>NW_028274811.1:111360378-111673045 GCF_037043125.1 Eumetopias jubatus
AGGACTTTGGCTTTTACTCTGAGTGGGATGGGAAGATATTAGAGGAGTCTGAGCAGAGGAATGCTGTGCTCTAACTTGGGTTTAGAAGGATGCTCTATCTATTGGGCTGATATAGGCAAGGGCAGAAAGGGGAGACCAGTCAGGAGGCAGTTGCTATAACCCGGAATAAGAGTATGATGATTGGGGCGCCTGGGTGGCTCAGTCATTAAGCATCTGCCTTCAGCTCAGGTCATGACCTCAGGGTCCTGGGATCCAGCCCCTCATCGGGCTCCCTGCTCAGTGGGAAGCCTACTTCTCCCTCTCTCACTCTCCTTGCTTGTGTTCCTTCTCTCGCTGTGTCTCTCTCTGTCAAATAAATAAATAAAGTCTTTTAAAAAAAGAGAGAGAGAGTATGATGATTTAACAAGAATAACCACAGTGAAGGTGGTGAGAAGTGGTCAGTTTCTGAAAATATTTTTATGGTAGATTGGAAAAGTCAAATGTCGATGGATAGGAAATGGAGTATGAGAGATGCAAGACAAATACTTTGACCTGAGCCACAGGAAGAAGAGAGCTGCCTTCTACTAGACCAGGAAGACAATAGCAAGAGCAGGCCTCTAGGGATCAGTGAGTCCAGTCCCTCATCCTTTGGTGGAGAAACTGAGGCCCAGAGAGGAAGAAAGATACACCCAGAGTCACACACACATCATGTGTCTCTTCACTCCAGCTTCCAAGCCCTTGGCCCCCTGTATGAGCCCTTGTATGAGGTATACAAGAGGAAAAAAATAATAGAGAATGATCACATTTTGTTAAGAAAAATAAAACAGGGTGCATATATACACAGCACAGTCTGTATGCAAATCTGAATTACATGAATTTAAGATAGTGGGATATAAAAATAGTAATAAAGTTCCATTTCATATGCAGAATTTACAACATTAGAATCCCACCCAAATCTAATATTTCACAAAGTATCTCATAATAGCCAGACTAATGCTCAGAAGGAAGCTATGAAGTGCATTATGCTATTACTACCACAGTGGCCACTTTGGCTGGCACACAGAGGTGCCCACCCACTTCTGTGAAATCCACAGAGAAATGCCACTGGTCACATGAAACCTCTGTGGGTGGTGTGGGTAATTATTAGCTGTAGTACAAGCATTCATCATCAGTAAAATTTAAAATATTCTGTAAGCCATAACAATACAATTCAAGGATTCATTAAGTGGCACAAGCGCTGAAAATTAACTTTAAAATCCTTAATTTGGGTATGGATATTAGAAGAGATAAAATTCCTATAACGGAGCACCTGGGTGGCTCAGTCTTTAAGCGTCTGCCTTCGGCTCAGGTCATGATCCCGGGGTCCTGAGATCGAGCCCCACATTGGGCTCCCTGCTCTGCAGGAAGCCTGCTTCTCCCTCTCCCGCTTCCCCTGCTTGTGTTCCCTCTCTCACTGTCTCTCTCTCTCTCTCTCTCTCTCTCTCTCTGTCAAATCAATCAATCAATCAATCAATCAATCTTAAAAAAAAAAATTCCTATAACAAAGGCCAAACACCATCATGACATGACATGCTGATGACTAAGGAGAGTGCATCCCCTAAGTAAAGGAGGAAAGAGTGGAAATGAAAAGTAGTAATTAAAGCAAGGATCCTGCTAAGGAAACAAATATCAGCTCAAGTACATAGGAAAAGTGCCGGTGCCTGATCGGCACACTGTAATGTGCCTCTTGGCCAAGCTATTGTGCTTTTTCTTTTTTTTTTTTAATGATCTGAAAGGCAGGAATGATGATAAGATGTTTACCCCTAATATTTCTGTGGTAAGCAAAGTATGTTTAAAGAAGAAAAATATGCCACAAAGCTAAAAGACTTATGTACCCTGGAGTCCCAGAGAAAAATTGTGTGAGCTCGTCAGAAGCCCCTCGTGTGAATCTAGTAGGACTACTGTTTCACCAGTGCCAACACAGCAAATTCTGTTGGCACGGAACTGGGAGTTATATGTGAAAAGATGGCAAGGGGTACATCAGCCTGACAACCTGAATTAACCAGCGGGATTACAATGGCAGGAGCATCAATCGCGTGCATGAGCCCCAGCTATATTCATTGCAACCAAATGCTGCTCACACAGGAGGGCATCACAAGAATAGACTTTAAACTTATTGTTTTATTTTTTTTAAAGATTTTATTTATTTATTTGACAGAGAGAGAGACACAGAGAGAGAGGGAACACAAGCAGGGGGAGCGGGAGAGGGAGAAGCAGGCTTCCCCGCGGAGCAGGGAGCCCGATGCGGGGCTCGATCCCAGGACCCTGGGATCATGACCTGAGCCGAAGGCAGACACTTAACGACTGAGCCACCCAGGTGCCCCTAAACTTATTGTTTTAATGTAAGGAAGACTTTCCCAATGGTGTGCGATGGCCAATGGGTACCATAAATAGGTTATATGGTGTTGAGATATTGATCCTCTTGCCCCTTGAAGCAGCCAGGCAGGTCCTAAGGCTGCTGGAGCGCCTAAGACAGTTACTTCTAGCTATAAGCAGGCTTGTTCTTTTACCCTGAAGATCTATAAAATGCTATCATTTTCTACATGTGTTATGATATAAAAAAAGATTGGGAAACCCTGGTGAAGTAGGGTGTTGATATCATTTGAAATGGAGACACTTTTGAGAATGAAAGGGGCTGTATTCATATTTGCATCAGGACAGTAGGCATATAGTGGGACTGTTCCAGGGAAACCAGGATGTATGGTGGAGTGGGCAGAATAATGGCCCCCAGACATGTCCACATCCTAATCTGCACAACCTGAGAATATATGGCCTTGGATAGCAAAAAGGACTTTGATGATGTGATTAAGTTAAGGATCTGGAGGTGAGGAGATTATCCTGGATTGTCTGGGTGGATCTAATGTAATTACAAGGGTTCTTAAAGGAGGGAGGTAGGAAGGTCAGAGAAGAGAGAAGATGCTATTCTAATGGCTTTGGAGATGGAGGAAGGAGCTACATGCCAAGGGAACGTGGGAGGCCTTCTAGAAGGTGGGAAAACAAGGAAGCCAACTCTTCCTAGAGCCTCCAGAAAGAACAGAGCCTTGCCGACATTGATTTTAGGACTTCTGACCTCCAGACCTGTATGAGAAGAAGTTTATGTTGTTTTAATCCACTGTGCGTGTGATAATTTGTTGCAACAGCAAAAGGAAACCAATACAAATATTTATAATTTATAATACATTTATATTTATGCTAATATAATTTTAAGTTACAAAGGTAAGTAATAACTAAAACAGGTATAAATTTTCATCTAACATCATATTGATAAGTTGAAAAATATCATTAAAGTATATTGTATAGAGCAATGGAAAAACTAAAGAACTGGAACAAAAAACTGATTAAAAAAATTTAGCCCCAGAAAGAGGGACTCTGCATGGAGAGGGTTAGATAAGGAGACTCTAGTTTTTTATTATAAATCTTTTGGTTAAAAAATTAGTAGTTTAACCCCAGGCATGTATATTTTATTTTGAGTATTAATTTTTAAAGTAAGACTGTGTTGGGGGAAGCCTCCAAGAGCTTATTGGGCTCAGGTTCTCCAAAGCTGTAGCCCCCACCCTTACCTGCTTACAGATTCCACCTCACCCACAGACCCTCTCCTAACCTTTTACTCAGCCAACAGCTTCCTTGGCACAAGACAGAGCCAACTGGTAGGTTCTCCTGAAATAAGGCAGGAGAAGGCACTGCTGGATGAGGAATGTTCCCAGGATTGGGCCCAAGCACTTTAAGAGATCTGGAGCAAACCCTCAAGCCCCATCTGTATGGCGGGCAGACCTTGGGTTTACCTCACAATGCTAATAAAGGGCCTGGGAGAGCTTAGAAAAGAGAAGAGTCTCCTTTTGCCACTGAGAAAGCACTGATGTAGGAGCCCAAAGGAAAAGGCTGAGGCCAGCTCTGCCATTGACTAGCAAGTCCCTTTTAGTCTGGGCTTCAGCTTCTCACTAATGAAATGAATAGGGAAAGGAAATACATCTCCTAAATCTTCCAGCTCTGTGAGTCCTTTACCCTGCTTCAGCTGCCTTCCTCCTTCCAAAGATGACTGGGAGGGTCCTAAGTCAGCCACAGAATCATCATATATCACACCTCAGAGTTTCAGAGTTCTTTGAGAGGGTCTGCTGCAACCCACTCATTTTACACATGGTAAATCAGCCCCAGAGAGACAAAGTTATTTATTCCTGGTTACACTTGGTAACAAGTGCGAGAACCTCTAGGTTCTCCTGTGACTCCTCACTTGTACCCTAGGGTTCCATGGTTATCATTTGCCATATGGAAGGCACAGAATGGTACCTGTTTAATATGCAAACAAATTGTATCTGAGTTTTTTTAAAAATCCCATATAAGATGCCATTATGGATAAAAACATACTAATAACTGTATATAAAAGATGAGTGGTTATATTAGTTTTCTGTTGTTGTGTAGTAAATTACCACAAGCTTAGTGGCTTAAAATAACATACATTTATTGTCTCATGGTTTCTGTGGGTCAGGAGTTCATGCATGGCTTAACTGGGTCCTCTGCTTACAGGGATCACAAGGCTGCAGGCAGGAGTTAGCTGGGCTGCATTTTCTTTTTCTTTTTTTTTTTTTTAAGATTTTATGTATTTGACAGAGAGAGACGCAGTGAGAGAGGGAACACAAGTGGGGAGAGTGGGAGAGGGAGAAGCAGGTTTCCTGATGAGCAAGGAGCCTGATGCGGGGCTCGATCCCAGGACCCTGGGATCATGACCTGAGCTTCAGCTTAATGACTGAGCCACCCAGGTGCCCCACCCAGGGGCTGCATTTTCATCTGGAGGCACAATTGGCAAAGATTCTTCCTCCAAGTTCACTCAGGTTGTTGGCACATTTAATTTACTTGCTATTATAGGACTGAAGGCCCCAGCCTCTCATTGGCCATCAGCTTCTTGCTGGCCCTCAGCACCTGGCCACGTGGACCTCCTAACATTGCCACTTTCCTGAAGCCAGCTAGACTTTGAGGCTTCTAGAGAGAGTCTGCTAGTAAGAGAAAAATCGTATATGACATAATGTAATCATGAAAGTGACTTCCCATCACCTTTGCCACATTCTATTGGTCAGAAGCAAGCACAGGTCCCACCCACACTCAAGAGGAAATATACAAGAGCACAAATACCGTATCAAGAGAGGTGGCACCTTAGAGTTTATCCACCAGATAGATAAGTGTAAAGAGGACTGAAATTTCTATTTCTACTTAAATTAAGTGTAAAGAGAACTGAAATTTTAACTCCTAAGACAAAAAGAAAACTAAGGTTGAGCCATTGGATTTTGGAACGGGAGGTATTGTTCCCCTTGAGAATAGTTTCAGTGAGTAATAAGGACCAGTCTGCCACAGTAGATTCAGGAGAATGGAAAATGAGAAATTGAGAGAGTGAGTAGAGAGAACTTTTTCAAGGAGTTTTGCTATGAGAGAGAACAGAGAGATGAGAGAAAAGTTACTCTATTATGTTTGTATGTTCATTGGAACAATGCAATAGGAAGGGGAATTTTAATGGTCCAAGAGAGAGGGAAGGATCATGGCAAGAGCAAACCTCTTGGGTAAGTAAGGGAAAGGGGATGAGATCAGTGTTCAAGGTAAAGAGACTTAAGACAGATGAGGACAGCTCTTCTATTTTCAAAAAAAGCCTGGTATATGGATTCAGAAATAGGTCAGTGGTTAGATTGAACGGCCAGAGGATAAGGAAGTTTTTTTCTGATTGTTTCTGTTTCTTCAGTGAAGTAAGAACAATGTCAACAGCTGAGAGTCATGGAGGTTTGAATCAAGAGAAGAGAGATAGTCTTCCTGAAGAATGGGAGAGCAACATGAACAAAACAAGTTATAGATCTGCCCAGCAGTGCTAGGACCCACCTGAGGTTTGTGTTCATAAATTTAAGATGCAACCGGTTGGCAAATCTGCGTATTTTTCTCTCGCCACATTCAACTGCTTGGGTACAGTCTCGAAGTAGAGGCAAAGGGGCATCCAACCAGTGTTAGATGTGTTGTGGCTTTGAAAGTTAGACACAATACAAGGAGAGGGACAAGAGGGGTGTGAGAGTGTAGCAGAAGTGACAGACATGACTGTCCAATCACTGGGTAAAAATGGGAGTAAGGATACGAGAGGCCAGGCTGCAGATAGGTAGCAGAACAGCTCCGGTAGACCAGGGGCCCTGATAATAAAGATCTGGTACAGTCTGCAACTCGTGGACAGAAGATGGACCAATAGGAGTTTGTAAGCCACCCTGGAGAATAGGATGCTTGCAGTAGAGATTT
The DNA here is from genome assembly GCF_037043125.1 of Eumetopias jubatus. Taxonomy (NCBI): domain Eukaryota; kingdom Metazoa; phylum Chordata; class Mammalia; order Carnivora; family Otariidae; genus Eumetopias; species Eumetopias jubatus. The sequence goes on from NW_028274811.1 coordinate 111,366,655, forward strand.
TGAAGGTGGTGAAATCTTTGGTGATGACAAAGTCTAGGGTATGATGAGGGCAGTGGGTGTCTAAGGCAGGGTGGAAGGTAAACTATTTAGAAGCAGTGACCTGCAGAGGAAGTAGTGACCTCAGGAGAGCCACATTTTAATTAGAGCAAAAAGGTGAAAAGAACATTGCCACGCAGGGGATTTTCCTCTTCTTCAGGAAAACCTTTGCTGACCCCTTGAAAGAGTATCTGCTTTATTACATATAAGTCTTCAGAGCACTGACTACAGTTGAAATTTTTTACTTATTTATGAGAAGCCCTGATAAATATTCATGATGTCCAGCTAAGCTCATGGAAAGCAGGCACCACACTGCCTGGAACCAGTGGGTGCTCAGCATCCAGCAAAGTGCCTGGCACATGCGTACTCAATCAGTATTGGTGGCAGGAAAGAAGAAGGAAAAGAACAGACTTTTAGAGCAACTGTGAGGATTCTCTGTATGAGTGGAAGAGCAGTGTATTCATCCACCCATTCATGTCTTTGGTCTTTTGTTCTTTCTAGGGAGCAGAGAGCCTGCCTTACTCCAGGCCATGGGGATGGAGCTGTATTTAGGTTCCTGAGGCTGCCAAGGCTCAAGCAGCCGGAAGCTGGGTCTTGCAGCTCCTACATGCCAAAGCTGTTCTTGCTCAAGCTTCTGCCTAAGTCACGGAGGCTTCTAACCCCACACCCACAACAGTGTTTGGAGATAAAGAGTGAGGTGTTCACCTACCTGGGGCTGGGGGCACTTCCATTAGCAGCCAGTCCCTGAATGGTGCAGCCCAAGGAATGCCCCTGCGGCTCCCAGGCAGGGCTCAGCAACTCTCCCACCAGGGCCCCTGTTGTCTGGAGGAGGTCAGTGGGATCTTGTAAGTGTCCTTTCCTCCCCAACAGGAGCTCCTGGGTCTAGGATCTTGTACCTTGAGACTTTTGTGGGAATTCTTTCCTTCTTTTCAGTAGTTCAAAGGATCTAAATCTGAGCTCTTCTCCATTTCTGAGAGGCAAAGAGAGATGTAGAGAAGTTGTGTTAGGAGCAAAGATAATGTACTTTGATGATAATGCTTCTAATTATAAGCATAACCTTTTAAGGATCCTTTCATTCAACACTATTGAGGACCCGGGCATCGTGGGGTTACAACAATGAACACGAGACACCATTATGTCCCTGCCTCTAAGGCTCTCAGAGTTCACGGAAGACATAGCTGAAATCCCAGAGACAATGGCATGAGTGAAGTTGGTGTTCTACGAGGGTTCAGAAGAGAAAGGTATTCTTTCCAGATGGTGAAAACAGGGAAGGCTTGTGTTAGAAGTAGCATCTAAGGTACTCTTTGGAGAAATGGTGTTGCCAGTGAGGACACTGAAGAAGACTGACCAAGCCTTTGCCAGCAGAATCAAAGAATCTCAGGTTTGACTTTGATCTGAGTCTGTAGAACATTGTGGAAATGAGCACCAGTTTTGGAGTCAGAAGAAACTGACTCCAAATCCCAGCTCTGCCACTTACTAGCTATGTAACCTGGGACAAGTTACTAAACCTGTCTTAGCCTCAATTTTCTGATCTGTCAAATGGGGATAACAATAGTTTCTACTTCAGATGATTGTTGTTAAGGACCAATTAAGTTGAGCCATGCAAAGAACTTAACACAGTGCCTGGCACATAGTAATTGTTTGCTGAAAAGGTTAGCTAATTCTAGCATGGGTCTGACTGGCTGCCCAGACAGTGAGCAGCCTAAGGACAGTGACCAGGCCTCAATTACCTCTGAATCCTCCCAATCTTATTACTGGGCACAGGGAGCCAGTAAAGGTTTGCAAAATAAATGATTGGACAGAGGAGACATCCTCTTTATCAATCTCTTAAATTGCAGGTGAGGGAAGGTTGTTAGGGGAATGAGTATGGTTGCATCTTAGAAGGAGTTTTAAAGAAGATTGCGTTCGTGCCAAAGGTTTTTCAAGAAGATAAAATATCATCTGTCCTTTAAGGCACTGGTCTGCCTGAGGTTTGTCTCTAGTAGTGTTTGAGCATTGGCTGTAGTAGGAACAATTCAGGCATTTTATGTGAGGGAAGAAAATGTTGAGTGAGATGACCTCTAGTGTTGCCAGACAACCTGTGCTAAGACCACAGAGAAATGCGTTCACTCCCTTCCCGGCTCTGCTATTCCCACAGTAGCTGTGTGACCTTGGGCAAGCTCTTGTGAGAATAAATCCTATTGCTTTTGCAGGTGTTGAACAGCTACATGATGCATTGGATATAAAGCATCGTGTGGGTGACACTTACACCTGGGATTTCTCCCTCAGATCCTGTGCAGGACAGGTCTGAGTCTGGTGCTGGCTTCCCATGGGTTTTCTGTCACGACTTGACCCATTTTTATGAGATCACAAGGAAGGCGGAGGAAATGTTCTTTATCACTTGTCCCCAGAACACCCCAAGTTAAGATCAGGCTTCCTGTCCTGGAACCCTGAGTACAATTAGATCCAGAGTTAGCCTCTGTGCCAAGGAAACAAGAACGAACAATGGATCCAGTCACTGCACATCAAACTCACGTCTGCTTGTGCCAGCCAGGGCCTGGAGACATAGCCTGGAGAGTGAAGTAGGAGCTAGGCCACCCCCTGCTCCCACCAGCATCACCTCACCCGACGCAGGAAAGCGGAGGCAGTGCCAGGTAGAGACCAGGCACTGAGTTCCCAACACAAGGTCTGTTCTATTGGCCCACAAGCCGCACAGTGTCGGGTGGGTTACAAATCCTAGACTCACCCCCCACTTTTTTTTTTACAATGATTAGCTTAATTTTATTTGCAGTTATCAGAAGCACAAATATATATAGCCATCTGGTATTTTATGAGTTTCCAGTGTTCTGATGGAGCCCATGACAGAAGGGGTTAGGCCCCTTCTTTATCCTAATTCCTTCTTTCCTCCTGGCCACTTAACTGCTCCAGCTCTGGTCTACTCTCTGTAGTGTCTTATTTTGGTCCACATGAGACTGACTAGTTATATACTCATATCAACAATAATATCAAACGGCAGAATTCATAATCCCTCTGTATACATTTCTTAAATATGCAGGTTTTTTGTTTTGTTTTATTTTGTTTTAATAGACTTTATTTTTTAGAGCAGTTTTAAGTTCATAGCAGTATTGAGCAGAAAGTACAGAGTTCCTCTATACCCCCTGCCACAACAGATCCTCAGTCTCTCCACTATCAGCATCCCCCACCAGAGTTACCATGTGTTACAATGGATGAATCCACATTGACCCATCATTGTCACCCAAAATCCGTAGTTTACATTAGGGTTCACTCTTGGTGTTATATGTTCTATGGGTTTGGACAAATGCATGACAGGGGTCCACCATTGTGTTGTCACACAGAACAATATCACTGTATGAGAAATCCTCTGTGCTCGACCTAACCCTCCCTCCCCTCACCCCTAGCAAACAATGATCTTTTTATTGTCCCCTTAGTTTTGCCTTTTCCAGAATGTCATATAGCTGGAATCATACAGTAACTAACCTTCTCACGTTGGCTTATTTCACTTAGTAATATACATTTAAGTTTCTCCCATGTCTTTCATGGTTTGATAGCTCATTTCTTTTAAAGATTTATTTATTTTTTAGAGAGAGAGTGCACAAGCAGAGGGAGGGGCAGAGGGAGAGAATCCCAAGCAGACTCCCTTCTAAGTAGGGAGCCTGATGCAGGCTTAATCCCAGGACCCTGAGATCATGATCTGAGCTGAAATTACTAGCCAGATGCTCAACCAACTGAGTCACCCAGGTGCCCCAATAGCTCATTTCTTAATAGTGCTGAATAATTTTCCATTTTCTGGATATACCACAGTTTATCTATTCACCTACTGGAGGACATCATGGTGGCTTCCAAGTTTTGGCAATTATGAATAAAGCTGCTATAAGTATCCACGTATAGATCTTCGTGTTGACATAAATTGCAACTCATTTGAGTAAATACCAAGAAACATGATTGCTGAATCATATATATTAAGAATACGTTTAGTTTTAATGAATTGTGGAACACTACATCAAAAACTAATGATGTGCTGTATGGTGACTAACATAACATAATAAAACTCAAAACTGAAAAAAAAACATAAAAAGCAAATACCAAAAAAAAAAAATATGTTTAGTTTTGTGAGAAACTGCCAAACTGTACTCCAAAGTGGCTGTACTGCTTTGCATTCCCACCAGCAATGAGTGAGAGTTCCTATTTTCCACATCCTTGCTAACATTTGATGTTGTCAGTGTTCTGGATTTTGACCATTCTAATAGGTGTGCAGTGGTATCTCCATGTTGTTTAAATTTGCAATTCCTTGATGATATAGGATGTGGAGCATCTTTCATATGCTCATTTGCCTGCTGTATATGTTTCTTGGTGAGGTGTCTGTTCAGGTCTTTCGCCCATTTTTTAATTGGGTCGTTCTTTTTGTTGTTGTTGAGTTTTAATGGAGGTAACAGTCCTTTTTCCATTATGTCTTTTGTAAATATTTTCTCCCAATCTGTGGCTTGTCCTCCCATTCTCTTGACAAATGCACGTTGGGGGCACCTCGGTGGCTCAGTCAGTCAAGTGTTCAAGTCTTGATTTCAACTTAGATCATGATCTCAGTGTCGTGAGATCAAGCCCCATATCAGGCTTCATGCTGGGCGTGGAGCCTGCTTAGGATTGTCTCTCTCCTTCTCCCTCTGCCCCTCCCCACCCACACATGCTCTCTCTCTAAAAAAAAAAAAAAAAAAAAAAAAAAATCAATTTTTGTCCTGCGTTTTCATCCTAACATACCTACTCAACTCTCTTCCTTCTGCTCACACCCCCATCTCCAACTAGGTCCTGTCAGCCTGCTAGCGATAGGCCTCGTGGCCATGCACTGCAGTGGGTGCCCTGGTAACTGTGCCCACCACTTCTGCCACAAGTGAGAGCCTTCCAACCTCCTCGGGAGCAAGACTTCCTTTGCTTTAGTTCCACTGCCGTGTTTTGCCCAGTGTCCTGCCACCTTTTTTTATGTGCATTCCAGAACAAGGCCACTCAATCATGCTCCACCAGCCAAGAACTTACTCAGTTTTTCTCTTTGCAGTTTCTATCACAAAAGTAGTGCCCTATTTTAAAAATAATACTATGTATGCTGTTTAAAACTCATTTTTAAAAACCTATTTATACATATAACATTTATAAATTATTGTATATAATGTTTACAAATACTTAGGAAAGGTCTGGATTTGAGCACACCACCCTGTTAAAAGTAGCTACTTTTGAGGACAGAAGTAAGGAGAATTAAAGTGGAATGAGGCAGGGGAGGATACAAATAGGGATGTTCCTTTTTTCTTTATATATTTCTATACTATTTAATCTTTTTATAATAGGCATTCATCACTGCTGTATTTTTTAATTAAATGGAAAGCAAGTCATATTCCTTGTTATATTTCCCTGAAATTCTGATAAGCCCATAGGAGTATGAGCCCCTGCACTCCTGGTAAAAATCATTGTACCAATGGGTAGCATGCATGAGAATCTTCATCACTAGCACAAAGACCAGCAATTTGTGTGCTCTCAAGGAAGCAGCAGGGTATAAAAGGAAAATCACTGTGGTGGGAGCCAGGACACCTGAGGTCAAGTCTTGACGCTGCCCCAGCTCGCTGTGTGACTTTGGACATGTGCCCTGCCCCCTCTGGGACTAAGTGTCCCCATGCATTCAGTGAGTATATGCGACTCATTAATCCACTTGGCCAAAAGCTCCAGGAGGATGGTGCCCTGTGTCTCTTATTCAACAACATGTAGCCTAGTGCCTTGCACAGCTGCAAACACTCAGTGGCTACTCACTAAATGTTTAGTGAGTTGTAAATGATTTTTGGAACCCTTCAGGGAAAACGAGGAGGCAGAGTGGGCACCAGTGGGTGTTGATACCTATCATATCTGCCATACATCTACCATTCATCTTTCCATTCAGCCTTGTGCTAAAGAAAGTCCTGCCTTGCTTTCTTCCCACAATATACTTCTGAACCCAACAAAGACCCATTTCCTGTGCTCTCTCCCTTAGACTTAATGAGCCCTTTATGAACCATGGGGGTATGATGAGCAGCACTGGTGGCCAGCCTCTGTACCTGGCTCTGGGACCATGCCCCATGGGGGAGGTAACTTGTCCTTTCCTTGTCTGGAATGGGGTAGGATGGTGAGTCCCAATGAGGTCCCAGAGAGCTTCCGGCCCAATGTTGATATCTCTCCCTCTGGAAACATATACCTAATTAATATCAACACTTTGGGATGTCCTAAAGCAGTTCTCAAAGTTGGTCCCCAATCCAGCTGCTGCATCAGTGTCACCTGGGAACTTGTTAGAAATGCACATTTTTTGGCCCCATCCCAGACCTACTAGTCAGAAACTCTGGGGATGGGGCCCAGCAATTTATTTTAACAAGACCTTCAGATAGTTCTGATGCACATGAAAGTTTGAGAAACACAGCCTTAAAGAAATGACTGTGCCATGTGGACTGTAGAAAGCTTCTAGGAGCAAATTAATATATAAAAAATTGACATTTCCTGTGCTTAACTGGAGAATTTTCTTTAATCCTAAAAGGAAGATAGCAATGGAATAGTAACCAAGACTCAAGGCTTGCACATGGGTCCAGATGGATTCTTATAGGGTCTGAGCCGGGAGCTTCTACAACCCAGGCCCCTAAAAGTACAGATGGAGAAACTGAACCTTCAAGACAGGGAACAACTTGCCCAAGGATACACAGTGAATCATAACAGGCTGAAAACCACAACTCTATGCAAACATGTTATATATAAATGCTGTCAGCTCTTAGTGCTCCCAGGAAAAAGAATAACTGCTAGTTACTCTGAGTGTAGAGGAACTGATTCTTGGTGGCTAGAATTTGGAGAGTCACCTGTATTGGCAGTCAGGGGATATTCTGAGAGCAGAGCTATATTGCCTTTGCCAGCTCTTCTTCCTCCCCCTCATCCCACTGCCCATTATTCCATAGTCATTGGAATTCAAAAGATTAAATGATAAAGCTATTGGATACTGCTTTCACAGTGTGAAATAAATCACTCTCAATTCAGTGGATGTTATGCTGGTGTAAAACCTTTACTGGCAATCATTTGTAAGAAATACATTTTGATATCCCATTTTGATGTAATTGTGATTAGGGGTACTCTGTGAATATCTTTATTCGATGTTATTGGTTCTATAAATCGGGGACTTGGATAAACAGAAAGAGCATAGGTGCAAGGCAAGCTGGGACCAGGGTGTAGGACGTGGGTGGTTGGAGACCCTCCATCTCCAGTGGCTGCAGTAACCAGGGCCCAGAAACTAGAAGGTACATGTAAGCAGAAAGGGGTCAGGCTGAGGAGGCCTTGGGCGAGTCTGAGATGGCTCATGACCCTGAACATTAGGGAAGGCTAGCCAGCACACAATGACTCAAAGTCAGATGGACTCAATCTGCTTTCTAGAAGGTAAGTCCATTCACTGAGAAATCAGGGTCCCATTCACTCATTAATTCATTCACTCACTCACTGAACAAGTATCAGCTGAGTACCCACTCTAGACCCAGGTACCATGCTAGGTGCTAAGGAGACAGGGGTGAGTAATACTCCTTTTTTTTTTTTTTAAAGATTTTATTTATTTGAGAGAGCGAGAATGAGAGAGAGAGAGCACATGAGAGGGGGGAGGGTCAGAGGGAGAAGCAGACTCCCCGCCGAGCAGGGAGCCCAATGCGGGACTCAATCCCGGGACTCCAGGATCATGACCTGAGCCGAAGGCAGTTGCTTAACCAACTGAACCACCCAGGCGCCCGGTGAGTAATACTCCTTGATGGAGTTTTATGACCTAGCAGTAGAGACTGAAAATAAATAAGAAAAGAAGCATAATTATGAATTAGGATAAGAGCTATAGGGGGTTGGGGAAAACCTGTCTAAAGAGGTGAGGTTTAAGCTAAGATCTAAAGCACAAGTAAAAGCAAACACTTGAAGAGGTGTGGGAAGAGCTTCCTTAGGGAATGGTATTGCAAATGGCCGTGAAGTGGGAAGAGCTCAGAGTCCAGAAGCTGGCGAAGCATTCCGAGGAGGAAGAGATATAGAAGGAAAGAATGGAAAGGCAGGCAGGAGCCAATCATGTGTCAGAGTGTTATTTCAAGAGCGGAGAAAAGCCCCCTCTTTAAGCAGAGGGGCATGACAGAACCAATAAAATTTTTTTGGAAGATTTTATTTATTTGTCAGGGACCATGTGCACAATCAGGGAGAGTGGCAGGCAGAGGGAGAAGCAGGCTCCCCGCTGAGCAAGGAGCCCGATGTGGGACTCGATCCCAGGACTCTGGGATCATGACCTGAGCCGAAGGCAGATGCTGAACCAATTGAGCCACCCAGGCGTCCCTAGAATCAATAAATTTTTAAAAGACCACTGGAGCTGCTGTGTGGAACACAGATTAGAGGGATAAGAGTGGAAGCAGATTCATTCCATGGAGGAAGGGATGGCCCATACTGAGCAAGTGTTCAGTGTCCAAGCCAAGTCAGTTGGAATTTGCAAGGGGACAGAACCTTCCTTCTCCAAGCACATGAGATTGGATAGCATGTATTGGGATAGGGAGGCCAAGCCAGGTCCTCTTGACTCCATAACTATGTGGACACAAAGGTTCTGGCTGAAAACATACCTGGACACAGGTGTAATGAGCCTGCCAGGGTCATTCCTGTCCCTTCTGGAGCTGGAGGAGGTTTGAGGCTGCTGCAAGACTTCCTTGCCGTGGCTGTAGGGTAGCGAGGGCTCCCATATAGGAGAGGTGAGGCAGGGACGCATAACACAGCACATTAGGTGGCCCCATATTCTCTCTGCCTTCCTTCTTTTTATAACAAATAATCTCCTCCCAACACCCGGGTACATCGTGTTCTTCTTCCTGGTTGTGCATCACCTGGGCTTCTGTGCGTTCCTTCTGTTTCTGACTGATAACTGTAAGCAGGCAGAGCCCTGGAGCAGAAACACAGATGGCAAGAGATAGCCCAGCTTAAGTTTGAGCAGCTTTCTCCAAATCAACCACGTTAGTGAAAGCTTAAACAATTCAGCCTTTGCTTTGGAATTGCCAGGTCCCTACCTCAGAGCAGCGACAGATAAAACCAAGCATACCTTGAAAATATTCAAGGTCTTTCTCTTGGGGAGGATATTGTTCTAAACACCTTAATCTGGCTCACAAGACTCTGGGTCACCTGGCACTCACCTACCCTCTAGCCTGATCTTCCACTTCTCTTCTGTATGTGCCATATGCTCCAACACAGCTGTGCTATCTACTGTTCCCAAATATAGCCTGTCTTTTCCCACCCCTGAGTTTTTCCTTATGCAATTCTTCCCACATGCAATGTCCTTCCTCCTCCACACATCTCCCGGCATCTCAATCACACCCATCCTCCTCTGGGTATCATTCCCTGATCCACACAGCAGAATTGCTACCTTATTTTTCCCTTCTCAATTCAACTATATACATCTATATATACCTATATATATGTATATATATATATATATATACACACACACGTGTGTGTGTGTGTCTGTGTATGTATATAGCTTCCCTTAAATATAGTTCTCTGTCCACATTCCTTTTTTATGACTAGCTTGTGAGCTCACTGAGATTAGGATATTTCCTCTGGAACTATTAAAACAAAGTATCTGCTCATAAATATTTGTTAGGTGTGTATTTTCAGCACATAGTTCTTCAGGCCCTAGTGCTGAAACAAACTCAAGTGATATAGCTTGCCATAATGGCAGCTACAAGGTACTGTGTACATTTAGGTCTCACTTTTGTAAATATCTATGTCTGCCTGTGTATATATACAAATGTCTAACTATATGTAGTATCTACTCTAAAATAGTAACAGCAGTTACCTCTCTGAGATGAACCTACAGGTGTATCTTTTATCTTCATTTTTATATTTTTTAAAGATTTTATTCATTTATTTGTTAGAGACAAAGAGAGAGAGAACACAAGCAGGGGGGAGCGGCAAGCAGAGGGAGAAGCAGGATCCCGCTGAGCAAGGAGCCCGATGATTCGGGACTCGATTCCGGGACCCCGGGATCATGACCCAAGCTGAAGGCAAACGCTTAACCAACTGAGTCACCCAGGCATCCCTTATCTTCATTTTTAAAACATTATGGTTGATTTTATCCCTTCAGAACACAAAACCAGCACAGCTCTTTCTTAAACAAAATCAAACCATAATATAAACATTATTGACTTAAAGATCCCTATAAATCTCTCCCCTGCAAAAACACACCATTAAAAGTTATATGAATTGTTTTTCAAGTTTTTTTATGACTATTCAAATATCCTATGTAGTTATCATTCTTTTCAAACTATGATATTGATCTTTTTTTTCTTGCTTAATGATATATCCTAAATTCATCATAGATGATTTATTTACCAAGTCCTTATTGACATTTGGGTTATGTCTATTTTAGTTTATGTTATTGCTATTATAAACAAGACAGAATCTCTAGAGATAATTTTGCTTTCTTTGTTTTCTAAATTTTTAACCACAAATATTTTCTATCATCATAAAACAAAACCTTTATTTAAAAAAAATGAAGTATCTGGGCCACCTCTCTGTCTCTGTTCAGAATTTCATTAAATGCTCTCTTTCAATTCATTCATTCATTCTTTCGACAAGTAGGTATTGACTGTCAACCATGTGCTGATCACTGTGCTGACAATACAGCCCTGAGCAAACTGGATACCTACATTCTAGTGGGGAAGATCAACATTTAGCCATACTAAGCCAGCGTAAAATCACAGCCTGTGATAAACCCCATTGAGGAAATGGGCTAGGTGCTCTCATCTAGTTGAGATGCCTGATCTAGTTTGCCGAGCATTGTGTCTGAAGGCTGAGCAATCACTAAGAGAAGGTTGAGAGAGAAGGGAAACGTCCTCCAGTGGCTTGGCCCTTCTGAGGGCTGAAGATTGGCAGGAAAGGCCGGAGGGCATGCGGGCGGGGACTGGCAGGTCTAGCTGAGGTTTACGTCATCCTTTCTTATCTGTAGGCTATCAAACAGCCGATGGGACCACAAGCTACTACCCGGCACCGCGCCGGGCGGGGCTTCCCACGCCCACCGTGGACGCCCGCATCTGCGCAGTGGGGGCATTCCCTTTTCCCGGCGCTGCGGGTGCTCATCCAGAACTTCCCCGGCCTTCGGACCTTCTCGGTGCTGGCCAACGTTCTCATGCTTGGAATCCTCGTCCTCATTTTACAGCACCTCTCCCAGGCAGGTTCCCCACCCCAGGCCTTCCTCTTGCCAGATGTGTCTTGTGGGGGTGGGGGTGCCGGCGTGCGCACATGCAGGTGCACGCACAGGTGTGTGTGGAACAAAAGTCAGGAAACACACCGTCCAAACTGATTTCCTCTGCAGGACGAGATTTCAGGTTGGGATGTGTTTTTTGTGTCTGCACTGTTTGACATGTATACAGGATCGTCTGTCAGAACATTTTTCACTGTTTTCTTAAGCGAACTCCTCTTTATTTTTTTGGTAAGCCCAAACTGTATAGAATGAATGCATTTCTGCTGCTCCAACTTTTCTGTACTCTGTTTATATAGGTAACATGTACGTGTATGTCCCCAAACTCAATATAACAGATTTAACCAAACAATCTGTGAGCAAAGTCTTGAGGCATTTCTTACAGTGTTTTATATTTCAGACACAATCAAATGTTAGAATCCCACACAGCTCAGAAAGCAGAACAAATGTCCCCAAAGAGGATGTGGAAGATGCTACTGTGAATAAAGCAACTTTCCGTAACAGCCACATTAGTTTGTGCTGAATATCACATTGTAAGCATTTATAGCCAAACATAGTTAATTGCTTACATAGAAACATTTTACTGAGTTTTACTTATGTTTCAAAAATTGGTTCTGTGTTTGGCGCCAATGTGTCATGTGACCTAATTTTTCCCATTCAGAATAATAGGAACTTGATCATCAGCATGTTTGCACAGAACATGAAATTTTAGGAGTGGATTACTGATACCAGAAAGGGTGTTTTTTCCCCCCAGCAAATAGGCATTTTGTTATCAGGGAGAAACTGTAATAAGGACTCTTACTCAACTCAACTAAAAGTAAGTGGGGGAAAAGGAGAGTATCGGAGAAAGATCCTACAGGGAACTTTCATGGAACAGCCAGGGCCCAAGAAAGATCCCAAGGCAGTCAGGCTTTGGGAGTAGCACAAACCCAGGGGTCAGGCCATATCAGGGCTTCTGATGCCTCTGCTTAGGTTAGCTCTGTATTGGCTTTATTTCTCTTGATGTGAACCAGCTCTGTCCACAGATCTTAAATTTTAGATTTTAGGTTTTTTTAGATTTAGATTTAGATAAATTTTAGATTTTACCATTTTGGTAATGGGAAACAAATCTGACTTCAGAGGGAAACAAATCTGACTTCTAGCTGATCCCAAAAATCCAGGGAAGGAATTCACTGGTTCAGCTTGGGTCAGGTGCCACCCCTGAACCTACTGACTGTAGTGGGGGGAAGCACTCATGGAAACTATTACTGATACAAAGGGTTCAGGCCACTTCAGAATGTGGAAGGGGGGTTGCTGAGCAGATAATCCCACAGATACCCTTGACAACCTTGAAGAAAGAAAGAAAAAGGAAATGAAGAATAAAGATTGGGCATAGTCCATCCCTAGCCTTCAACTTTGCTCATCCACAAGGCACAAAACCTTCCCCCAGACATCCAGCATGTGTAGGGTCAATCAAGGAATGGCCTGAAATGTGGATTTGAGTTCTAGCTTTGCAACTCACAAGCCATGTGACCCTGAAGAAGTCATGCTTTAAAATCAAGCTAACAGTTCTTACCTTGTTAGGCTGCTCTGTAAAACTACTTTGTAAAAACCCAGTGGTTCTCAGGCAACAGAGCAAGTTTAGAGGGTTCAGGTATAGACTCTAGAGCAGCGGTTCTTAAGCAGGGGCAATTTGCCCCCCAGGGGACATTTGGCAACTCATGGAGACATTTTTGGATGTCACAACTGGGACGGTTCTGTCTACTGGCAGCTGGTAGATAGAAACCAGGGATGCTGTTAAACATCTGGCAGTGCTCAGGACAAGTGACCTGAATTCTATTTATAGCTCCCCCATTTCAACTTTGGCAAGTTAACTCACTTTTTTTTGTGCCTCAGTTTTTCCATCTGGGAAATGGGACTGATACTAGTAGCCATTCTCCTACGGCTGTTCTGAGGGTCAAACAGATTAAGAGATGTGAAGAGCTTGGGCTCCTGTCTGGAACTTAGTAAGTACCACTAAAAACGTAAGCTGTTACCTCCCCCAAACCTGGCTAAGTAGCAGAATCACCATGCGATCTTGTTTAATTACAGATTCCCAGGCCCTCCTTTAGTTGTAGTGGATCTGAATCTTTGGAATTAAGGGTCCAGGAATCTTTGGGGTTTTTGTTTTTTGTTTGTTTGTTTGTTTTTAAGATTTTATTTATTCATTTGTGAGAGAGACAGAGAGAAAACAAGCAGGGGGAGAGGCAGAAGGAGAGGGAGAAGCAGACTCCCCGCTGAGCAAGGAGCCCGATGCGGGACTCGATCCCAGGACCCTGGGATCATGACCTGAGCCGAAGGCAGACGCTTAACCATCTGAGCCACCCAGGCGCCCTGGGGTTTTTGTTTTTTGTTTTTAACTACCCAGCTGATTTTGATGATGGGCCAAGCATTAGGGCGACTGCTCTGAAGCATTGCTATGCCCAGTTGGGACCAGAAGCATCAGCGGCCTCTCAGAGCAGGGCCACGCAAACTCCAGTGCGCATACAACCACCTGGGGGCCTTGTTACAGTGCAGGTTCTGATTCAGGAGATCTGAGTGGGGCCTGAGAATCCGTACTCCTAACAAGCTCCCAGGTGGGGAGGTGAGGCCAATGCTGCCAGTCCTCTGACCACACTCTGAGTCACAAAGCTCCAAAGCACTTTATATACATGCATGTTATGGTGTCTGAGTCCTATAGTAGACTCAAAGCCTGTCGAATTCCAATCAGGACTGAGCTCAGATAGCTGCCACTGTTTCTTTTTTTTAGTAGCCAAAAGCAAGGTAAGGAAAGGATACTGCATGTGAACTCCAGATGGTCTCTATCTCCTGTGGACCACCCCCCACTCCCCAAGCCTGAACAACAGTGGAAGCCCCTACTCACCTCTTCAGGTCGCCCTGGCTTGGAAGGTCTCTCTGTTTCCAGAAAGAATAAAGTACCTAGAGGCTCCTGGAGACCATTTGCTGTAAATAACCTAGAGATCCTCTTGATTATAAGTGGATTTTTAAGGTGTTCCTTTTCATGGCTGGTGTCTCTTGAAGAACATTGTTCTTAAGCTGTCAGGCCTCACCAGACTCCAGGATTCTGTGTTCTTACAGAGTCAGAGATAGGACTGGACCTAGTGATCATTTAATTCATTGGTTTTTCTTTCTTTCTTTTTTTTTTTAAGATTTTATTTATTTATTTGAGAGAGAGAGCACATGAGAGGGGTTAGTGTCAGAGGGAGAAGCAGACTCACCGCCGAGCTGGGAGCTCGATGCAGGACTCGATCCCGGGACTCCAGGATCATGACCTGAGCCAAAGGCAGTCGCTTAACCAACTGAGCCACCCAGGCACCCTAATTCATTGGTTTTTCTAAACATGTTTCCATACCTCTGGTGTTGTGTGTGTCATGAGTTTAGTGGGGAGAGGGTTAGGTGATACTTGTTCTCTTCTACTTATAGCAATTTAGAATTGCATTATAATACTTCTTTCTAAAACCAATTTTGTTTTAAAACATTGACTTTTTGGAGAAAAATTATGTAGGTGGAGCACACATATGATAAATGACTGAAGACATGCTGTTTTAGTCCAACTTCCTTGCTTTATGGGAGGAGAAACCAAAGCTAGAGAGGTCCCAAGCCTGGATTTTCTTATCCTTAAAATGAAGATAATGATCCCTACTCTGTAGGGTCACGGGGAGAATTAAACAGTACATTTAAAGAATTTAGCACATGCCTGGCCCCTCATAAAGACCTAAGGAATATTAGCGGCTCACCTACGTGTCAGAGAGGTACCTTCTTCATAGGATCACTTCTCGGAGCCTCAGGCTCACCATCTGTATAGTTAAGGCATCAGAGAAGAGGGCTTAGCATCTCTGGATTCCCAACTCCCTCGTTCCCTCACTGACCCCAGGTTATTGGTTCCAGAGAGTGGCTGAAGGCAGAAGGCCAACCTCTACCCCCACCCCACCCAGTTCCCCGGCATACGTCACACATGCAGATACTGAGGCCCAGACACTTGCCTGGTGATTTCTGTCCTAGAACTCTCCCCCCGCCGCCCCAATTCTTCCTGAGTTTCTTACTGCCTCTATCCTCTTAAACAGAGTCCATCCACCAAGGATTTGGGCCAGCAGAAGGTTGAACACACTGTAGAACTCTGCAGGCGGGCTCTCTGTGTGCTGGATTTCCATTGTGTTCTCTCAAGGCTGGTTTGATCATAACCATTATCATTCCTCCTGCCCCTCCTGGATTTCTCTGTCAGGAAATCCCAGATCCCTGGTGGCAATCTGGAAGACCTATTGTTCTTCAGGACAGCTGTCTTTGTTTTCGAGGGTATCGGGGTGGTAAGGTTGGAGATGGAGTGAGCATCCCCACCCCCGATGAGAGTGAGGAAGCAGGCTAGTCTAGGGGAAGGGCACTGGCTATGGAGCTGACAGACAGGGGTTTGAGACTGGCTTCGTCTTTTCAATCTGTATGATCCTGGACAAGCTATTTAACACCTCTGTGTGCCTCAGTATCCTCATCTGTAAAATGGGTTTATAATACCTACAAAACAAGGATGTTGTAAGGGCTCAATGAGATAACGTAGGTAAAATAGCATGTTGTTGGCACAAAGTAAGTCACTATCATTATTTTGTTTCACCAGTCCTTTACCAAGTGTGGGTGAGAGAATACTAACATGCTAGAGAAAAATATCTGACAGAAAGCTGTGGAATGTTAGGCAGATCTTCTCTTTTCAGTGAGCCTTGTTTTACCCATCTGTAAAATAGAACTGGAACCCTCTTTATGACAATCCCAGCCAACAAGTCACCCGACTTAAACACATGGTCTTCATATTAAAAATCTGCTATTTACTTTGCTATGTCCTTCATCCTCACTTTTGGGTCCTAGAGATATTTTAATGCAGCCTGAGAAAAATTACTAAAAAAGCCAGCACTACAAGGGAATTTAGCAATGGTGTTCAAATATATTTTTTATCCTGAGAACCCTGTGAATGAAATCACAAGAGGAACACAGTATTTAATACAAACCAGTTACCTCACATACCTCGGAAAAAAATTATACACGCACACACGCATACTTATATCTATGTGTGGGGATATATATGTCCCACACCCGCATGTAGAGAGAAGTAAATAATAAATGTGCTAACCTTTGGGGAATCTGGTGAAGATTATATGGGTAGGGTATAAGGCTATATATTCTTGCAACTTTTCCACAAGCCTGAAATACTTCCAAATAAATAAAGAGACAGATCAGAATTTTATCCCCAGCTTGAAGTGGTGCTCACATCCATACACAGATCATGAAACCAGGGACTAGAAGTGATGAGGCTTGTCTGAGCACATAAGGCTCTGAAATTCCAAAGCCAAGGCTCAAGCCCTCACCTTCCAGCCTACAGATCAATGCATTTCTCCTCTCAGATGCTGCTTCTGATCTTCCTCTTTTCAAACAGCTTCCCTGTCAGGAAACGCCTAACAGGAGTGTCACTGGGTCTCCCTGCCGCCGACTCTGCCACCATTCCCTCCCTCCCTACAAGCACACACGTACACACACACGAGTAAGACTTCCTGAACTCTTTTCCAGAGCTGATGTCCCCAGGTTACTACTCAGAGACACAGAATCACAGATCACAGACAGCTGGAGCTGGATTAAAGCATGACTGTGTATAGATTTTTCTAGACGCTAACACCACAAATTAGGAAACATTTCCTCAGTACAATCTATATTCTTTTTCCATCCTTCGGTCAGGAGTTGTTGCATATTATGGTGTGTAAGGTAGTCCCCCCTCTACACTCCAAGCAAAAGGAATCCAAAATTATCCTGCAGGCCATACACCTGTTCTTGCTGGAAGGTCACCTTCCAGGCGTGACATTAGGGATGGTGCTCCCCCTGGTGGGCTGTGTGCAGAAGCACAACTCCCGCAAAGAGACCAGCTCGTACACTGTGAGATTTTCAGTAATGGCAATCATCATCATCATCATCCATGGGCCACAAAGCTGCTCAGAGGTGGAGCCTTTCCTGAGCATGGAAGAAGACACTCAAGTATGGATGGCTGGACTAGAAGACCTTTAAGGTCTTTTCAGTAACTGATACTGTTATAATTCAGTAGTTCCTTGCACGTAGTGGTGCCATGTCTTTGAGTTTGTTCTTCTCTCTCAAGCTTTATGATGGCTCAGATGAAGGAATTTAGAATAAGAAACAGTGGGTAAATGGGGTCTCTACATAAATGGGGGCCACTGTGTAATTATGGCCCCTCTGTTCACAGGTTTTGCCTCTGGAAAACAAGATGCAGAACCATGCTGTTTCCATTCATCCTATATGGAGGGATGTTCAAGATCACCACCCCTGGACAAAAGCCTAGGGGCCTTGGGCTACCTCAAGTTTGGGACCACCACCCAGGCGAGCATCACCCTCAATCTCTCCAACTGCCGGTGAGTGAGTTCACGCTTCAGAGCCAAAAGGATGATGTGCAGGGTGGGACTGGCCTAGTTTCCCCTTATCAGAGGGGAGTAGCAAGAGCGTGAATGTGGATCGGGTCTGCAGTGTGGAGAAGAGATGCCAGGAAACTGCACTGTGGAGAGGGGTGGCCTGGGTTCTGGACTATGGTGTGTAGATCTGGATTCTGGATTCTTGTCCAGGAAACTGCACTGTGGAGAGGGGTGGCCTGGGTTCTGGACTATGGTGTGTAGATCGGGATTCTGGATTCTTGTCCAGCGCAGCCATTAATTCTCCTATGTTCTGGACAGGATATTTTCCTCTTCTATATACTCCAGTTTCCCCATCTTCCCAACACAGGGATTAGACTAAATGCTTTCTAAGTGCCCTCCCAACTTTGACCGATGTATTAACCAGATCTCTTTCATTTGCAAGTGGTTGAAAACCAATCCTGTCTGGCCTAAGTTTTAAAAAAAAAGAAAAGAGAAGTCCATGCATATATCTAACTTTAGGCATAGCTAGATCCAGCTGTTTAAGTAGTATCAGCAGGACTTTGTCTTCATCTCTCAGTTTGTGTTTCCTCCGCACGGACTTTATCAAATAGACTTTTCAATGCAGTATACAGTGGCAGATAACTGCTGACAGCCTCTCGGTGACAGGCCATTCTCCCGTCAGCCCCATGTAAAGAGAATTTCTCTTTTCCAAAAGGGCCATAAAATCCTTGGAATGAATTCTGATCCCTGCAGCTGGAGTCATATGTCCATTCTGAACCAATGCTATGGCCGGTAGATGAAATTTGCTGATTGGCTGGCCGCGATCCTGTGCCTTGCTGGAGTAGGTCAGGAGCACCCTGAACCTAGTGGACTGAGAGCGGGGATGGGGTAACCCCGGCTTACTGATGGGGTGCTCGCTGCTGGGTTAGTTAATCCAACCGAGGCGCATTAACACAGATCAGAATTGTGGTCAAATCTGAGGACCATAGATTATTTGATAGACATTCTTACAACTTCTTAGTAAGCCAGAGAAGGTGATCATTACAAAGGTGGTATATGGGATATCACTAGAGGGTGGTTAACAGCTTCTTTTCCCTTTTGCTCACCATCTTGACTTCCGGAAGTGCTCAGGTTCTCAGGTACATAGACCAGACCCCCTCTTGGATTCTGCTCCCTGCTTTATACCCTTACATTGACATCCTCAGGAATATTCGGTGTAAGTTTAAATAAAGAGCTTAGCACAGTGATGATCACATAGAAGCGACTCAATAAATTTTCATTATTATCTTCCCCTGTAAATATAATCCCATACATGAGATTCCCTTAAAAAAAAAATCTAGGGGCGCCTGGGTGGCTCAGATGGTTAAGCATCTGCCTTCGGCTCAGGTCATGATCCCAGGGTCCTGGGATCGAGCCCCACAATGGGCTCCCTGCTCCGCGGGAAGCCTGCTTCTCCCTCTCCCACTCCCCCTGCTTGTGTTCCCTCTCTCACTGTGTCTCTCTCTGTCAAATAAATAAATATTTAAAAAAAAAAAATCTAAACCAAGATACATTCTTTCCCTTGTGTGTGACCTCTAATTGACTTTTGGCTACTGTAAGTTACGGGCCCAAAGAATAGACATTAAGGGATGCCTGGTGGCTCAGTCAGTTAAGCGTCCAACTATTGATTTCAGCTCAGGTCATCATCTCAGGGTCTTGAGATCAAGCCCACCCCCAGCCCCCTGCTCTGTGCTGGGTGTGGAGCCTGCTTAAAAATTTCTCCCTCTCCCTCTGCCCTCACCCTCGCCTGCACTCAAAAAAAAAAAAAAAAAAAAAAAAAAAAAACAGAAATTCACGTGCTTAATGTATAAATAATGAAAATTTAGAAACATCTGATGTGATAGCTTGGGTTTCATTTTGAATGAGTAATTCACACTCATCGTTAACACAATGGAGAAGAAAGAATACAGGTATTTACTAAGTGCTTCCCAAGTGGTTTACAGACATGATCTCATTTGTCCTTAATATAGCCCCATCTGCCAGGGGAGATAACAGTACCAGGTCAAGGAGTCCTGACACCATTTGGCCACACTCCTAGCCTCATAGAAAGGCTGACACACACACACAACCAATTCGTATTCCGTGTGAGAGGCTCTGGAACCTGGTTGAAGACCAAGTGTCATGAGAACTCAAAAGGACAGTGAATCCTGACCAGGGAACAGAGAGGCTTCACAGGGCCCTCTGACACTTGAACAATGAGCAGGAATGTGACAGATTAGGAATGGAGGAAAAGGCATCCTTGGTGGAGGGAACAGCGTATGCAGAGGCACTGATGGCTGACAGTATGTCTTACGCTCAGGGGGATAGCTCTCATTGTCTGGTAGGGTTGCAGTGTTGAGCATGGGGGGTGGGGGCCGAGGCAGGGACTGTTTGAGATGATGTGGTGGGAAATTGCACTTGAAATATGGGCTTTTAATCCCAGGCTCAGGTTTGACAGTCTTTCTTATGGGCGATAAGATACTATTAAGGTCTTTTTGAGCATTATAGTAACATAATCACTCATCTCTTCTTTGTCTTAAGTCCACTAAAATGTAGTGTGTTTTTTTTTCTATTCTTGATAAAAAAGAGTCCCACATGTTTGATATTTTATGATCAGAGCCCATCAGATCCAGCCCCTCCCTGCCTTTTACCAAGTACAAAGTATATCCCTATTTTACAGATGAGGCCAGTGAAGTTCAAGGAAGTGACCTTGATAGCTAATGATAGAGCTCCTGCAACTCTACCTAGTTTTTTGAACATCCACATCATAACTCTGACCTCATGCAAATTTGATTATGAAAGAGGGAGAGTGTGCTATTTTTAAAGGGCTGACCATTTCACGTATCATCCCCATTCATTGGATAAATGTCCCTGAAGGAGGTGAGATGGGAAATGTGAATCCACCACTTTCTCTGTAGGTCTCTGTCCCTTTGTGCCCTTCATAGACTGAGGCTCTTTGCTGCTCTTTCTTGAATAGGACTTCAGGGCCTAGATATATGTGTATAACCTTTTGTACTATATTGCCTCTAAACACATTGCTGTATTTTAGGGTGTTTAAGGGATTATTCAGGGCGGTTTTGACAGTTCCCCATTTCTGCCCCTCACTCTGGCAAAACTGGTTTCCCTGCTGTCCTTCGGCAGGTTCTCCAGAGGCTGCTGGTATCTATAGATAGATCTTTTCTGATCCCCTTTGCCTTCCAAAGGTTGTACCAGTATGTCAAGTTCCTCTCCTTGGGCAGTTTCTACCTCATACCCCTGCAGTTCTGTGTCCTTGTGGAGATCGTCATGCCCTTCACTGAAGCACTGGGCCTTCATGGTAGACCCGGGCACCCTCACTGCTGTGGTCTGTCTGACATGTGAGTAAAAGGCAGGGAGCCTCGCAGGCCACAAAATTTCCAGAAGTCAGGCTCCCGGGGCCTCCCCAGGGCAGTACAAAATTTCAGGCAGAGTACATGTTTGTGGAATTAAGCCAAACCTAAGGGGAGCTTTGGTGTTAAGAAACAGAATACAACTCTGGACAACTTACGCTAAAACAAAGGGATTTGGAGGTAGCTCACAGAGTCAAAGGAAAAGCTACAGAAGCAAACCTTGAAGAAGACAGAGACCAGGGAGAGCCTGAGATTGAAGTCAAAGGAATTAAGAGAATGCCTCTGGGATGAATTTCCACCAACTCTTTTTGATCCTGTGCTCTCTGCGTAAGATACAAATTCTATGGAAATCAAGTTCAATCACACAGGCCCATTCATTGGATGAAGGAGGTTGGGGCATTCAGATTGACAGTGCCTCCAAGACGCACCCCCCCCCCCCAGCAGTGAGAGAGGGATGGCATTCAAAGCAAAAATAGGGTTCTGATGATCCTTACAACTTTCTCTTCGATGCATGGGGGTTATTTAGAAGTGTGTTGTTCAATTTGCAAATATTTGGTGGTTTTTCAGCTATCTTTCCATTCCTGATTTCTTTAATTCCATTTTTGTCAGAGAACATTCTTTCTGTATGATTCCAATACGTGGGTTTGTTTTATGGCCAAGAATATAGTTTATCTGGGTCTGTGTTCCATGTGCACTTGGAATGTGTATTCTGCCGGTGTTAAATGGAACATTCTATAAATATTAAGTAGGTCAACTTGACTGATGGTATTGTTCAGGTCTTATATTTCCTTATTGGTTTTACACCTTCTTATTCTGTTAATTACCAGGAGAGGAGTACTGAAGTCTCCAAATACTCTTGTGGATTTTTATATTCTTTCAAATCCATCAGTTTTGGCTTCATATATTTGGGAGCTTCATTGTTAGGTATGTGCTCATTTACATCATTTGGATTTGTCTTGATGAATTGACCCTTTCATCACTATATGATGTCTCTCTTTATCTCTGACAATATTCCTTGTCCAGAATCTACTTTGTCTTTTTTTTTTAAGATTTTAATTTATTTATTTGACAGAGAGAGAGAGACAGCGAGAGAGGGAACACAAGCTGGGGGGGGGGGCAGGCTTCCCGCTGAGCAGGGAGCCAGACGCAGGGCTCGATTCCAGGACTCCAGGATCATGACCTGAGCCGAAGGCAGATGTTTAATGACTGAGCCCCCAGGTGCCCTTACTTTGTCTAATACTAACACAGCCCCTCCAGGTTTCTTTAAGTTAGTGTTTGCATGGAATACATTTTCCCCTGTAATTTTAACAGATTAATGTCTTATAATTTAAATATATTAAATAAATAAATTATGTTTACCTCTTTCAACTTTTTTAGGAGTTGCCCTAGGTTTTATAATATACATCTTTAATTAATCACAGGGTATTTTCAAGTAATATTATACCATTTCATGTGTAGTGTAAGAATCTTTCAGCAGTATACCACCAAGTCCTTCCTCCCATTTTTGTGCTGTTTTTGTCATATATTTGTTTTTATATATGCTATAACCCATAATATGTTGCTACTATTTTTGCTTTAAACCAGGGATAGCCAGACTTTTTCTTAAGAGGCCTGATGGTAAGTATTTTAGGCTTTCTGCCCATATAGCCTGTACCACAACTATTTAACTCCGCCATTATAGCTGAGAGCTGCCACAGACAATACATAGACTAATAGGCATGGCTGTGTTCCAAGAAAAGCTTACTCATGAAAATAGCCCAGACCATAGTTAGCTGATCCCTGCTTTAGATAATCCAGTCTCTTTGAAAGAAGGAAAAAAATCTTTTGTATTTACCTTTCCTTTAACTATCTCCAGAGATCTTTATTTCTTTTTGTAGATCCGTACTGCCTGTCATCATATTCCTTCTTCCTGAAGAATTTAACACTTCTTATAGCACAGATCCGCTGGTAATGAATTATCTCAGTTTTTGCTTGTCTTTATTTCTCCTTCATTTTTGAAAAATATTTTCTCTGAGTTGAGAGTGTTTATGTGTTAGCACTTTCAAGATGTCATTTGTTGTCTTCTGTTTTATATGATTTCTTTTTTTTTAAGATTTTATTTATTTATTTGAGAGAGAGAGAATGAGAGACAGAGAGCATGAGAGGGAAGAGGGTCAGAGGGAGAAGCAGACTCCCCGCTGAGCAGGGAGCCCGACGCGGGATTCGATCCCGGGACTCCAGGATCATGACCTGAGCCTAAGGCAGTCACTTAACCAACTGAGCCACCCAGGCCCCCTGTTTTGTATGATTTCTGATGAGGAGGCTACATTTCTTATATTTCTTCCTTGGTAGATACATGTCTTATTCCCCTGGCTGCTTTCAGGCTTTCTCTTTATTTTTGGTTTTTATTGGTTTCAATATGATGTGTCTAGGTGAGTGAGAGTGTCTGTAGGGGGTGGGGGGTGTTGGTGTTTATCCTATTCTGTTTTGGTGATTTTCTCTGAATTTCTTGATTTGTAGTTTTATGTCTTATTTTATGAAAATTCTTGGCCATTATTTCTTCAAACTTTCTTTTGCCACATTCTTTCTTCTCCCTCTGGGATTCCAATTACTGATATGTTAGACTGTTTTATATTGTCTTCTAGCTCTTTGATGTTCCAGGTTTTTCTTCACTCTTTTTTTCTGTTTGTATTTCAATTTGGCTAATTTTCATTGACCTATCCCCAAGTTCACAGACTCTTTCCTTGGCTTTCCTGAGTCTACTGCTAATCCTATCAAAAGAATTCTTAATATCATATCAAAAATTCTTCGTGGTATTTTTTTTTTTTACTATTTTTATAGTTTCCATCTCTCCACTGAATTCTCCGTTTGTTCACACATTTTGTCCAAATCAATTTCAGAAATGCCATGGAGTACTCAGAAATAGTCATGTTCTCAATTCTTTTGGCCTTCTGGGATGGTGGAGAGCAGTCTTGAGCTGAATCAGTTTGTGAAAGCAGCCTTTTGTAGAGGACAACCAGGGTAACAACCTAAGGATTCTCCGCTAGAGTCACAGAATCTCCGGATTCTAGAAGCTTATCATCCTGGAATCTCTAGGGATTCTCCGCTAGAGTCACAGAATCTCCGAATTCTAGAAGCTTATCATCCTGGAATCTTGAAGCTAGGGTTCAAAAAAAATTCATAAGATTTTAGAGTTGAACTTTAAGAACTTGAATACCTCCAGGGAAGGGCGTTCACCAGCTCACAAGGCAGCTGAGTTCAAAGGGAGGATGCTGTCCTCCTTCAGGTGGATCGATGATGTTAATGCACCACTAGAGGGAGGTCAGTCCCTGATCAGAGTGTCACAGTCACAACAGAAGTAGGATCTCCCCTCTCCCTGACCTTCACCCCCACATATACCAGGAATGACATAGCCACTGATAGGAAGAAGAAAATCTAAGGAATATCAGTAAACACTTGTCTTCTTTAAAGTGTTCTATAATGTTATTGGATATGGAGTCTTAGTTCCTTCTCAAAAGGAAGGGATAAAAAACAAGACTGTCCCCTAACCTTCTTGAACATCTCTTTTTCTTAAATTTGCTTTTCCAAATCTTTGTTGATAGTTGGAGCCAATAAGAGATTATTATTATTAACTAGAGGTTATTTTAACCTCACTAAACCTCAACGATCTCTCTCTAAAGTGGAATCCATTTCTGTTCTGTTTCCTTTTTAGGCTTTAAAATGCCATAATGAGGGCACCTGGGTGGCTCAGTCGTGGGTGCCTGGGTGGCTCAGTCGTTCAGTGTCTGCCTTCGGCTCAGGTCATGGTCCCAGGGTTCTGGGATCGAGCCCCACATCGGGCTCCCTGCTTGGCCGGAAGCCTGCTTCTCCCTCTCCCACTCCCCCTGCTTGTGTTCCTGCTCTCACTGTGTCTCTCTCCGTCAAATAAATAAATAAAATCTTTAAAATATATATATATAATAAAAAAATATAATGCCATAATATAACATTTAAAATGCTGATGATATATTAACTGAGAAAAACATATAGTAGGACAAGAATATTATGCAGTGCCATTTGTAAAAAATGAATGTGTGTGTGTGTGTGTGTGTGGATTGGTGAGGGTGTGTGTTTTGTATGTGTGTGTCCAAAGAGGGGGATAACAGTTGATCTCTAGGTGGCAGAATTGTGTATACACTTTCTATGTTTATTTTCCAACTTTTCTACATTGAATATATTTTTTAGAAAACCAGATTACCTAAAAACTCAAAAGTTCTATACAAATGTAAGGAATAATTGTTATTGGTCCATGCAGAGCCCTTCCCTGAATTGAATTTATTTATCTTCCCTCTTTACTTACACCCGTGATTCTCAACTGGAGGTGATCCCTGCTCCCTTTTGCAACAAAAATAACATATATGTGTATATGTAGGGTGTGTGTGTATATACATATATGTATATTTGGTATATGTGGTACATATATAGAATAGAATACATTCAGCCATAAAAATGGAGGAAGTCCTGCCCTTTATGAAAATGTGGATGGACCTTGAGGGCATTATGCTAAGTGAAATAAGTCAGAAAAAGAAAATACTTTGCGATGCCACCTATATGTGGAATCCAAGCAACAACAAAAAACAAACTTATCTAAAAAGAGATCAGATTTGTGGTTACCAGAAGCAGGGGGTGGGGAATTGAATGAAGGTTGTCAAAGATACAGATTTCCAGTTTTAGGTAGGTGAGTACTGGGGATGTGATATACAGCATGGTGACCATAGATAACACTGCTGTGTGGTATATGTGAAAGCTGTTAAGAGAATAGATCCTGAGAGTTCTCGTTACAAGGGAAAAAAATACTTTTTTTCTTTTTCTTTTTCTTTTTATATCTATATGAGATGATGAATTTTACTTATTGTGGTAATCATTTTATGACATATGTAAGTCAAATCATTATGCTCTTTACGTTAAACGTATGTAGTGCTATATGTCAATTATATTTCAGTAAAACAGAAAAAAAAACACAAATATTCTGTAGTCATTTTGACTCAAAGGGCATTTTGTTATTAATACATCAAAATCCACAAACACCACCTTTTCTTTCCATGAGATGGTTGAAGAGACTTGTTTCTTTCCTCATTCCTGAGCGTGTTTCACTCCCAGGTAAACCCCAGGGAGTACAGGAGAAAAGTATGGGGAAGACGAAATAAAGCTAAAGAACAGGGTGAGAAATATTTTCTACATAACTTGGTATTTTTACAAAAGACCAGAAGTTTATTGATTTGTATTTCAGAATTTATCAAATCGCAGCCTCAATATAGCCACACTGAAGTCGCCCCACGAAAATAACCTGTCCCTGTAAAGTGTTATTAGCAGGATGTGGTCTAGTGAAATGCTTTCTTTCTTTTTTTTTTTTTTTAAAGATTTTATTTATTTATTTGAGAGAGAGAGAGAATGAGAGAGAAAGCACATGAGAGGGGGGAGGGTCAGAGGGAGAAGCAGACTCCCTGCCGAGCAGGGAGCCCGATGCGGGACTCGATCCAAGCACTCCAGGATCATGACCTGAGCCGAAGGCAGTTGCCTAACCAACTGAGCCACCCAGGCGCCCTAGTGAAATGCTTTCTAATGCCCTGCCATGCTAAGATTCTGTTACCGTAGGTGTGTTCCCTCCAGGGCAATTGGAAATCAAGAGTCTTCTTCACCTGCAGATGCCGTGATCACCCTGATCCCCGAGCTGGACCCAGTCAGGTCCATGAACAGCAGTGCCCTGGTCCTCCTCATTCTACCCCTCCTAGACATCACCACCTAGTACTCAGAGAGGCTGAGCACCCTCATCATCACCAAGGACACCCTAATCCGTGTCCTGGGCTTTGTGAGCTTTGTGGTAGGGACCTGCCAAGCCCCAGACAAGCTGATCCAGCTGGGAGACACTTTCACCTTTCCCAACTCCACTGGCACCATGGAAGAGTGACTACTTTTCAACTTGACACTTCTCCCTTCAATCCTTAAACTAACGTTTTAGCCTTGTCTGAGCAAAGATCCTCCTTTCATTGCTAGTATCTATTTTTACGAGACCTCCATGGTGCTGGGCAGAAATGGGGTCAGAAGATCTGAGTTTTAATCCTGAGCTCTGT
Organism: Eumetopias jubatus; assembly: GCF_037043125.1. Lineage (NCBI taxonomy): Eukaryota > Metazoa > Chordata > Mammalia > Carnivora > Otariidae > Eumetopias > Eumetopias jubatus. Next base: position 111,393,812 of record NW_028274811.1, read on the forward strand.
CATTTACTCCCACTTGATCTGGGCCAGGCCACACACCCTCAGGTGCCTGTTTTACAAATGTGGTTCAAGAGTCCAGCATAACCTACCTCAGAATGTTGTGGAAAACAAGTGAAAGTATGTGGACAAGCATACTTTGAAAAGATAAAGTGCTCTACCAATGTCAGTGATTCTTCTTATTTTGCTGTTTCCTCCTCTGAGGGCCAGAGAGGCAGGAAGGGAACCTCCCTTTCTTCAAGCCAGGTTAACATATCTCTTGTCCTAACAGCTGACAAGACACTGAACCGTGATCCAGGAGACCTGGTTGTAGCAACCCCAGGAGCAGGCGCCATGGATCCAGGCTTGCTGCGGGCCGGGCAGTGTACAAAATGCATCCCATACGTTATCTCATTAAGTCATCCTTGAGCCCCATAAGGTAAATGGTATCTCCTCCATTTTATAAGAGAGAACACTTAGGCTCCAAGAGATTAGGTTATGGTCTAAACTATACGGTTAGTAAGTGGCAGAACTAGAATTTAAACACTGGCCTAGTAGGCACTGAAGCCCATGCTCATTACCATTACACCCTGAAACTACCTTAGCTGCATGACATAAGTGATTTTTCTCTGGGACTCAATTTCCCCATCTGTAAAATGGGAGGGTTGGCTAGATCTCTGAGGGCCCATTCTAAACCATCTTTGCACACTTCAAAGTCTTCTTAACAAGAGGCTGGCCTCCACCTCTCCTGCCCCCAGTTGTTGGGGCCAGTTGTGGCCTTGCCTTCAGCCTTCTGTAGCCCCCTGACTGGTTGCTTTCCCTGAGCCTATCAAGTAGAGACAGAATGATAATGGGTTTGCAGCCACTGGTCACTTCAGCTGGGTGAAGATGCAGCTGAGCACTAGTATAACATCTAAATAACATGAGCAGCATGATGAGCAGCAGTAGAGATGTAGGTTGAGTGGGATGGCCAGGAGAGATCTAGAACATTCACGGATGTTGTGCGCAAGTTAGCCAACTCAGGAAAGTGTGGAAATGTTTGAAGCTGAAAGCATCGTGGTTTAAGCAGCTGTCATTGCTCTGGAGAAAGGAAATCAGTTTGATACGTGTTTTATAGTTCTAGGACTGAGTAATGTCACATATACTGTCTCTCACATGACTGCATTCGAATCACTCCTCAGTGATTGCAAAAATGTAGATTCCTAAATCAACCTTAGGGGGTGGGCCCAGGAATCAGTATGTTAACCAGTTTCCCAGGTGGTTGCCTGCCCACTGAAGCTTGAGGACCACCGCTCCAGTCAGTAATGGCTATTAGTTAGGTGGGAATGAAGGAATTTCTCAGGGACCATGTAAAACAAGTCACAAACTTCAAGTTCCGATCCTATAAAATAGCAGTGGGTTTCTGGGAGCGGAAGAGTAAGAAGACACAGAGTTCATGCTCAAAAAAGATTGATTGACTTAGGTCAGAGGTTGGCAAACATCGCCTATGAAGGGCCAGATAGCAAATACTTTAACCTCTGTGGGCCCTATAATCTCTGTCATAACTAAGCAACTCTGCTGCTTAGTGTGAAAGCAACCATGGACAATATGTAAATGGAAGGACATGGCTGTGTTCCAATAAAACTTGATTTACAAAGGCAGGCATCAGGATAGATTTGGCCAAAACAAAGTCATAGTTTACCAATCCCTGCTTTAGGGGAAGAGAGAAAGAGAGAAATCAAACAAGATCAGTATCAATTCTTGGCATCCCATTCATCTTGTAAAAAAGTACAAGTCACTAAAGTCTCTTACTCTACAAAATCAGCAATGGAAGCTCCATCTCTCCCATGTCAATACACACCCCACCTGGCTGGTGCTAGAATGTTCCTTTTAGTACAAAGAAGAGTGATGAGTGTTGTCCGCGGATACTGGCTGCCAACAATATTTCTCCTGCTGCCTGCTACTACTGCCTATTATCACACAGCAATAAACTCCTTAGCTATGTGGGCCTGTGGCTAAAGCTGGGGGGGAGGTTAAGGCTGACCTAGGAACAGACCTTCTGTGGCTTTGTGAATGGAAGGCTGAAATGAGGATTTTCTGGTTGTCCACCAACACATGTGGTCCTGTCACTAAACCTCTCTGGCCTCAAGTGGTTCATCTGTAACAAGGGGACTATAACCCCCCCCACTATAACCCCCCCCCCTTCTTCCTCCCAGGTTTGTTGTTCACATCAACAGGATTCTGGATGAGTTACTTCCTGGGAAACTGCATAGTCCTGTCCCCACAGGAGCACTCTGCCTGGGTAGATATTAGCTGCCGGATCTCTCTTTTTTTCTTCCTTAATGATCCTCACCTTTCAACAAGGAATCACAAGCAGGTAGAGGGGAAAAGATACCTCTGAAGTTAAATTTGAGGAAGAAAATTATCCCCAGTTTGGTAGCACATTTTTTACTGAATTTATAGCAGAGAACTATGGCCAACAAGAAGGGTTACCCACAACCTAAAACCCAGCAGTTAAGCTCACTATGGGAGGATTTTGTTGACCTGCTTCCGTCTTTGTCTGAGCAGATGGGAGAGTGGCTTGAAGCTAGACTTTAGTGAGTGCATTTCTCCTTGCAGAAGTGCAGGAGGAGAGCCGGTCCTGGAATTGCAGGGAAGAGATGGTGCAGCAGAGGGGTCTACTACGTGGGGGACACGGCCCTCAAAACGGAAAGGAGGGTGCCTGGGTGGCTCAGTTGGTTAAGCGACTGCCTTCCGCTCAGGTCACGATCCTGGAGTCCCGGGATCGAGTCCCGCATCGGGCTCCCTGCTCGGCGGGGAGTCTGCTTCTCCCTCTGACCCTCTTCCCTCTCGTGCTCTCTATCTCTCATTCTCTCTCTCTCAGATAAATAAATAAAATCTTTAAAAAAAAAAAAAAAACGGAAAGGAATGCAGAGGTCACCACCAGCACACAGCCCCTCTCCTCCTAGAGCTGATCGGCTCCTGCTTGGCGGGGACGTGAGTGCTCAACAGACTTCTCACTCCTCTGTTTTTCTTCCAGGGCTTTATCAGAGCTGCCCTGTACTCTTAACATACCCTTTTTAAATTTTGAATCTTGTTGCAAAAATAACATATATATCTTAAAAATTAAAGCACTGAAATTAAAACATGAAGTTCCCACCCCTGCTTCTAGCCCTGTGTCTCCACGTACACGTCTACAGTATAGGAAGAACTATTATCAATTCTTCTAGACCTTTGCAAGCACATACACACATGGATGTAATATGTGTGTCTTAGTCCATGCACGCTGCTGTAGCAAACACACCACTGACTAGGTGACTTATAAACAACAGAACTTTGTTTTTTACACATCTGGAGTCTGGAAGTCCAAGATCAGGGTGGCAGCATGGTCAGCTGAGGGCCTTCTTCCAGGATGCAGACTTCTCATTGTATCCTCATGTGGTGGAAGAGACAAGGGAGCTCTCTGGGGTCTCTCTTATAAGGGCACTAACCTCACTCAGGAGTACTCCACCCTCATGACCTAATCACCTCCCAAAGACCTCACTTCCTAATACCATCACATTGGGCATTAGGATTTCAACATATGAATTTTAGGGGGACACAAACACTCAGATCACAGCAGTGTGTGTGTGTGTGTGTGTGTGCATGTGTGTTTTCTATGTGTGGGTGGGTATTTGTGGTTGTATGTGTATGTGGCTTCTTAGTTTTAGAAAAAAGGGATTATACTATACTTAGGTGAGCATTTCATATTTCACAGTAATATACCCTGAACATCCCTCCACGTTAGTATGTATGGATACTTGAATCTTTTTAGCAGCTGTAGCAACATTTTACTCAATAGAATCATAGTAGTTTATTTAATCATGATCCCCTTGATGTACACGCAAGATGTCTCCGATCTTTGGCCGGTACAGATGTTATAGTAAACACCGTGGTGTACAGCCGTGCAAGCATCTCTGCAGGATAGATTCCTAGAAATTGAATTGCTGAGTTAAAGGGAATGTGCTTTTCAAAATTTCAATAAATATGACCAAGTTAACTTCCAGTGCTATGTCACTGTTATTTTAGTGGGCCTGTCTTTGATCAGTGGAGAGGTCTTACAATGCTGTCTCTTGCATTACAGCTCCTGATGTTCAAGTTTTATTTCTCCTATGTGATGAGCATCTCTTTCTGCTGCCCAGCATCCATCCTCCCTTCTTCTGGTAGTTGTTCCCTGATTTCCTTTGGAAAAACACTTCTGCCACCCCCCATGTACATAGTTCTGAGGCTGACTCTGTCCCCCACTCCAGGGGTGAACAGATAACCCAATCCTGGGCCATCAGAGTTACAGTAGCTGTGCGTGTGTCCCAGTCCGGTCAATAGCAGCTAGTGCCAGGACTATTTCTAGAGCGACGGAGAAAGAGGGGGAGCAGCCCTAGAATCATCCCTCCTTCCTGTCCTCCTACCAAAGTAGAGCTCAATCCAGCAACTCCCAACTCCAGCTGAGAGGTGGGGGCCCCAGGTCCAGGGCAGAGTCAATCTCCCTGGGCCTTTTTCCCCATATATAAAATAAGGAGGTTGGACTCTGTTCTCCAAGGTCATTTTAACTCATGCGATTCAGCACAGAGAAGCACAGGGGCTTGTCTGAAGTGCAGGTATTTATCTAGGTAAAAGATAATTTCCTCCAGAACAGCTGTTCCGCAAACCAGACCTAATAAAATGAGGACATCATTTTATGATGAGTATTTACCCAAAGGAGTTGAAAACTTATGTCCACACGAAAACATCCACACAGATGTTTATAACAGGTGTATTCATAATTGCAAGAGTTTGGAAGCAATCAAAATGCCCTTCAGTAGGTGAATGGATAAATAAACTGTACTACATCCAGAGAGTGCAACATTATCCAGTACTAAAAAGAAATGGGCTATCAAGCCATGAGAAGACATGGAGAAACCTTAAATGAGTATCACCTGGGGGAAAGAAGCCACTCTGAAAAGGCTACATACTGAATGATTTCAATTACATGCATTCTGGGAAAGGCAAAACTATGGACACATAAAAAGATCAGCGGTTGCCAGGGGTTAGGGGGAAGGAGGGATGAATAAGCAGAGGATTTTTAAGACAGAAAAACTCTCCTGCATGATAATATAATGGTGGATACATGTCATTAAACATTTTTCCATACCCACAGAATGTACAACACCAAGACTAAACGCTAATGTGAACTATGGATTTGGGGTGATAATGATGTGTCACTGTAGGTTCACTGACTGTAATAAATATACCCCCCTGTTGGGGGATGTTGATAGTGGGGGTGGCTGGAAGCTGTGAGTGTTTGGGGACAGGGGTTATAATAGGACCTCCACTTTCTACTCAGGTTTTTTTTTTTTAAGATTTTATTTATTTATTTATTTATTTATTTATTTATTTATTTGACAGAGAGAGAGACAGCGAGGGAGGGAACACAAGCAGGGGGAGTGGGAGAGGGAGAAGCAGGCTTCCCGCCGAGCAGGGAGCCCGATGCGGGGCTCGATCCCGGGACCCTGGGATCATGACCTGAGCCGAAGGCAGACGCTTAACCATCTGAGCCACCCAGACGCCCCCTACTCAATTTTACTGTGAACCTAAGACAAATAAAGTCTATTAATAATAATAAAAAATTTTAAGACGATATCAGGTTTGGGTAGGCAGTTCCTAAACTGAGAACCATATTTTAGGCTCTTTTCCTGGCTCTGTCCCAAACACCAGTGGGTCTTTGTGTATGATCATTTCCTCTCTCTGAGCCTCAGTTTCATGATCTATAGAATGGAGAAACTAGTCTGTGCTTCAGGTTGTACAATTCTGTGACATCTAAGATAAAAAGGGAGGAAGGACAGGAGAGAGAGGAAGAGAGAAACAGGCAGAAGATGAAGGGGGGGTGGCAAGAGGGGGGAAAGGGGAAGGGAAATGGGACAAAACAAGCACAGAGTCACCAAGTGGTAGATAAGGAACTAAGGAAGAAGGCAAGTTGAGCTTTGGGTAGATAGACAAGGAAAATGGGTTGGCCCAGAAGCCACATCTGAGTCTTTAGTCTTACCTGAATGAGAAAAGCTCTAATGCCCCAAGGGAGACTGTTACAGTCATTTGATGAGCACTAAGTGAGAGGTAATTGTGTGCACAACCATGTGCTAGGGACACTAACAGGGAAAAGAAATGCCTAGATACGAACAGAACACTACAGCTTAAGGTCGGCAGTTTGCTTCTGAAGTCAGACAGATCCGGCTTTGATGATTGGCTGGGTAAGGTAATCAGGTGAATAATGGCCTCAAAGATATCCACGTCCAAATCCCAGAATCTGTGAATGCTCCTTTATATGGCACTTTGCAGACTTGGTTAAATTAAGATACTCAAGATGAGATTATCCTGATTATCTAGGTGGCCCTAAATGAATCACAAGTATCCTTCTAAGAGGGAGACAGAGGGAGATTTGATGACAGGCAGAAGAGAAGAAAAGCGTGTGATAGAGGCTGAGTCAGAAAGAGAAGCCGCCACATGAAGATGCAGGAAGGGCCAGGAGTCAAGGAAGGCAAGGAATGCAACTCTAGAAGCTAGAAAGACAAGGAGACGGATTCCCCTAGAGCCTCTGGAGGGCATGTGGCCCAGCCGACACCTTGACTTTAGCCCATTGAAACTGATTTTAGGCTGGCATCCAGAACTCTAAGAGCCCAAGTTTGTGATGTTTTAAGCCACTAAGTTTGTGGCAATGTCTTAAGGCAGCCAAAGGAAACTAATATAGGCAGGGGCAAGGAACTTTACCTCTCCAAGCCTTCTTCCCATCTGTTGAATAGGAACAATAACACATTCATTCATCAGATGTTTTTTGTGAGCCTACCAGGGGCCAGCCCTAAGTCCTGGGGACAGCAGGGGACCAAGGCCTTCCCACTTTACGGAGCTGAACTTCTAGTGAGAGGACGCCAGTACATAAGCAAGACAATTACAGATTGTGGGAAGCAACCTGAGGGTAAACGGTGTGGGACACAGTAACTAGGTGGCAGAGGTGGATCAGGGGAGGCCCTTGGAGGAGAAGAAACTCCAGCTAAGACCAGCAAGGCAAAATGCAGAGGGAACAGTGCAGGCATGAGGAGGAGCAAAAGGAGGAAAGCGCAAGAGTTTTGGAGAACAGAAAGGCAGTTGGAGTGGCTGGGTGTCCTGTTCTAGAGAGAGGGACAAACAAGGGGAGGTTGTTGGGAAGGCAGCAGGGGCCAGAACATGCAGGGCCTTGCGAGCCATGGTGAGGATTCTATAGATTATATTTTCAGGGCAATTCGGAGCAGTGGGAGGTTTTAGGCAGGGAAGTGGCATCATCACTGGCTACTATGAGGACGTAGATTTTTAGGTGGGGAAGAGGGAGGCAAGGGAACTCCTCAGGGTGCTGCTCTTGCTGTCGTCCAAGTGAGAAGCCGTGCTGGCCTGGATGAGGCTGAGGACCATGAGGGTGAAGGACTGCTGTAAGCATTAGGTAACATAATGAGTGCTAAGCACCTGGCACACAGGAAATGGCCAATAAGCGGAAGCTCTTGTTATGGTATTATTATTACCACCACCATCACCATCATTATCATTATGAGCTACTGAAAACAAACTGGGCTGAACACAACGCACACTGGGTAGGGTAGTGCGAGCAGAGCTGACACCTTGCAGCCAGTGAAAGAAGCGCCATTGTGTCCTCATTCCTGCCCACCAGAAGCCACTCCCTGAAGCCACTGACCTTCTCTCCCTCCCTGACCCTCCCACCCCCACAAGTTCAGAAACCTAGAATGTGTCAGAACCCATGCCCGCTGACACAGATACATTCTTAGGCCTTCGAGGAGTTCTGAGGGATAGTTTTTAATGTTCAAAATGGCATGGTAAGGCTGGTAGACCTTTGTGGAGATTAGACCTGATACAATATTATCATGAAAACTTACAGTATCATTGCCTGGAACTTTGTCTGTCTGTCTGTCTCTCTCGCTCTACACACACACACACACACCTCTCTCCATCTCCACCAGCACCCCAGCAACCCAAGCCCAGATCCTCCGTCTCACTTAGTCTGCAATCACCTCCTCGGAGGTCTCCCTGCCTCCTCTCTTGCTCTCGGGTGACCCATTCTCCACACAGATCTTGCAGAGCACACTTCAGATAACATCCAGACTCTTTACCATGACCTGCAGGGCCCCCACCTGCCTCTGCCCTCCTCTGGCCTCCGTCCCCTGCACTCACACGACTCCCTGCCCTGGCCTCCTTTCAGGGGCTCGAACTCTCGGCCACCGCCTCCTCAGGGCCCCTTCCCTTACCAGCTCTGCCTGGAGCACACTGCTAACTCCTCGCCTCACCCGTGTCCCATTTTCCCACAGCTGGCCCCTTCTTTTTGGTTCTTGGCTCCAATGCCACCTTCTCAAAGTCCTTCCCTGACAGATTTACCTAAATTGCCTTTTCCCTCCCCGCCCCCCCTTATCCTCCTTGACTGCACCACGCTCATTCCCTTCAAGGCACTGACCACAGTTTATGATTATCTTCTGCTCCTTTATCGTCTGGCTCCCACACTAGACCGTGAGTCGTCTGGCAGGTTGTCATGGACTGAATGTTTGGGTCCCCCAACATTCAGATTTTGAAGCCCTAAGCCCCTGCCCTCCAGCATGGCTGTATTTGGAGATGCGGCCTCCGACATAGGGAGAAAGAGGCTGTCTGCAAGCCAGGGGGAGAGTTTTCCCAAGAACTGACCTGCCAGACCTTGGGACTTCCAGCCTTTAGAACAGCGAGGAAGTAAATGTGTGCGTTGAAGCCACCCGGCCGGTGGTATTTTGTCGTGCGGCTCTAGCTAAGACACAGGCACTTGTTTTGTTTGTTCGTTACCTTCTCCCATTAGGGCCGTAGCAGTTGGCACATGGCGGGGACTTGGTAAATATTGGTTAAATGAATGAATGAAACTTCTCGTCTGCGCTGCGTTTCAAGGTGTCTGGGAAGGGGTGAGAGCAGCAGGGCTGGGAAATCAGGAGACTTAGACTGGGTCATTGTCTTGGCCCTGCCATGGTACCACCATTAATTCACTGTGTCCCTTCCCTCTCTGGGCCTCAGTTTCCTGATTGGCAAGATAGTACAACTCAGCAAGATGACCTTTCCAGTTCTCCCTAGTGATAAAGTGGTATGAGAAAAACAGCTCCCCTAGAGGCGCCGGGGTGGCTCAGTCGGCGACTCTTGATTTCAGCGCAGGTCATGATCTCAGGGTCGTGGGATCAAGCCCTGCTTTGGCCTCCATGCTCAGCAAGGAGACTGTTTGGGATTCTTTCTCTCTCCCTCTGCCCCTCCCCCAACTTGTGCATGCACGCCCTCTCTCTCTCTCTCACAAAAAAATAGCTAGCTCCCCTCTCTGGGGCACTGATGGTGATCTAGGTACTGTACTTGTCCCTTTTCTCTGTTGCTCCTCACTCCTGCTGGAGAGGTACAGATGCCCTTGTCAGCATTTCACAGGCGAGGAACAACACCAAGGCCCAGAACAGCGACCTGCCAGAAAGGGGAGGAGTGCTTTTAGCATTAAAAACATTGACCTTTATCCTGAGATTGTATCCTTCCAGCTTTTGGGGATTGAAATATTCTTTCTTTTAAGAAATGACCTTTTTTTTTTTAAGATTTTATTTATTTGTCAGAGAGAAAGCGCGTGCGCGCAATAGAGAGAGAGAGAGAGAAAGAGAGAGAGAGTGCTCACGCACAAGCAGGGGGAGGGGCGGAGGGAGTAGCAGACTCCACACTGAGCAAGTCGACTGATGGGGGGCTCACCGGATGCAGGGCTCCATCCCAGGACTACAGGATCATGACCTGAGTCGAAAGTAGACGCTTAACTGACTGAGCCACCCAGGCGCCCCAAGAAATGGCCCTTTTAAGATACTTAGAAAACTGAGAATTTGGACATCTATGCCAATTCCTAAAATTCATTTGGAAATTTGATAGCTGCATGAAATTCCAAAATCTTCAACCACATAAATTATGTACATGTAAGGGTTTATTATTATTATTATTATTATTTTGGAGTTTCTAGTATACATTAAGCATCATCAAGGCACACGAGTTTCTAGTATACATTAAGCATCATCAAGGCACACGGTGATAAACTACAGCTTCAGAGGCACGTTCCAAGAGGCCCAAATTCACATCAGAGCTCAGCCTCTAGTGCCTTAGGCAAGTCAAGTAACCCGTTTGAGCCTCATTTCCTCATCTGTAAAGGGGGGGGTGATAACAGTGCCTTCTTTGTGTAATGCACTTAGTCTCGAGTTAGCACACAGAAGAGACTCACTACAGTGAGTTATGATTATCGCCACTGTTGTGCAGTCAGGGAGAGAGTCATAGTAATCAGCCACAGGCTGGGAAGAGCTACCCCAGGGAACGAGGATGGGCCATGAATTCCCATCTGGGTAAGGGGTTTCAGTGTTGCTTCTGAAGTCTCCAACTTCCTGCCTAAAGGAGTGCTTTGTGTTCATTCCCGCCAAGTCCTATACCTTCAGGCAAAGCACTTCCCAGCCTCTAATCTATTAAAGGCGGGCAATGACTTTTACCCCACAGCACGGTGGAACTCAAACTCTGGCCAGGGTCAGAACCACCCGGAGAACTTGGTCAAAATGCAAAGGCCCAGATTCCCCGTACTTCAGTGAGTCAGAGTCTCTCTGTGCCTTATTACCTTCCCAGATGATTCTGATACACGCTAGCTTTCAGAAGAGCCATCAAAGAGTGAAAAAAACAAGGCCCTCTGTTTACTCTAAAGGGTCATAAAAGATGATTATCATTATTTAAATCCCATTTGTTCCACCCACCAGGCAATGGCGAGTGAGTAGGCTGTGCTCATACAAGTGCCATGGGTTCCGACACAAGGAAGGCTGGGCCTGCAGCTCAGTGGCCAGGGGTCCTCAGTGTTTCAGAAGTCCCCTACAACCTAGCACCCATTTCACAAAGTTGGGGGAGAGAGAAGCAATACCTTTCCCAGGGTCACAGCAGCTTCATGGGAAGAGCCACAGTGGAACCAAGAGCTACAGATGCCTGGGCCAGTGTTAAAGGGCTTGCTTTGGAGGCCCCCACCTGGATGGAGCCCTCTTGCCTGCTGACAGGTGCTACGGCAAGTTGGATGTCTGGAGGGAGTGCTCTGCTAGTTTCCTTGTGGCCGATGACATCTGGGGGGAAGGGCCCCAGCAAATTCCCGTATTCCAGCAAAGGTCTGAAGATAACTCAGGCTTCTCACAAACTGGGGAGGAAAACAGGACCTAGCCCCATATCTAAATATCTCAAGCTCCTTGACAATCTTATTCATCCATCTTGTTGCCTAAGCGGGAACAAAGATCTGTTGGTGGGATGAGAGCTGAGATTAGAATCAAATTATAGAATCTCAGTGCTGCGAGCGAGCAGACCCGAGGATGAAGCCTGCCGCCCCCCAGACCAGGAATGCCGCCACGTAATGCTGCCAGGCCAGTGAAGAGAGGACATTTCTCAAACCACAGCAAGTGTCTCAGTTAATTCAGGGCAAGAAACTAGAAGGGTGGGGCCAGGATTCAAACCAGGAGGTCACTGTGGTTGTCACAGCCACAGGCTTCAGAGACAGAAAGATCTGGCTAGGGTAGATTTGGGGCTCTGCCAAAGATTAGCGGTGACCTTGGGCAAGTTATTCTATACCTCCCTAAGCCTCAGTTTCCACATCTGTAAAAACAGAATGACATGTTACCCAGAGAAGTAGCCAGGCTTTTTGGAGCCTGAAGCTTATACCACTTGGGTGGGGGTGGGGGGTACCGGTAAGGGGTGGAGAGGGCCTCTTTAAGAAAAGGAATACAAAATTACAAATTCAAAATTGCATACAGGACCTTGGAAGGGGTCCCACGTAAGGGAGGGGCTAGACAAATCTGTCTTGGATGCTACCAGTTAGCTGAGAGACCATTGGAGTAAAGCCCTTGGCACATGAGATGGTGGTACGGAGAGTGGTCTGGCTTGAGTGAAATGCTATAATTTTGAGGAAGGAGGAAATCTTGGCCCGTTCATCTGTCACGGAAGCAGAGATAATGACAGAGAATGAAACACCAGAGAAACCCCCGCAAGGCCTTCTTTAGCTGCAGAGTTCTATCCTGAATGTCATGTGCGACCTTAGGCAAATCACGTGCTTTCCTGGTGGCAGTGTCCTACCCAGTGAAATGTGGCTGGGGGTTGTACAATCTCTGCCCTTTTCCCAAAGAACCCCCACCGCTTTCTCCCTGGAGCCACACAAAAGCTAAGAAGCAGCTAGAGGTAAGTGAGGGCTTGCTCCTTTTCCCCCCAACTTTTCCCAGGGAAGGGGTCTCCCGGAAGGATGACTTATGACAGATGTCAGCCAGTGGGAAGTGGAGCCCCTGACCTGGGATGAACAGGAGATGGGGTATGGAGGTATTCTCTTGGAGACAGAAATAGGGTATTAGTTAAAAAGCCTGCTGAGTTGGGCAATGGTCCCTACTCTATCACTTTCTAGCTGTGTGACCTTGGGCAGGTCCCTTTAGTTCAGAGTTTGATTTCCTCATTATTTAATTTATAGGATTAAATGAGAAAATATAGGTAAAGCACTCAGGAGAACATCTGTCTCTTGGTGAAGTGCTTCATACATGTTAATTAGGAAAATGATGGGTATTGTAGTCACCTCACCTATTAAGGTGGATGACTCTCCTCTCAAACCCCTTCCAGCCTCTCCTGCTCCAGCTTCTCTTGCACAGAGCTTCTTCTTGGGCAGGAGGAGCATACTCTCCGAGGGAGGTAGGCGGGGCCTCATTCCAGCGGGGCCAGAGCAAGGCACAGGCTGCTGAGCTGGAGTTTGCACCTGACGGACACCTTCCTGCTTGCCTCCTTCCAGAGCACACCTCCTCAACACCCAGAGCCCTCTCTTTCAGAAGCAGTCATGCCTGTGACAAAGAGTTCCGGGGGCCCCCAGGGCACTGTTGACCTCAAACTGGACCTCAGGTCCCCTCCCAAAAGTGCCAAGAAGATGCAGAACAAGGACTCCAGTTTCTGGGATGGACGCCCTTCGGAGTCACCAGGCTTAGAGAAGACCAAGGGCATAACGTGAGTGCTTTTTTCTGCCACCCCCATTTCTGCCTCCGAGCCTGCAAGCTTGCACTGACTAAAACCCTGGCGCGGCGGTGTCTGACCCCCAGCCCATTATGCAGATGGAAAAACCAAGGTCAAAAAAAGTGCAGGCAGAGACTGAGTCAAGGTGAGAGCTTACAGGGGTAGGAGCGGAGACTCAAGAAAGCCCTAGGCTCTCATGGTCCTGTACTCAAACAGGTGCAGATGGGGACACAAAGGCCCACTTACCCCAGGCCATACACTGGGTCATTGGCAGGATGGGCACTGGAATCCAGTGCTGGCCCTAAGTCAGTTTTGTTCCTGGTCAGTCCTGATCATTGGCAGAATCCCTAACTTCTCCAAGGAGGGGAGATCTGAGCTTAAAACTGTGGCCTCACTGTCAGCCAGGCATTGACTCCTCTCTGCCTCCTTCCTCCAGTTACTCTGGCCTGGCCTTGGGCCTGTACTTCATTTGTGAGGACATCAAAAGCATAGCATGTGGAAGACTTCTCTCTCACCTCCCTGGGGTGTGTGGGGGGGTGGGTGGGGGAGGCTTGCAAACCATGGCCAGGAAGGGTCTGCAGAAGGAGTTTAGGTGGGGGAGCCGTGCTACGGGCGGGGCTCAGCAACCTCCGCTTCCACCGCTGGAGCAGAGTGGCCAGTTTACTCAGGACATGTGGGTGGGTGGCCTCCTGGAGCCTGCTGCTGCTTTAAGAAGAAAATGCTGACAGCACTGGTATAGTAGAGAGAACACCTGCACTCAACTAGTGAGTGATCTGCACCTTCCCTTCCCCCAGCCTCGGTGTCCCCCAGATGCAAAACAGGGGTAAACAGGTGGCAGTGCCAATTTAAAGAGGCTGCCTGTGGGCATTACATCTGTTGGGTGGGGGTGTGCAGCTAGGAGGGAGATGTTACCACAAGGGCAGGCGAAGTCCCTTTCCATTGTCAGCACCAGGATGGCCCCCCCACAGGGTTTGGTTGCCCCCAGGGGCTAGTCCTGGGGGCTGTGAATTGCTGACACTGAGAATGACCTCTCCAGGCCTTGGGGCCATCCACTGCGGAGCAGAGCTATTTCTCAATCAGAGGCCTGGGGGGAACCAAATAGCTCTCGTGTCCTAAACTGACACATGGTTTGGTGGCAGTTTCAACTACTTAAGAATCAAAGACATAAAGCATGAGAGAACTAGAGGGGCCCTCCCAGTTTGGAGCAGAAGAGAAGTAAGTCGGGCAAGCATGGAACTCGGGTCAGCTCACCTGGGTTCAGATGCCCATTTAGCTGCTAACTGGCTTGAGCAAGTGACAGAACTCTCTGCCCCAGTTTCTCCTCTGTGAAATGACATTTCACTCCTCCCAGGATGGCTGCAAAGGTGATTTGTGCATAAAGCCCCCAAACACAGCACCTTAAAAGCTGGCCACTGCAGATACCTTGAAGGTCCAAGGTCACCAAAGGAGTTGGGGCTAGAACACCGGTGTCCTGCCTCCCAGCCCAGTGCTGTGCCCAACTCACCACACTGTTTTTATGTTTGGCTGCATGGCCCAAAGTTAAATTCTGATTTCATAAGTCCTTCGGTTAGAAATTTCTAAAGTGACCTGTTGACCCTTTTCTTGTTGCAAAACAAGCCCATTATTGGAGGGCCGTAGGGCACAAGGGCTCAAGTGCTCGCTCAGCGATGTTGACACCCACAGGGGGAGAGAAGGGCACGCGATTCTCCGCCCACTTTCTCCCTCAATTGTTCTCTTTAACCCATAACAAATCGATGGGCCGATCCTCAGAAAGCTAGAAGATCTAGGGATTAACATAAAGATAAGGGTGGCTGGGGCAATTCTTTCAAAATATCATTCCTCCCAACCTTTACAGAGGCTCAGCAAAGTAGACCTGTTGCCCAAGATGACACAGCTAGTTAAAGTAGTGGCCTTAAGTAGTGGCCTTGGGATTTAATCTCTGGTTGGTCCAACCTCAGAGACCAGTCTCCTTTCAGAATACCTCTGGTGCCCCTCACAGTCGGTGTCCTCACTGAAAGGTTCTCCCAGGGAATTTCCAATGTTTCAAAAGTTGTGGATGTGAACCCCACACTCACCTTGGTCGAACTTGGTCCAGGTACAAAGGGATATAGTAATAAGTTGTTCTGTAATTCATCAACACAGAGGGTACCTCCCTGGAACTTATCCCTGAAGGTGCCCTTCAGACCACCTTCCCAACTGTCTTAAAGGGGGTCTGAGTTTTTATTTTTGTTTTTTTTTTTTGGTGGGGCGGAGGAGACATGCCTTCCCCCAGCTTGAGATCCTGGCCTGAGGGCCCAAAAAATTCTGGAGCTCAATCACCAAATGACACTGTCTCAACAGACCCCATCTGGGGACCCAAATCATTTGACCTATTTAATTCAGAAGTCACCATGAAGTATCTGAAGTGTCTTTGCTGCTGGCCCTTTTCCCTTTTCTCTGAGTTTACCCTGTCTCAGCTACTAGTTTTATGACCTTGGGCCATGCCCGAATTTCTGAGCTTCCATTTCCTTCATTACAAAACGGGATTTTTCCTTTTATATATCTCTCTGGGCCTATTTCCGGGAAGTGGTCCAGAAGAAGTGGGGTGAAGAACAGGGACTCTGAGGCATTTCTGGGTTCAAATCCTGACTCCCCAGTATATCTCTGGACAAGTCATTAAAAAAAAAAAATCTCTATGCCTCAGTTTCCTCATCAGCAAAACAAAGGCAATAACCTACTTCCTAGTCTTGACGAGAGGATTAAATGAGGTAATAACAGGTAAAGTACTTAGCATAGTATCTATTATATAGTAAATATTAGCATGGCATATATTGAGTGTTAGCTGCTAAAACCAGGACAGGCAAACTGAGATGGTTGGTCACCCTACAGGAGACCCAGAGGTGCCAATCAAGGCCGCAGGGACTGAGAGATGGCCAGGAGCCCGCCTATCCAGCTGAACTCAGGTGTTGGCATGCTGTGAGGGAATGCCGGTTGGACCTCCTCACCTTCACACACCTACACCCTTACGTCTCTTTCCTCTCCTTTAGAGCGTTCCAGACCTTGGTTCACCTGGTGAAAGGCAACATGGGTACAGGGATCCTGGGACTACCCCTGGCTGTGAAGAATGCGGGCATCCTGGTAAGAGGGGCTGCTGCAGGTGGGGCCAGCATGACCGAGTTATAGCAGGGAAGCAGGAGGAGAGCCTCTCAGAGTTTATAATGGCTTGCAAGAAGCAGTCTTTCTAGGAGACAGCTTGGTCCAGACTTGGACTAGCCAGGGTTTGAATTCTGGCTCAGCCACAGACGTTGAGTGGCCCTGGCGGGTCATTTATCCTTTACCTGGGGCTCAGTTTTCTCCCTTGGAGAATGCAGGGGTTGGACGATGATGAGTTTTCCTATTGTGCCCTATGAAGCACTAGTTCTCAGGGACACCTCGGAGGCCACTATGGGTCAGAATCCTGAGTCCCCCACTCCCACCACAACACCCATTGTAATTGCTTTATGTACTTTATTGGAGTACTACTTGAGATTATATTTGAAAGAATAGGTATTGCTGCCAAAAAGGACTTGGAAAGCAGTTTGCTAGAAAGTTCCTTGAATGCCAAATGATATCTGTGTTACCACATCTGTCCTTGCAATGTTCTTCATAAATCCATTCTCTTCTCTCTTCCCATTTCCCTTGGCTCCCCCTTCCCTCAGATGGGCCCCCTCAGTTTGTTGGCCATGGGCTTCATCGCTTGCCACTGTATGCACATCCTGGTCAGGTGTGCCCAGCGCTTCTGCCACAGGTGAGGAAAACAGCATCCTCATGTCGCTTGCTTTGGTACTTGGTTCTCAGGGATGTTGCAGAAACATCCTACATGAAACAACACTTTACTTCTTTCTTCCAACAAGGCTAAGAAAAAGAGAAAAAGCATTTGGGATAGGGACCTAAGATGAGGCTCTGCCATGTGACTCATTAGGTGATCTCAGTCAGGTCACTTGGCTTATCTGTACATGGGGCATAAACAATCCATGCCTGACCCTGCCTCAGAGAATTGTGATGGAACCCATTGGGATCATGGATATGAAAACTGTGCCCATGCGAGGTGTGCTTTATTACCCTGCTTATGTAGGAACCACCCCACTTGACAGGTAAGGAAGGAAAACAAGCCACCCAGGAAGTACTGCCAGGTGTCTAAGTCTGAACTAGAACTTGGGTCTCTGCCCCAGTGTTCTTTCTACTCCAGCTGGGTCCTGCCTTGCTGTGTGTCTCCTGACTTTTTAGTACAGGATCTGAGGTTAAACCCTCTCTTGGTAACTCTATGTGCACTTTCTCCTACAGGCTTAACAAGCCCTTCATGGACTATGGCGACACGGTGATGCACGGCCTGGAAGCCAGCCCCAGCGCCTGGCTCCGGACCCATGCCCACTGGGGAAGGTACCTTGTTCTTGCTCTGCCGGAAGTGGAGTGAGCTACAGGAGGTGGAAATGCGGCTGTCAGGGATGCCTTCTTTCCTGGAAAGCTGACTCGTGTGGCACAGAATGTTGGGCTTTCCACATGGAAGGGGTTCACTGGCAACCTTCCTGACCCCGCCCCCCTCCTTGTATACCTCCAGTGACAGCGTGCTCATTCCTTTGTTATGCAGCTTTAATATTATTGACTTATTTATGAAACTGTATTTATCCTGTTGTACTATGTACCAGGTCCTGGAAATACTGTGGGGAGAAAGGCAAAGAGGCTTTGCTCTCACAGAACCCATAATCCAGTGGGAAAGACAAGCATTACACAGTTTAGGAGATAGTCACTTCATAACCACCGGGATGAGTGTGATGAAGGAAGGAAATACTAGTTGCTACCGAGCAGGTAATCAATGTGTGTGGGCTTCTGTGGGCTTCCTAGGGTGGAACAGTTGAGATGAACCCTGAAGGAAGGAATTCTTAAGAATAAGGAATTACCTAGGGGAAAGTGGGCAGGAGCCTGGATGGCCTTCCAGGAAGATGGAAGAACAGAGCTGGAAGGTCTGAAGCAAGATGGAATGTGTGACAGTTTCCAAGGTACAGAACAACAGGGAGCTTGAGGGCAGAGTCAAGGAGATGAGGCTTAAGAAGAATCCAGGGGTTCAAGCAAACTGTATATTTTAGACCCTCCTAAAGGTTTTTGTTTTTTTCTTTAAAACAACAAAGAAGCCACTGGAGGGTTTCAATCAGGCAAGTCATCATACTTGCATTGTTTAAAGATCTCTCTGGCTTCTGTTAGGAGAATACATGGTAAGCGAGCAATCATAGATTAGGTCAGACCCATGAGGGGGCTATTGGCAACGTCCAGGCAGATAGCAATGACACCTGGGACCAAGCTGGTAGCAGTGGGGATGGAGAAAAGTGAATTTGGTTATGCTTTGGATCCCAGGACTGTGGGAAAAAGAAAAATCAAGGTTGACTCAGATTTCTGATGACTTTTAGTTTAGACAAGTTGGGTTTGAGGTTCAAATGGAGATGTCAAGTGGGTAGTGATATGTTTAGGTTTGAACCTATCTTCATGCAGGACATACAGAACTGACGTCATCAGCCGTGAAGCCAGGGGGCAGAAGACGTCCCTTAGGGAGAGAGTTTATAGTAAGAAGAAAAGTGTATTTAAAAAAAAAACAACAAAACACACAAGACGTTAAGGGCACTTTGCTGAGCTGACGTCGTCCTCCTGCAACTGCTGACTTTTACTTTCAGGACTGACACAGAACAAGTCAACCCCCTCCATCCTCAGTACTTGGAACAAATCTGCTCTTTCGTCTATGTTTTCAGGCCTGTGCCCACTCCATCTGCATACACTTTTCTGAGTACCATCTAGGCCAAAGTCTCTCTTGAATTGTGATACTCTGAACCATTACGGCCCTGCTGTGTGCCCTCTCACGAAATGCAGTCTGCAGAGCATCATGGCTCTGGCACCTCCCTTGGCCCAAAGCCCATTCACATACTGAATCAATAAATTGAGCCTCTGAGCAGACGAAGGCGGCTTTGGGACAATAACCAGTATTTTCCCAGTGTGTGACCCAAGAGGAGGCTTTGCAACTGTCCCTTACTCTTCAAATCCTTCTACGCATCGGACCTTTGGACATATAAAGCAGCTTTTCCTGCTCTTTTTAGGGACCTTGCTCCACTAATCATCTCCTCTCCTATAACTTGAACTTCTTTCTGGATCTGTGGGCTCTTCCTCTCAATAATTAAATGCATTCACGTGTCTCCATCTTAAAAAATAGTAATATAAACTCAAGGTTTCCTGGGCCTCACACCGTCCATTAGCCACTATACAATCTTCTATTCAGCAGCTGCTTGTTCAATAGATATCTATTGAATACCTGCAGTGTGTCAGGATGTGTCATGGCAATGGGTCTACAATGATGACCAGAATGGGCACCATCAAGACTGGAGCTCACACTTAGTTCTGTGAAAGAACAGCACACCCTCTGACTTTACTTCCATTCATCTGGTTCGCACCTCTTCTGTGGGTCACCTGGCTTTTCTGTCCTTAGACTGCTTTTGAAGTTCTTTCCACCAGTGTCCTAAAAGACCTCCTTATTGCACCTTCTTGCCCTAGAGAACCTCTCAACAGTGTGGGCACAAAGAACTATTCTCTTCTTCAGATGTTTTCTCCTCCCTTGGCTTCTATTAAACCCTTCCCCCGCCCCTAGTTTCCCACCTGCCTCTCTGGCCAGTCCTTGGCTTTCATTGCAGGCTCCTTTGTGCCTGTCTTCCCTTTAAATGTTGGTGTTCTCTAGGGTTGGAACACCACCTTCTCCTCTTCTCCCTCTGCACGCTCCCCAACACTGACTGCCTTCTCAAGGCTTTATCCATTTCTGACAAATCGATAGTTCCAGACCCTCATACACAGTCATCTCCTGAATGTCTCCTGTAGGAGCCTCAGGCTCAACAATTCAGATACTGACTGTGTCACTTCTTCCCCTTCCCCTAAAACCTGTTCCTTCCTTCCAGTTCATTTCATTGTCCTAGCCAAAGCCTTTAGGAACCTTTGATCATTGCCTTTCCCTTTCCCCCAGATGTTAGTGGTAACCAAGTTCTGTTAAGTTCTAGCTCCCTAGTACCTCTTAAATTGCTTTAATTCTCTTCTCCTAATGACCACGTTTTTGTCCAGGCTACTGGCCACCTCTGTTATTGTAAGAATCTGCTATGCGGTCTACCCATCCTGAGTCTTGCCCCCTCCAGTGGATTCCCCACAGCCAGAGAAATCTGCCTAATCCCTCTGCTGAAATGCTTCCCTCACTCCTCTCCATGTTCTCCTCCTCGTCTTTTTAAAAATTTCTCTCTTTCTTCCTCTTCCCAAGGGACTCCCGCTCAGGTATTATTGGTTTTTCTATGAAGGCTGTCTGCTCTATAATTAGGATAAAATATCCTTTTCACTGTGGCCCTTAGTGCCATATTCTTTTTTGGTCACTAATCTATGAACCACTCGAGGAGGGGACCATGTGTTTATTTGTGTTTCCTCAGAGCCTAATACGGTGTCTGGTACATGGTAGAACAAATTTTCATGTTAATGATAGCTAATAAAAATGGTGTGCTTACTTCCCTACATCAGTTAGTATCAATTATGAGGAATGCGGCAGAGCCAGGTGTTGGGGGGAGGTTCCCAACCATAAAGAATTCCTCCACTTGCTGAGCTGGGAGTGTGAGGGTGGTTGAGAAACTTTTTTTTTTTTTTTTTTAAAGAACTATTGTTACCTCCCTTCTTACTGCCCCATTGTTGATTGCGTTAGCAGAAGCAAGGGTGCTGGTACAGGTTCACCAATCCCTGGGGACAGAAATAGAAATGACAAACCAACTCTTCTTTTATAACATGTTTTCTTTCTCTCTCCTCTCTTCCAGGAATATCGTGAGCTTCTTCCTTATAGTCACCCAGCTGGGCTTCTGCTGTGTGTACATTGTGTTTCTGGCTGATAATTTAAAACAGGTAGAGTCTTCTAGAGAAGGTGGAAAGGGAAAGGACATGGCAAAGGAGGGTCCTCTGTGAGTTGTTCAGCAAATGTGGCTTCTTCTTTTGGGCCCCTAGTTCCTCAACAGTAGAACAAAGGAAGTTAAACTAGATGTTATGAAAGAATCCAGACTTCCCCAGTTCACTTATCTGTTCTACAAGTGGTTACTTTTTCCGGTATCTTGGACCTGTTCACAAAGCCGGTCTCTAAAACTGAGCTGGAAGAAACCTTGGATTTTGTCAGTTGTCCTGTCTTGGAGCTTAATCATCCTTAACTCTCCTAAGACTGATAGGCTCTTTTTGGATGATACTTAATCTTTGGACCATCTTTATCTACCTTTAGCTGCTTAACCTCTGGCTTAACAGTTGTCTCCAGGAAGTTGTTTTGATCTAGCCCAGAAGTTATCTTGTAGCAATTTAAGCAAAATATTGTTGGTAATGACAAAGGCCATCCTTAGTCAATCAGCAAGCTTAAAAAATAAATTATCCTTTAGGGCTCTCTCTCTCTCTCTCTTTTTTTTTCCCCCGCTTATAGTAATACCAGAAATTTAGAAACGTAAAGAAATTAGAAGGAAAAAAATAGCATGCTTTCAGAGTTAGCTGCTATTCTATGTTAGGAACAGGGAGTATTATATATACGTTCTCCCATTTAATTCTCTCTGTGGCCGTATCACTATAGGTACTGTGGTTATTCCTATTTTGCAGATGAGAAAACCGAAGCTATAAACTCTATATAATGTGTAGAAGATCACAGAGCCAAGGTTAAAAATCCAGGCCTTTTGACATCAGAGCTCAAGTTCTTGAACACTATGCTATATTACTTTTCAAAATGAAACAGAATTGGGGTGCCTGGGTAGCTCAGATGGGTAAACATCTGACTCTTGATCTCAGCTCATGTCTTGATCTCAGGGTTGTGAGTCAAACCCCATGTTGGACTCCATGTTGGGCTCCATGCTGGGCATGGAGCCTACTTAAAAAATTAAGAAGAAAGGAAGGAAGGAATAAAGAAAATGATTATTAATTCAACCACTCGTGGTTATTATTTTAAGTTAGTATTAACTGGTTAGCATTTTGTAATGTCGTTACATTTTTTTTTTGTCTTCATAATATTTAATCACACAGATTGGCCAGGACGTAGTCTTCTCTTGTTGGATATTTTATTTGTTTCCCCTTGTTTTTCTACTATAATCCGTGGAAGTCTTTGTACACCCCTTTGTTTTTTTGGCATATATTCCTTAAAGTAAAATTACTGGGTCAAAGAATTTGATTATGGGGCGCCTGGGTGGCTTAGTCGTTAAGCATCTGTCTTCGGCTCAGGTCATGGTCCCAGAGTCCTGGAATCGAGCCCCGCGTCGGGCTCCATACTCAGCAGGAAGCCTGCTTCTCCCTCTCCCACTCCCCCTGCTTGTGTTCCTGCTCTTTCTATCTCTCTTTGTCAAATAAATAAATACAACCTTTAAAAACAAACAACAACAACAACAACAAAACAAAGAGTTTGATTGTTTGAAGGCTCTTAAACAGGGCCAGATTGCCGCTTGGAAATCAATCAGCTATCAGAAGAACATTATCATCTGTCTAGAGATAAGGCAAGCATTCTCTCTAAGAGTTTGCAGGCTAAGTAGGATGTGTTCTAAAACAAACAAGTTAGCTCTCAATATATTTTGGTGCTGGGTCAGGACACCACTAACAACTCTCTGAAAGCAGGGCCGCTTCATGGTGAACTTCAGGGGCAAAAATGTGAGGGGGCAGGAAAGATCATTGCAGCAAGGGAAGGCTCCCTAGCAGAGATGCATCTGAGCTGGGTGTTGAAGGACAGGTTCGAGGAGAAGGGGTGGCAGCCAAGAAGGGAGGAGTGAACACCTGGAGGCAGGAATGTACAGGCCTGGCTCCGGAGATGCAATAAAATTGGTTGTAGAAGAAGGTGTGGACTTTGGGAGAAGAAGAGCCTTCAAGGTTGAATGGGGCCCATGATGGAGGGTCATGAATGCCTGCTAATGTTTCAAGTACTTTTCCTATTGAAAGGAATCAGAAGGTGAGGAATCAGAAAAAAATAAGACTTAATGGTTCGTTTAAGTAAGCATGGTATCTTCTTAGGTGAAAAGGAGATTTCCAAATAAGAGTATATGCTGTGATTGCAATCTTGTAAAAAAAAAAAAATGAGTATAATACATGTAATTTGTGATACGGTATAGAAAATGCATAGGTGAATATATTCCAGGACATCACCCTGGCTGCCAGTGTGTACTGAGATCATCATTGTTTTTACATCTTCTTCTTGCCTAATTGTAGTCTCTAATTGTTCTGTAGTGGATTGTTCTGCAATGTTTTGCAATACTGCTTGCACAGTAAGACTGTACCCATTAAGTCAGGTTGATTCGGAACAAGGGTAGTACCATTCCTCTCCTCCCCTTCCCCCCTGACTTTGCCAGGTGGTGTTTGTACTGTGTGCAGGAGGGTGTTTCTTGTTTGTCACAATGATTGGGGGATGCAAATAGCTCTTATTGGGTGGGGTCCAGGTATGCTAAATGTCCTGCAGTGAATGGTCCAGTCCTCATAAGGAATAATTCTCTCACTCAAATGACAGTGTTAGTCCGATTGAGAAACAGTAGGTGATGGGTTTTTTGGTTATAAGCAAAAGAAACTCTAACTACCTCATTGTGAGGCCCTGGCATGTGAGACATGCTTTTTGTGAGGGAGTTATGGGCCGGGCACTAAGCAAATCCTGTGGCCAGTAGATGTATTGAATCTTCCCCTCTTGCTTTTCCCGTTCCTTCCTCAGGTAGTGGAAGCAGTTAATGGGACCACCAGCAACTGCCATTACAATGAGACAGTGTTTCTGACGCCGACCATGGACTCACGACTCTACATGCTCTCCTTCCTGCCCTTCCTGGTGCTGCTAGTCCTCATCCGGAACCTCCGGGTCTTGACCGTCTTCTCTTTGTTGGCCAACATCAGCATGCTGGTTAGCTTGATCATCATCACCCAGTACATCGTCCAGGTTAGTGCACACGACACACCCGACTCCTCCAGTGGGCAGAGCCTTTTATCAATAATAGACAATAATACCTACCTAGGGCCAGCCCTGAGGGTAGGTGTGTACCTCACTCTTCAGCCTCGTCATACTGTTGTACCATTATTTCCACAAAGATGTCTCTGTGCCATCTCATTCTTCTGGATAGGTCCTCTTTTATGTTGCTGCTCCAGTCCTTGTCAAATTCTGGCCTTTGAAAAAAATGTTGCTTTGCAAGGAAAACATCTTGATGGGTGAACCACAGACCATTCCTGTAAGGGTTGGATAGCAGCAAAGGCAAATGAAAAGCAGGATCTCCTACCAAAGCTGAAACTTACCAAATTACCTATAGTCTTACATCCTCTAGGCTACAATTCCAGGTGTCCAAAATTACCCATAGGAACTCCAGAGAAAAAAATAATAATACTTAGTCACAGAGGCATAGTCTCAGAAGACCACAAGCAAATATATCACAATGCAAATTACAACGCCTTCAAGGTTGAGTTGTGGATATTGATTTTCCCTCAATTTCCTACTTTTCTATCCTTTCTAATGTTTATTTACTGGATAAGACTACATAGAAATTTAAACCCAGAAGGCCCTTGGCATATCCCTCATATCACTCAGATATTTTTATATTTCAGAAGTCACATGAAAAAAAGTTACTGTGTCCATGGAATTTAGTAAAAATGACAAATTAGTCAAATATTTTAGGATAACTACAAATAGGTCTTATCTTCCTTAAGGCAACATCAATAAATTCTACAAAATTGAATTTCCTAGTAAGATAGCTACCTTCGATTCATTTTTGGACCATTCCTGAAGTTGTCCAATTAGAGAAATGGCTCTATAATTATTGTCCCATTCAGGTCACAGGGTACATAAGATATTTTTTCCACACACTTTCTTTCCCTTCAGTTTATAGCTCATTGAAGAAAAGGGGACTTTCATATCTAACTAATTACTCTGGACTCCCAAGAATATCACTAACTACAGTCACAGCAATTTCTGTCACCCATAACCACTGGTACATTCCAAGTGTACGTGGGCACTTCAGGCTGGTACCGACCTGTGGTGTGTGAGATTTTCTTTTGGAGGATTCTGGTAAACCATACTCCCCCCATGAGGTACTGACCCTTCAGTACTTGGACAATACCTCAATGTTTCTGCCCTCTGGCTCTTTGGTGTTGTACGTGTTAAAATCAACTTTGATGCCTGCTTCCTTTTGAAGTTTTCCGAATTTCTTGACATTCTTTTTTTTTTTTTTTTTTTTAATTTAGGTCTACTCTCAGAATACTCCCCTTTTAAATGGACTGAAATGTGCTTTGAGAGTTAAGGTCTTACTACACTTCTCTCTCCTGTAGGAAATTCCAGACCCCAGCCGGTTGCCACTGATAGCAAGTTGGAAGACCTACCCTCTCTTCTTTGGAACAGCCATTTTTTCATTTGAAAGCATTGGTGTGGTAAGGTTTGCATTGGGGTGATCTTTCCCCCGTGCTGTGGGTGGCCTTTTGAACAGGATCCAGGAACTCTAGGTTTCTGGGTTTCTGTGTGCACATAGGGGAAAGTAACCTCTTGTCTCAATACATCTATTAAACATTTATCTTCATACCAACATGTGTTTCCTAATCTTTTAAAATCAAGACAAGTGGAGGCATACAATTTACAGGATTTAATGAAACAAACAAAAGGAGTTTTAAGCTGGGAAGTACTATATATTTACAATGGATTATTACATAGTTTGTGTTTCCACACTTGAGGAAGGATAGTGCTGTGTAATTGATTTTATTTACTTTAAATTTGCATACAGTACAATTCACTTTGGTGGGGGGAGTGTATACATTTCTGTAAGTTTTGGAAATGCATAGAATCATAGATGTGCCACAATCAGGATACAGAACAGCTCCCTCACCTCCCACTAACTCCTGGCAACCGCCTTCTGTTCTCTGTTTCTATTGTTCTGTCTTTTCCAGAATGTCATATACCTGGGATCATGCAGTATGTAACCTGTTGAGACTGCATGTAAGATCACCTGTGTTGTTGCATGCATCAGTAACTCCTTGCTTTCCAGCTGAGCATCTGCTGAACAGGCAACACCATGATTTGTTTATCAGTTCACCTGCTGAAGAACAGTTAGGTTGTTTCTAGTTTTTGACAGTTATGAATAATGCTGCTATAAGCAAGCATTTGTGTACAGGATTTTATGTGAACATATGTTTTCATTTCTCTAGGAGTAGGTTTGCTAGTCACATATTAATGTATGTTGTTTAACTTTATAACAGACTGCTACACAGGTTTTCATAATGGCTGTACCGTTTTGCTTTCCCACTGGAATGGATGAACATTCCAGTTCCTCTCATCGTCGCTAGTTCTTATATGTCCTGTCAGCATTTTTTTATTCTGCCATTCTAATAGGTTCATAGTAGTGTCATGATTTAATTTGCATTTTATTAATGACCAATGATTTTGAGCATCATTTTCTGGGCTTGTCGTCTGTATATCCTGTTTGGTGAAGTATCTGTTCCAATCTTTTGCAAACTTTTAAAAAAACTGAGCTGTTGAGTTTTAAGAATTCTTTATATATTACAAATACAAGTCCTTTATTAGACATATAATTGCAAATATTTTCTGTAGTCTGTAGCTTGTCTTTTCATTCTCTTAACAGTGCCTTTCATAGAGCAAAAGTTTTAAATTTGATGAAGTCCAGTATATCAAAATTTTCATTTTATGGATCCTACTTTTAGTGTTTTATCTAAAAACACTTTGCCTAACCCAAGTTCACAAAGATTTTCTCCTATATTTTCTTCTAAATATTTTATAGTTTTCATTGTACATTTATTTATTTTTTTTAAAGATTTTATTGATTTATTCATGAGAGACAGAGGGAGAGAGAGAGAGAGAGAAGCAGAGGGAGAAGCAGGCTTCCTGCCGAGCAGGGAGCCCGATGTGGGACTCGATCCCAGGACCCTGGGATCATGACCTGAGCCGAAGGCAGACGCTTAACCATCTGAGCCACCCAGGTGCCCTTCATTGTACATTTAGATCTATGATCCATTCTGAGTTAATTTTTGATAAAACTGTTTGTATGTTGGGGTTCTTTTTTTGATAGGATACCCACTTGTTCCAGCATCATCTGTTGAAAAGACTGCCCATTTTCCATTGAATTGCCTTTGCATCTTTGTAAAAAAACTTAACAGTATCGTCTTTCAATCCATGAACATGGAATGTCTTTCCACTTATTTGGGTCTTCTTTGATGCTTCACATCACTCCCACACATTCACAACTTAGGGCAGAGCCCAGGACTTCACTTATAGATTTAGGGGATCACTTTCTCCAGCATCCTCCTATCCATGTTTTCTTGCACAGTCACCAGCTTCCAGGGGATTCTTTTTCTGATTCTCTGGCTAGAAAGCCAGAGTTATAGCCTCCCTATAGTGCTATGCACTTCCTGTGACTGAGTCTGACTGGGGTTAAGCACTGAGAGAAAAGAGAGAAGGAAAAACTAAAATAAAAATGAATGAATGGATGAACGAACGAACTAACAGCAATTCCTTCCAGGGCCTGCTTCATAGACATGCAACCTATGCAGTTACATAGGGACCTGTCTTTGGAAGGATCCTACTCATGGTTTAATGCTCTGCTTTCATCATCTTGAAATTCTTGATTTTTGAACAAGAAGCCCTGCAAATGAAAATTCTTTTTGCATAGGACCCTATAAATCATGTAGCAGAGCTGATTTATCTCCACATTCTCTGGACTCCCAAACCCCGTTTCCTAGTTCTTTTGCTCAAAGAGAAAAATTTGTGTCAGATTTTTATTTTTATTTATTTATTTATTTTAAAGATTTTATTTATTTATTTGACAGAGAGAGACACAGCGAGAGAGGGAACACAAGCAGGGGGAGTAGAAGAGGGAGAAGCAGGCTTTCTGCAGAGCAGGGAGCCCGATGCAGGACTCCATCCCAGAACCCTGGGATCACGACCTGAGCCGAAGGCAGATGCTTAACGACTGAGCCACCCAGGCGCCCCTGTGTCAGATGTTTAGGTGCCTGTGTGACCACCACAGTCACTGATAACACGAGTAAGCTGCTTTGTGACTTGCCTTGGAAGTGTGGTCTTGAGAGAGTAAAAAAGGGGCCCTCTCCATACTGTCTGTCCCACAGAGGCCTCTGTTTTATGTCTTCTGGCCAGAAAGAGGGTTTCTCTTGGACTTTTTTCTATCTCCATCTACTGCACAGGATTCTAGGATTTGAGGTCCTCCTGAGTCTAAATTGGGAGATACAGGAAGGAAAAAAATCAAGAAACCCAGTACCATAATGGTCATTTTTACTGGTTTTGATCAATCCATGTGCTATTTTATACTTTTCAGAGTCCATGGATAGTTGTTTTATGTATTCTGTCCAGGGCTTTTAGTTTTAATCAGTAAGAGAGCTATGGTGGAATGTGCCTACACCATCTTAATGGAAGTAGAAGCACTTTATATTTAGAATTCTGGATACTCATGGCAAAAAGCGGAGTGCAATCGTTGAGCAAATGATTTTGGAAGCAGAATATGCTGGAATCTTACTTTGGCCATGAATTACTCTCTGCACTCTAATTCCCCACTAAATGATGGTAGTAATTTTTCAGTAAGTATTGAACACCTACTATGTGCTAATGATGATTAGTATCAGAGTTCACATTAGCTCTAGAGACCTTCTAGCCCAGTCTCTGAACTTTCCGAAGAGCCTAAGCCCTGAAGGAAAGGGACTTGAGCCAGGTCACCAGCTGGGGACAGCTGCAGCTGTGGCTAAAGCCTGGTGCTACTTCCAGAGACCTTAGCACTTTATGTAAATTTATCAATTTATCAATTTGACTGATTGTGGGAAGGAGAGAAGAAGAAAGCCAGCTACCTAGTAAAAAAGGTAATTTTTAGCCTGGAGAATTTATGCAGCGAAAATGTATTGCAGGGTGGGAAAGCTCAGGTTGGATCATTCACTCTCCGTATAATCCCCCCAGACATTTTCCTGAGCACCAGCTGCTACTAGGAACCTGCCTTTAATCTGGAAGAAAGTGGAAAGGCACGGTGATGACCTTGACATGGCATTCCCCTCAAGCATTTCCATTTGCATGGGGTTGAGATGCTTGTAGGACAAAAAAGGAGTTAAAAGTAAAAGGGAGTAGACACCCAGGTCCTACTGAGTAATAAATATATCCAGTGCTGGAGATTGGGGAGAAGCAAGTACTTGAACTTTGGAAGACAGCCGCAGTCTGCCGCCTCACTCTGCAACTTTCAAGCGTTGTAACTTGGGGCAAGTTACTCCATCTTCAGAGTCTTGTTTTCCTCATCTGTAAAATAAGAATTATACAAGCACCATCTTCATAGAGATATAGTCTTCACAGTATTAAAAAATAAGAACAGTTGACATTTACTAAGCCCTTACTGTATGCCATTATGGTGCTCATATAAATCTCAAAAAAAATCCAGTAGGTGAGTTTTCAGATAAACTGAGGCACAGATCAGTCTAATGATGCATGCAAAGTGTGCTTTAGTCCATGGCCTGATCAAAGAGAAGGAGAAGGTGGGGGGGGGGGCGGCCTCTCAGCCAATAGAAGCCTAAGAAAGGATTTATGGGATGAGAGGCCAGAAGGTTGGTTCCAAAAACAGAAGTGACCTTGGGATGCCCAGCAGGCTCCAGGTAGTCTGTCTCAACTTGGATTCTCTCAGAGCCAGGTATACATCTGGGGAAGAAGGATCCAGAGAACATGGTGTGTAGGGAAATGTCCTGCTGGGGAACCAGGAACCTCCAGTCCCAGCTCTGCCACAGTCTGCTGTGTAAACCTGAGTCGCAGCCTTCCCATCTGAACAGAGAGCAGCGAACTAGAATTGGAAGTCTCAAACTCAAATGCCTTTAGAAGGCAATGGGAGTGAAGAAACCAGGTATATGTCCCTGTGAGGGGGAGAGGTGGGACTGGTGAATGGGGCAAGAATAGTGTGCCCATAGGCGTTCATCTTCAATTGTCTAAAAGGCAATGCTGGCCAAACAAAATGCCTCTGCTGGCCAGGTCAGGCCTGACCCAACCCCCGGGGGCTGAGTTCCTTGATCTGTACAACCTGAAGAAGGGCCCTTCCAGCTCTGATGGTCCAGGGCTCATCTTGTGACTCCAGGCCTGCCTTCCTTTCTTCCCTTTTTTCTCATTTATTGTGGTAAAATATAGCTAACATAAAATTTACCATCTTAACCATTTTTAAGCATACAGTTCAGTGACGTTAAGTACATTCACATTATTGTGCAACCATCACCACCATCCATCTTTTGGTCTTGCAAAACTGGAACTCTGTACCCTTTGAACAATAACTGTTCATTTGTCCCTCCATGAGTCCCTGGAAACCACCATGCTACTTTTGACTCTCTGAATTTGACAACTTCAGGTACTTCATGTAAATGGGATCGTGCAGTATGTGCCATTTTGTGACTGGCTTATTTCACTCAGCACAATGACCTCAAGATTTATCCATGTTACAGCATGGGTCAGAATTTCCTTCTTTTTTAAGGCTGAGTAATATCTATTGTATGTATATACCATCTTGGCTTATCCATTTATCCATCAGTGGACACTTGGGTTGCTTCCACCTTTTGGCTATTGTAAATGATGCTGCTATGAACATTGTTATACAAATATCTATTCAAGTCCCTGCTTCCGGTTCTTTTGTGATATACTCAGAAGTGGCATGCCTTTCTTTTGTTCATGTTCCTCTTGCTCCTTCTCTCTTTTTACACTATGATCCTTCTGTAGGTTCTGCCCCTGGAAAACAAGATGAAGGATGCCCGCCACTTCCCAGCCATCCTGTCTCTGGGAATGTCCATCATCACTGCCTTGTACATTGGCATCGGGTCTCTGGGCTACCTGCGGTTTGGAAATGACATCAAGGCCAGCATAACCCTTAACCTACCCAACTGCTGGTAACTTCACAGGCCCCCAGGTGGTGGGGACTCAGGGCCGGGTGGGAATGTGTGGGTGACTGCCTCCTCCCTTCCATAGATGGCAAACTAAGGTCTAGAGAGCCTCCACAGTGACAGGTGGAGCTGTAATTAGAACGCTGGACTCTGGTTTCTCTGTCCAAGGAGCTCCTCCTCCAATAGCCTGCCATGTTGAATGAAGCCTTGGTAGCTTAGGATGAAGAAGGACAGGATTTAGGAAGAGAGAGAAGTGATAGTTCTTGGTCACCTAAGGAGAGAAGGAAGGGGCCCTCAGGGAGAACAAGAGGCAGAGAGAGGAGTTGGTGGGTGGCAGCACTCATCTCTGATTACATTTCCTGAGGCCTGTGCTACAAGCCTTGCTTGCCACAGACAAGGGCGCGCATCCTCCAAGTTAGAGTAGCTAGGATAAAAAAGTAGTAAAACAAGAATCAATTTGGGAAGACCACTGTAAAAATTCTGTATTCAAATGTACTTAATTCATGCAACAGTTAGCTGACCCAGACTTCAACAGTACCATATTTAAATAGACACATGAACCCATAATGCGTTGTGCAGCACTCTCCCACACGGCGGCATGTCTTTAATTATAGGATGCCTGTCTTTTTAAGGGTCACTTGGAGGCTTAATTTGCCTAAATGGGGCTCCTTTCCCAAGGTGCTAAATGTCATTCATCAAGCATTTACTGCATGCCAATTATGTGCGGACACCGGTCTAGTCACACAGGGGCATGGAGGGTACTGATTGAGTAGGCTATGATCTTGAACTTCACTACCTTCCCCAGCTCATGATCCAGTGACAATGGGGGAGGGATAGTGTATATACACAAACAGAACAGAACAGGGAGCCCTCCAGAGTAGCAAAGAGGCGTTGGGGACTTTTGAGGAAAGAAATCCATCAGAATGAGAATCTTTGTAAACAAGACAACTCTGCCCAGACGAGGACAACTCTGCCATTCATGGGCCCAAGTCCTCGCTGCACCACCCTTGTGGTCATGGATGATTTACCTAACCTCTCTTACACTCAGTGTCTTCATCTATAAAGCAGAGTTACCATGGGGATTAAGCTGGGCATGCAGTATACCTCAAAAGATGGGACAGATGGAAAGGGACTAAAGTGGTGTTTCAGACAGCAGGACTAGTGTGAGCCAGAAACTCAGAAATGTGGAAGTTAATCTTCCTAAGGAATGGCTCCCCAGCCCCCATACACATACAGGTTTACTAAACATGTGAGATGCAGCTACCACATTAGTGGAATCAAGGAAAAAATCCTATCTCCATAGGTCAAAAAAGGCTTTGGTAAAACTTCACACCCTGTCTCTGCCCCTAGTCCAACGCCTGCAAGTAACCCTGCCTCTCCTTTTACCTCCCAACCCCCTCGCAACCCTGTTTGTAGACTGCTTCCTTCCCCGAGGATTCGGGACTCTGCAGTTCTCTCAACCTACTAGAAGCATGTGCTGGGGGCCTGTTATGTGCCACGAGCTTTGGGGGGAATCCAGAGAATTGCTACGGACTGACATTAGATCACAAGGGACTAACATGTTTTAGATCTAGGTTTTTTGGTCTTCACTACTTACCACTTGTGTCTCCCTGGGCAAGGCAGCTGGCCTAAGCCTCTAGTTCCCTCAAATCTAACCTTGACCATCAAGTGATAGTGGTTTGTGAAGGGGTTACATGTAGCCATGCTCAAGATTCTTTTTCTTTAGAGATGACCCCCTGTTGCCATTTGGATCCATGATCCCTCACTCTATTTTCACCGCGTGCTCTGCTGTGACTCCCTCTTGGCTTTGGGAAGTCCCCTGCCCATCATTTTCAGACAAGGAAACTGGAGCCCAAGGGGGCGATTCCACCATCAGAGGTTAATGTTTCCAGGAGGCCAGGTGCCTGATCGTGGTGGCCTTAGGGAGCATTGCTGTGGTTTGTCCTGCAGGCTGTACCAGTCAGTCAAGCTGCTGTACGTTGTTGGGATCCTGTGCACCTACGCCCTGCAGTTTTATGTCCCTGCAGAAATCATCATCCCCTTCGCCACCTCGCAGGTATCAAAGCGCTGGGCGCTGCTTCTGGACTTGTCTATCCGCCTCGCCATGGTCTGCCTGACATGTGAGTACAAGGCGGAGTGAAATGTTGCTCTTTTCCGGAGGCTATCAGGAATCCGCCAGATGGTGAATGATGTCCTGATAACCAGCATTGATTGAGTGCTAATTGTGTCTCAAGGACTGCACTAAGGCTTTACAAGTATAACTCATGTAAGCCTCGGGGACAAACTAATTTTTCTATGTACCTAATTAGTCGGATTCACAGGTGTCCAGCCTGAGGGAGTGACACAGCTGGTTGAACAATAATCATAATGATAATACCTGTTATTTATTAAATACCTACTGTGTACCAGCCACTGTGTTCTTTTTAGGCCATATTTCATAGTATTTCATTCAGCCCTGCAGGAACTCTTAGGAGGTAGGACTATGATAAACTTTCCTTTTTAAATGAGAAAACTGAAGCAGAGAGCGATAAGTAACTGGCCAGGAAGTGCCAGAGCTTGGATTTGAACCCACGTCATCTAAGTCCAGAGTCAGCACCCTTCACCTCCGAGACAGAGGTCAGTGGCCAGTGAGTCTAATCTAACAGAGGGGTGTGTTTTTGAGCCTCAGAGTGTTGTATAAACTTGTGCCAACATTTAAAACATCCAAGATCTCACATACAAATCCAGATTTCTAACGTTTTCAATTAAAATGCTTTGGCAAGCCTAGGATCACATTCCCCACTGGTAGCAGTGAGCTGGACTTGCCCCCCGGGCTTCAGCTGGCCCCGCTCACCCCCTCACAGTCGTCCTTATGCCCCAGGCCCCATAATCCAGGGCGCCCCACTTGTGCAAGTGTTTTTAGCAGGGGTGAAGGAGAAGATAGAGATTTCCTGTATGGAGTGTGGCGTTCCCCAGCTGTCCCTAGCTCCTTTTAATTGCGATTCTAAGACTCTTCCTCAGGGAGATTCTTTTTTTTTTTTTTTTAAGATTTTATTTGACAGAGAGAGAGCATAAGCAGGGGGAGCAGCAGACAGAGGGAGAGGGAGAAGCAAGCTCCCCACTGAGCAGGGAGCCCAATGTGGGGCTTGATCCCAGGACCCTGGGATCGTGACCTGAGCCAAAGGCAGCCGCCTAACCAACTGAACCACCCAGGTGCCCCCCTCACAGAGATTCTTGCTTCTTGCTGCACTAGACCAACCCATGCAGTTCAGTGGACACCAGTTTTCTTTCTTTGAAATGATTTGTTCCCAGTTTAGCCCAGGAAGCAGGGACACTGCCATCCGGAACCTTAGAGACTCCAGAGAGATCAAGGCATTTGTCCTAAATGTGAAGATAATAATCCCTGAAGCCTACAGCTTCTGCATGCATTGCCCCAATCCAGACAAATGCGGAAATAAATTGAAGTAACAAACTTTTCTGAGTTATATTATAGTGCTTTATATTAACTCAGTGCTTTATATTAACTCAGTTATCTTGGGGCATATAAATGAGTTTAAAACTTGAACACCATTTGCAGTGTGAACCATAACACCTAAAAGGATAGATAGCATTTATCCCCATTTTGCAGAGGAGGAAACGAGCTGAGGAGGAGATAGGAACCTAACCCAAGGCCACAAGGGGAAGCCAGAATCCTGCCTCCCAGACCTGTTTTGGTTCTGCTATACCACACTCCTCCTCCACAGGAGGCCTGGGAGAAGGCTTCTGGGCCTTCTTGGTGAAAGTCTCCCAACAAGTCAAATAAAAAATGTGGGAGCCCAGGCCTATAAAGCATCCTACTAAAAAATAGATAATTTCAAAATCTTTAGCTTCTGGCGTTTGTTGTTTTCTAACATGTATGTAAAACCTGGAAAAGACATTCTTTTAAGGAGACCCTGCGATCTTGTTCCAACTGAAGACCCCTTTCTCCTATAAATAATTTCACATTCTAGGGCGCCTGGGTGGCTCAGTTGGTTAAGCGACTGCCTTCGGCTCAGGTCATGATCCTGGAGTCCCGGGATCGAGTCCCACGTCGGGCTCCCTGCTCAGCAGGGAGTCTGCTTCTCCCTCGGACCCTCTTCCCTCTTGTGCTCTCTGTCTCTCATTCTCTCTCTCTCAAATAAATAAATAATAATCTTTAAAAAATTAAAAAAAATAAATAAATAATTTCACATTCTAATCATTTGCAAGTAAAAGGTACATGTAGTCATGTTCATTATTAAAATGTTAGCTCCATAAAGGCTTTTTTTTGTGTTTTGTTTTTGTATCTCCTGTACATTGATGTGTCCCAAACAGATGGGACAGTTCCCAGCACTGTTATTTAATGTTATTTATTAAGTAAGAGCTTAATCATTGTCTTTTTTAAAAGATTATTTATTTGAGGGGCAGGGGAGATCAGAGGGAGGACAAGCAGACTGCTGTTGAACAAGGGGGCCAATGTGGGGCTGGATCCCACAACCCCAAGACACAACCTGAGCTGAAACCAAGAGTTGGACACCAACCGACTGAGCCCGCCAAGCACCCCTTAATCATTGTTGAATAATGTGGGGATTTGAAGTGCGCCTCCGTGGCATAAAAATTATTTTAAGCGAAAAATATTTGAACAAACAGCAGCTACAAGGAGGGGAAAAATAAATCCTTATCTGAACTTCCTTTGCTGAATTAAGCAGGACCTTCTGACAAAGCACAGCCTCCACAAATCTCTCTGGAAGGTTTTCTGCCAGAAAGGAGACTAACCATCATCACAGACTAATTCCGTACATAAACTCTCCGAACCAGTCATAGCTTCCACTCATTCTTACGTATGCTCTTTCTGCCCCCTCCTTTCCCTTTATGAAATGGGCACATGATCCCCTATCTTTGGCTGTTCTGGGAGCCAACTCCTCTGAAGCCTCCCTAGCCCTAAGCAAACTGTCTTTTGTCATGTTAATATTGTCTACTGTCAGTAAATCCCCAGCCCCTCCCTGCGCCCCCCATCATTGAACCTAAGTAGGCAGAGGGAAGATTTCTCTTCCCAACAATATGAATGCTTATTTTGGAAAAATGATGAGGAGACACACCAGATTTTTAATTCATAGCCTCTACTGACGTGATCGGAGTATTACAGGACTTTCAGTGTTTTCCTTACGTAACTAAAATCGAGAAACTGGTTTATGTTTTAAGAAAAGGATCCTAAAACAAAGATTGGGAAGCTTGACTGAGTCCCAAAGATCCATATATCCCGTATCATCTCCCACAGGTACCTTGGCCATCCTCATTCCCCGCCTGGACCTGGTCCTCTCCCTGGTGGGCTCCGTGAGCAGCAGTGCCCTGGCCCTCATCATCCCGCCCCTCCTGGAGATCACCACCTACTACTCGGAGGGCATGAGCCCCCTCACCATCGCCAAGGACGCCCTGATCAGCATCCTGGGCTTCGTGGGCTTTGTGGTGGGGACCTACCAGGCCCTGGACGAGCTGATCCTCTCGGGACAAGCCCTCAACTTTTCCAACTCCACCGTTTTTATTCAGTGAGAATGGCACTGCTCCTTCCCCACCAGCACCTGACTTTTGCTGGTATGGATATCTTGTGTATGCCTTATCTTTATTTTACCTTTTTATCTTTTTTTCTGGGCCAAGTCACAGTGAAGCAAACAAGGACTCACCAGC
Source organism: Eumetopias jubatus (assembly GCF_037043125.1). NCBI lineage: Eukaryota > Metazoa > Chordata > Mammalia > Carnivora > Otariidae > Eumetopias > Eumetopias jubatus. The sequence goes on from NW_028274811.1 coordinate 111,430,376, forward strand.
TACAGGGTCTAGATGGTAATTTACAGATTTGTTTTTATTACTTTTCTTTCCATCTCTAGCTTTCCCTTAAGTTGAGAGTCTCCCATGGAAGGCTCTTGATTCATCCAACTTCTTGGCAATTTACAAGGTGGATTTTGTACCTTGAGTGGTGCTATGCAAGAAGAGGCCACCAGGGGGAAGCCAAGTGACAGCAACAGGCGGAAGGAGGTGCAGCTGGCTAATGCTGACCGTGAGCTGGTAGACAAAGGGTTTCAAAGAACATAGACTAGGGGATTCAAGGTATACACAACTCCTGTGACAAAATAGATACAGCAAGGAGGTCCAGTGTGAGCTGCAACTCTCAGAAAGGAGCCATCATATTTAAGTCAAGGGCAGTAAACTTTCTAAACCACTGGATAAAGTTTTGGCCCAGTTCAGAGATGCCAACAGTAGATAGGAGGTGTGGCGGTAGATGTGTCAGTGGCAGGGGGGAGGGGAGTGGACAATACCATTACAGTATCTGACACTATTTACCTCTTAATTCTTGCAACAAGCATTCTACCTATTGTGTGTCAAGCACAGTTCAAGGTTCTTAAGAGTAGGTTGCAGAAATGGCCACAAATTCCTCTTGACAATGTGACTTTGCAGCTCCTCTCAACAAGAGGTGAAATCTATGTCTCTACCCCTTGAATCTGGTCTTGCCCTCATGACTTATTTGGACCAATGGGACTTTAGTCAATGTGATGCAAGCAGAGGTTTGGTGATAGCTTGTGCATCAGGACTTTCATTTCTCGCTATGCTGTGGAGCCACGACCATCAGGTGAAGAAGCCTGAGCTAGCCTACTGGAGGATGAGAGGCCATGTGGAGCAGAAGCGAATCATCCCAGTTAAACCCATCCCTCAGATCAACCAGCCTGCCAACTTCAAGACACATGAGGGAAGCCTCCTAGACTACACCCAGCCCCAGCCAGGCTGACCCAGATCCTAAGAATTGCCCAGATGATCCACAGAGTTGTGAGAAATAATAAATGTGGTTTTAAGCCATAAAGTGTGGGAGTTTTTATGCAGCAAAAGTTAACTGATACTCACTCTAAAGGAGATATACCAATGAGAACAGCATCTCTGCCCTCAAAAGCTAGTTCACTATCCACTGGGGAAGAATTAGAGGTAATCAACTAAGTTGATAGCATCATTGGTCCTTTTAAGGGCAGAGGGATGCTGACTGCTCTGGAGTACTGAGTATGGCTTTCCACAGGTGGCGCCATTGACCTGGATTTCGAGTAGAACTTGGGTCTCCTGACACTGAATCTTGCCCTCCTTCCACTCCGACCTGCTTCCTTGACAGTCCTGGGCCTTTTCTCATCTCTGAGCTTGGCTGGCAGCAGGAGCCAGCCAACCTGAAACACCATCTCAACCTTCCAGGTAGTGTTTGGTCCTTCCTAAAATCACTAAAATTAGGAAAGTGTCCCCAAATAACCGAGTAGATATTACAGGGCAGATCTATAATCCCAGGGGAGAGAGTTTCGCATCATACTCTGTAATTTATGGGAATGCCCCATGCTTGTTTCTGCCTCCATTTTAAGAGAATATTTGAAAAAGCCCTTCCCTGCTTATTTTCAACCGTGATCCTTCCTGTATGGCCTAGGGAAGATGTTGGGGAGAGTGTCTGTCCCAATTCCTAAATCCTGGTCTGCTCCTTTTGTGTGTTACTTTCTACCTGCTAGACTTCAAGGCGGTACTTCATGTGCACCAGCCCTGCTTAGGTGAGAGAAGGGCCAGCAGACCGCACCCAGATCCCCTAGACTGCAGAGTACGTGCTGGGAATCAGGGCGCTCAGAGCCTATGCAGTGGTCCACAGCCCACCTAGCCAGAGGGCTGATCATTTCCCCCCTGCACTTGTTTCATCAGCAGACCCCAAGCACTTCTGCTGACGGGCTCAGAGCTGTGGCAAAGCTTCCTTCCTCTTTCTGTGCTTGCCTCTCCCGCCATATTCCTCCATTACCCCAACCAGGCTTGCTCAGTTTAAGATTGCCCTCCGTTTGAAAAACAAACTGAGGGTTCTAGAGGGGAGGGGGGTGGGGGGATGGGTTAGCCTGGTGATGGGTATTAAAGAGGGCACGTTCTGCGTGGAGCACTGGGTGTTATATGCAAACAATGAATCATGGAACACTACATCAAAAACTAATGATGTAATGTATGGTGATTAACATAACAATAAAAAAATTTAAAGAAAAAAAAAGATTGTCCTCCGTTACTAAAAAATGGTCACAGTCATTGTCCAGGGCCTAGCCCCTACCATGTAAGATGCTCAGGTCAATCTTACCATTTAGACTAATCTGGCTAAAGTTCAATTTTGGGAAGAAAAAAATAAATTTAGTAACAGATGTAACCAAGAAAAGTAAGCTGGGGAGACTCATTAGTAATTGTCAGCAACACTAAAGAATACCAATTGCTGGAATTGTGTTTGAGCGGTGAGGGTATTAAATTTTGATGTCTGTTTCACACACACGCACACACACACACACACACACACACACACACACACACACACACACCCTCCACCCCCTCCCCATCCCAACTGATTCTTTAACTTTTGGAGCTTGCTCTTGAATCAAGAATCATAGAAAATCCTTTCTTACTTCCCTCACCAAGCACTTCCTGTGTTTTGCATGGGATTGTCTCACTTAGTCCTTACAACAATGCTAGGAGATATGTACTGTCATTGTCCCTATTTTCAGATAAGGAAACAGCTGAGAGATAGGAAGTAAGTGGCTGATGGTCAAACATGTAGTTGGGTTCAGGACTCAGAGTTGTGCACCAACACCCTTCACTTTGTAGGGCCCAAGAGGGACCTTGAAGGGTGATGGTCAAAGTGAAAAAGAGGAAACTGTGTCCAGTGAAATAAGCCAGTCACAAAAAGACAAATAATGCATTATTCCAGTTTTATGAGGTACCTGGGGTAGTAAGACTCCTAGAAACATAGAATGGTGGAGGTGGGCTGGAGAGAGGAGCAGGCAGCAGTTTAATGGGGACAGAGGTTCGGTTTTGTGAGAAGAAAAGAGGGCTGGAGGTTAGTCGCACAACATTGGGGATTATTTAACATTACTGAACTGTACAATCAAAAATGGTTAAGATGATCAATTTTACGTTATGCATAACACAGTTATTTTTATTACACGGTAAGTCGGTGGTGGGATGTGTGCAAATAATGAGGCACATCCAGATGTTCACAGTTGTCCTCCCTGGATGGTGGGGAGATTTACTATAATCTTTCACTGTTAGATTACATGTGTAGTGTCATCTTCCTGTTTTCCACTCAAGTGCAGACTCCTTGAAAGTGTTCATTGCTAAGGCTGCAGTGCCTAACGTGGAGTAGACATTCACTAGAAAGTATTAAAGCAGTGAATAAGTGCGGTGGGGGAGGGGAAACTCTTTCCAACTTGAGGAAAAGCCTTTGGGACGTCAGAGGAAGGAGAGGTCTCATTGGACATTCAGAGGAAGGAGGTGGTTCTTGGAGCAGATTTTGCAGCAGTACTGAGTTGACATAGGCAGCACGTGGCTCCCATAATCTTCATAACTGGCCTGTCTAGACCATCCCAAATGAACATGTGGGCCAAGTACAGTGTGCCCGGGCTTGCTCTGCAAAATGCACTTCAAGACAAGGCTTGTGCGTGCCAACGCCATCTTTCCCTTTATGTGAAAGTTCTTGGCGTCATCTTGACCCCTCCCTCTCTTCTATAACCCACCTCTCATCTGTCCATCAGCACATCCTCTTGGCTTTATCTTTTAAAGGTACCCAGACTTCAGGAGCTTCTCTTTAGCTACCACCCTGGTCTAAACCACTGTTGACAGGCACCCGGCTCATCACAGCGGTCTCCTAATTATCTCCCCGAGTTGGCCCTTGCCCTCCTTCAGTCTGCTCCCAACCAAATGGCCCTGAGAGATCCTGTTAAAATGCAAGTCATGTCACTTCTCTTCTCAACCCCTCTGTGATTTCTCATCTCAGGGTAAAAATTAAAGGCATTACAGTGGCCTATAAGATCTTACCCATCCCATTCCATCCCTCTTCCGTTACTTCTACTTACATTAAACTGCATCTCTAGTGTGACCATGTAATTTATCATCCAAACCAGGACAATTTTGATAATGAAAAGAGGCACTATTGGTAATTATCACAGGGCAATGAACACACACCAGCACAGTCCTGGGCAAACCAGACATATATCCGCTCTACTCATCTCCCCTCTCCTTTGTGCATGCTAAGCCAGCCACATGGCCTTATTACCAGCCCCAAAATGCCCAGGCATTTGGGGGTCTCCCTCAGGACCTTTGTACTTACTGTTCCCTCTGCTTTAAGTTTCTTACCCAAGACATACAGGAGACACGCTCCCTCATCCCGTTCAGCCCTTTACCAGCTGTCACTTTCTCAGTGAGGCTTTCTCTGGCCACCCCATCCAGGATTGCAACCCCCCCAAGCCAGCACTTCCCATTCCCCTTTATTCCTTTATTTTTCTCTATAGTACTTACTACCAACTAACATAACTTGGCATATTTGTTTATTGTCTGTCTCCTCACTAGATGTAGTTCCATAAGGCTAGAGATTCTAATAAGTTTCTCCCCTAATATATTCCCAGTAGGGAGAACAGTGTCTAGTATACCTTAGGTGCTCAATAGATAGTTGTTGAATAAATGATTTTTTTTTTAAAAGTTTACTTTTAGTCCCTTCCAAGTAGGTGCAGAACATATGCCCTTCTTGTACAAGAATTCTGAGCAGGTAGCACCTGAACTGGGCTTAAAAGCCACCCAGGGAAGGTGGTGGCTGATCAGTCTCGGTTGGGCCACACCTGCATCCTGGGATTCTGTAGCACCTTATTGGCCGGGCAGCCTTCATTGTGAGGTAGCTCTGGCTTCCTCCTCAGAGGTAGACAAGCACTGAACCTGGCCCCACGTCCAGGCACCAGGACCTGCAGTCCAATGGTGACTTCCTCCTCCCAGTCACACTGTTCACTGTGCCCTATAGCACTTAGGGCTGACCTAGGTGAGTCCTGGCCTATGGCCGACCAATTCTGAGGGGCACTGAGGGTCATGCTGAGATGAGACTCTCCTAAGTCCCCCAAAAGCCATGTGAGGCACAGTCAACATCAGCTTCCTCTGCCACCAGTGCTTCACTGATTCACACATTTGGGCTTCACTCTGGGTCGGGCACCCTCGGGAAACAGGAACCAGCATCTTGGGCCTGCAGCCCTAGTTTCTCTGGAGAAAAACCCATGGGAGGCTGGTTCAAGGCTGTTATAGGCCTTCACCCTGAGTTGGCACCACCTACCCACCATGTTGAAGATGTCACTGCTTGGAAAGGACTTCACCAGTGAGCCCAGCTCCTTGGACGACAGGTCCAAGTCATTCTCGGAGAGTAGGGGCAGCTTAGCTTCAGAGAACGTCCATCCTGCTGAGGAAGCCAGTGGATTATCGTAAGTGGCCGCACTGCCCTTCCCGACCTGAGGCCAAGCGCCGCTGCCTTCACAGCTCCGGGCCACATCAGCCTACTTCTTTCTTCCTAACCCCCATAGCCCCACTGAACAGGAGATGCATGGAGGAAAGATGAAAGCCAAATCTAAGAAGGTTGATTCGTGTGGCTCTGGGTATTATTACACTTGTCTCCCAGTTTTTGCAGAGAACCCAAAGACAGTAGCCATCCCAACGTGAACTTGGTTCTAGGAATGATTTTTATCATAGGCCGGCTCTGTGCTTGTCCACAGTTTGAGGTGGCTTTCCTCTTTCTGCATCTGCTACTATTCATTCTCTCTCCTTCCCTCCCTCCGTCCTACAAACCCACCCAGGAAACAACACCTCCTAGCCCCGTTTCCCTACTTTTACTGCCGTAAACTCAGACACATGGAACTTTTTCTTAGAACTTTATTGCCAATTAGACTATTATCCAGTAATCAGATGAGATAATAGCCTTGGGCGTAATGAGATTGTAAATGACAATAGCCAGGGTCAATAAGGATGTCAGGAAATGCCGTCACTCGTGTCCTTCTAGGAAGAATTAAACTTGTACCTTTCCAAATGGCAATGTTGTAATGTATGTCAAATCCTAACACCTATTTATATAGAACATGCAAATACTTCCTTGGCATAGGCTTCCTTTGAAAGTACACACATACACACACACAGAGCTTGGGGGTGAGAAAATTGGGAGACCGAGAGAGAGATTTATATTCACTAATAAGGTTTTTTGGTTCTGGTTTTTATTTTACTTTTTAAATTTCATACTGTGTGTTACTTAGGTATTTTTTAAATACAGATGTAAATATATCCTTTGATCAATAAATACCACTTCTAGGAATTTTTCCTAATGAGATAATAACACAGGTACGCATGATAATTTTATTGAAGCACCGGTTATAATATTGACAATTTGGAAACAATAAGACATTATTTAAATAAAGTATGGTACACATGTACAGTAGAATGCAATATGGCCATTACAAGTGATGAAGGAAATCTGTGGAAAATGTGTAGGACATACTATTCATAAAGAAAATTAATTTAGGATACAGTATCATAATGGTCCTGCATGTTTAAAAGTGTGTGCCTTCAAAAACAAACAGAAATGCCCAGAGGAATGCTAGTCAAAATGCTAACAGTGGTTATTTCCAATTAGTGGAATTTTGGTATTTTGTTTTACAATGGCCATGTATCATTTCTCAAAGAAGAATAATTTTTTTTTTTTTTAATCCCAACATGTGTTTTACTCTCCAAGGCCCTGATCTATAATGCTGTTAGCTAGGGCATCTGGTTTCCCCAAAAGTTGATCTCACCTTTTCCAAGAGATGTGATTCAACTTGGATAAGATGGTGCTGTAGGCCAGAAGTAAGGATGGTAGGACAGAGGGCAGGAAGCGGGGAGAAGAGCACATCTGTTGGAGAAATTGCTACTAAGAAATGACAAAACATGAAAAGTAGTGTTTTGTTTTGTTTTTTTGCTTTGACATGTTTTCCAATAATTACAGTTTTCAAGAAATAAAAGTCATAAAAATGTCCTCTTGGAAGTGAAGGGACAATAGGTGCCCCCCACCACCATCCTCAGGTGAATAGACCAAATTAATGAAGAAGAAAGAAGTCAGGGGGGTCCCAAGGCCTACCCTGTTCTTTCAGCCCCAACCCTCTCCCAGGTCAGTATTGAATTGTAAAATTGGACGCAGCCCTAACTCCCTAACCGATGGGACAAAGACCTGGAGACGTGAGCACAGTCTCTAAGGGACTCGCTCTGTGACCGAGACAGGCTGCCTCTAGACAGTCCTAAGACTGCACAAGGAGGTACCTGCAATGGCCTCCTCAAGGTGCCTTTTATTCCAAGAGGAGGGGACACCTCTACCTGCTTAAGCAGCCCTTAGTTGCCTTTTTTTCTATCAGCCCAGCTCGGCTTCCCCTTCATGGGGGCCCTTCTAGCAGGTGAGCCCCATAAGCTCAGACCAAAGGTGGTAGTGATGCTGATGATGAAGAGGATGGTGATGATGGTGGCTATGGTCACATCTTAGAAGCACGTCATGATTCCAAGATTCGTCATGTCAATACCCCTTGTGATTCTTACCACTTCCCTGGAAGTAAAGGCAAGAATTATTCCCCTTTTCTCTCTCTTTCCTGGCAGATGAAGAAACAGAAGATGTAAGCAGCTGAGGGTCTTTCCAAAGTAGTGACCAAACTTCATAGCTTAATGGCAGAGCTAGAACTCAGAACTCAGTGCTCCTTACCTCTGAGTTTATTGCTCTTGCACTCAGCTTTTCATTTCAGTTCCTTCTTGCTTCTCTTCTCATGAGCCTGTCCCACCTTCCCAATGGATGGGTAGTGCCTGGGCAGAAGCTGCCAGCACAGGCATGGAGAGTGTTTAGAACCCTGGTACCCAGCACGCAGCCGGGCACGTAGTAAGTATTCCTTATGCACAGTAACAATTGTTATTAAATTGTACCCAATGCAGAGCATGGAATAATTCAAGGAATGTTGGTTGAGTAAATGGATGGAGTGAACTTAAAATACTCTGTATGTCAGGAGAAGTTATGTTTTTTCTAGTGAGTGAAATTAACAAGTGACCTGGCATCAATAATTACACTAGAAATTGAGAAAATTACTATCAGGTTTTTCTCATTGTTCATCTAAACGCCAAGCAGCTAGTAGGTCTCAATAAATATTATGTGAGTGAATAAGTTGTGAAAGAGATCACTGGATGAATCAATGCATAAACTGCTTCTAGGGAGTTACCCAGAATGGTAGCAATTGTGAATCTTTTCATTAGAGCCTATTGTGTATTAAATATTTGTTGGGTCACCTAAACTAGCACCAGCCCTGGATCAGATATTCCAGGGTCCATTTCATCAGGCTCTGTCACTCTTCCGAGCTGAGGGTGCTGGAGATGCTGGAAGGAACCTGAGCTTTGGGTCACCTTTCCCATCCACTAACATACCCTCTTGTCTCCCTACTCTCCTCCTACAGGATCATGCAAACGTTGATCCATTTATTGAAATGCAACATTGGCACAGGGCTCCTGGGGCTTCCCCTGGCCATGAAAAATGCCGGCTTATTGGTAAGAGGGACCCGTGCAATGGAAACTAGGTTTACCCGTTTCGGGGAAAAAGGGAAAAAGATAGTAGGCCCCTAAGGCCTCTGCACTGTTCATCAGTGGGCGATTTGGGGGTACCCTCTGCAATAGCAAATGTGCCTCTTGGCATCAATCCCCTGGAGCAAGCCTGGAGCCAAATGGAGTGTTTCTAGAGGGGACAGGCCATTACTCTCCCCCCCCCCAGTTTTATTGAGATATAAATGACATACAGTACTTTAAGTTGTACCACACTTTTATATTGAGATATAAATGACATACGTGAGCTTAAGGTGTACCACATAATGACTTGGTATACACATATTGCAAAATGATTACCACAATAAGTTTGGTTAACATCTGTATCTTCATATATACACATATATAATTTATCATATACTTTGCAACTTTCAGGCATACCATACAGCAATGTTAACTATGGTCATCATGTTGTACCTGTTTATCCATAACTGGAATTTTGTACCTCTTGACCCCCTTCATCCAATTCCCCCACCCCACCACTGTTCTTAAAGACCCACCCTACTCACATACTGATGCGCAATCCACTTTGCCACTGTCCTCTCCGCTCCCTAGAACTGTCCCCAGCCCATTTCACTCACTTACCTTAGCAGCCTGGTCTCTGCAGACAGGTGAGTGCTGGCTCTTGTTTCAAACCCTGAGGTTGACTGAGAAAGTGTCTGGAAAGAGGAGGATAGTGAAGGCCTCGCCAGTCCCCTGACACCCTGCATCATCCCACCTCTGTCTCTTGGCTTCGGCTCTTTCTTCTCCCTTGTTTCTGTCTTTTGAAATATGCCTCCTCTGTGAAACTTTACTGTTTCCTACTAAAATTACTGCCACCTTCCCCTTGTGTTTTTCTAGAACTTATATCTACTGCACCCGGAATTCTTAAAAAGATGAGACATAATTTTTTAGAATACCTACCTTCCTCACTTACCTGAAAGCCCTGAGGGCAGGAACTCTCTGATGTATTTTTACACCTCCTCACAATACCTGCTGTAGACTGACACACAGGAAGTCCCAATTCATGTCTATTGAATTGAATTCATGCCAAATATATGACTTCCATTTAGATGATGCTAATTTCTCCTTTCCAGGCCTCGTAAGTGGCCCGCATGTCAAAAGAAGGCATATCAAGACTCTGGCTTCTTCTGACGTGACTTGTAATCTGTAGCAGTTCCGACCCACAGATGAGACTCTCCGCCTTTGAAATCCTCAGAGTTCTAGAACCTCTGAAGAGTATTATTACCACATGGCCCTCAGCCATGTGATATTTGCTGTTGAAGATAGCTCTGTTATCCTCTGATTTTTGCTTCCTAAGACTCATTCGGTGGTTTCCCTGCCCTCCATCTCCCACCAGAACTTCTGACCATGACTCATTTGAGAAATACATACTGAGCACCTACTATGTGCATTCTTAGGCCCTGAGAATGTAGAAGTAAGCAAGATCAAAAGAAGTCTCTGTTATATGGAGGCTATGTTCTAGTGAAATCTAGTGGTGCTCTTGATCTCTCATGTGTTACTTTGTGATAATGTTACATCAGGTCACATCTATAAAGGCACAGGTGTCCAGCACAGAGGAGGTGAGGGAGTCCCTCTTTACTCTATGCCCCTGTAATATCTGAGAGATTAGGATTAATAATGAGTTCTGTTTTTTAATCTCATCACACAAAAGGATGGAAACTATGTGAGGATAAGATAGTTTTATTAGCCTGACTGCAGTATAAGTATTTCACTATGTATCTGTATGTCAAATTGTCATGTTGTACACCTTAAATATATACAATCTTTAAAAAATAATAGGGTTAGGGCGCCTGGGTGGCTCAGTTGGTTCAGCGACTGCCTTCGGCTCAGGTCATGATCCTGGAGTCCCGGGATCGAGTCCCGCATCGGGCTCCCTGCTCGGCAGGGAGTCTGCTTCTCCCTCTGACCCTCTCCCCTCTCATGCTCTCTCTCTATCTCATTCTCTCTCTCAAATAAATAAATACAAAATCTTAAAAAAAAAATAATAGGATTAATGACAATGATACTCAACTGGGGACAATTTTGCACACACACCTCCCAAGACATTTACAGTGTCTAGAGGCATTCTCAGCTGTCACAACTCATGGGGAGAGGGAGTGCCGCTGAGGAATATGCTAAACATCCTACAGTGCACAAGAGGGCCTCCACAACAAAGAATCATCTGGTCCAAAATTTCACTAATGCCCTTGTTGGCAACTCTATGCTAGAGGAAGAGAACCAAGTCCTAAGAGAAACCTTGGTCTTCAAGTATCTTGGAGGAGGTGAGGGCCAGGGTGTGAAGAAGGAAAGAGGGATCTAGAAGGCAGAACCCAAGACAGATGAGGAAAGACGTGGGCTATCTGTGGAGGTAGTGGGAAGAAGGGCATTCCAACTAGACTGTCTAGGGACCCAGGGATATTCAGGCAAGGACCTCCATCCCAGAGGCACCTTTATGATGAGAGGGGCCCTAGCACCCAGACTGGGAGAGCGCCAGTTATGGGAATAATCAGTGTATGGCTCACTGTCCCCACTCTCTTTCCCCTCCAGGTGGGTCCTATCAGCCTGCTGGCCATTGGGATCCTCACTGTGCACTGCATGGTCATCCTGTTGAACTGCGCCCATCACCTCAGTCGGAGGTGAGAATCCTGCCTCTCTCTCTCCCCCCAGTGCCAGGCCCCATCTGTGCTGAGTTTCCTTTGGCCACTGACCCGATTAACCAACCACTTCTCCAGCTACCTCACCTACTGCTCTAGATTCTATGGAGGTGGTGGAGAGGGTGATACAATCGTAACTGGAAACTCCTAGGTCCCGGCCCAGCTCTGCTAACCTGCTGGATGACTTTGTCGAGTTCCTGCACCCTCTGACCCTAAATATCTGTACCTGGAAAGATCAAAAGTGATAAAAGATGCAAGCATGCTTTATAAACTGCCATGAGTATGCGAGAGACTTAGGATGTCCTTCTTTCCCCTTATCTCCCTACACCCACCCTCCCCCTAACTCCAAGACACGCACCTTGTTAGAGTAATTTGTCCCAGGTAAACCCTCTCTGGGACAATTTAGTAAAAGCAAAAAAAAATATAGTTGAAATGAATAATTCACAATGGCTCCAGTCATTAATAAAGCATACATATAATACTCAATGTTTCCATATTTGAAATTCCAGCACAAAGAAAAAAAAAATTCCCAAAAGGGAAGACAAATGCAATGAAGACAAACAATGCTGAGAGTTTCATATTTACAAACCAACAATTTGTGTATGATTAGTAATTCCTTACAGCCAACTGCCTGGTGGCTCTCTATCTGCGACACTTAGCTGCTCCCAAGGCATGCAAATCAAAAGGGGTCCTTGTAGATATACAGAGACTCCTCATAGGTCAAAGTAGAGATAGTAACTGCAACTCCTCATAAAGCCAAATTATCAAACCCAAACTGGTGTGTCTGGAGTATACATCAGTCACACCTAACTTGTAGGGCACTTTCCAGCTCACAAAACACTTTTAAGAGCATTTACTTATTCAACAATTAAATTTATTGCACATTACATGTGCAAGATACCTGGCCAGAGCTTTACAAGTCTTCTTTTCTTTACTCCTTACAGTAAACTTTTATGGCAGGCACTATCATTATCCCCATCTTACACATGAGTAAACTGAGACCTAGGTGAATTAAATGCCTTGCTCAGGGTCACACAGCTAGGAAGTGGCAGAGCTGGTATTCAAAGGCCTGTGGGACCCACTCCAACCATTCTGCAAATCTTCTCTCCCTTCACACCTGCTGGGACAATTATATCACCTTGTAGGTTTCTGATGCCTAAGCCATTCCTGATAAGCCTTTTCCTGATTTTTTTTTTTAAAGATTTTATTTATTCTGGGACGCCTGGGTGGCTCAGTTGGTTGGGTGACTGCCTTCGGCTCAGGTCATGATCTTGGAGTCCCAGACCCTACCCCCGCTCGTGCACTCTCTCTCTCACTCTCTCTCAAATAAATAAATAAAATCTTTTAAAAAATAAATAAAAAAAAAAGATTTTATTTATGAGAGAGAGGGAGAGAGCATGAGGGGTTGGAGGGGGAGAGGGAGAAGCAGACTCTCCACTGAGCAGGGAGCCCGATGCGGGGCTCGATCCCAGGACCCCGCGATCATGAACTGAGCCAAAGGCAGACGCTTAACCAACTGAGCCACCCAGGCGCCCCCTGATTTTTTTTACAGACTGATGGCCTAAGAGCTTTGCAGTTTTTGTTTCGTTTTGTTTTAGCCTATGTTTACAGACCTGGAGATTTCCCATTAGGGAAAAAATCAAACTCCACCTTCTCCTTGCCAGTTAGACAGTCTGGCACCTCTGGGGTCTCATTCCTTCATTGCTCAGGGAGAACCAAATCCCGGTCGATCCCTCTTAGAACAGAATGTGTACCAGGGGCTTGCCATGGTCTCTACTCTTCCTCCTTCTGTGGTACACCAGCCCTCTCCCCATATCACTGATACCTGACTGGCCCCATAGCTTTTGGATTTGTAACCCTCAGACTAATAAATTTGCCACTCCTATGCAACATGACCTCATTTATATGGGAGTGCCAAGCCCAGTGAACAATAATAAAAATAGAAGGATTATGCCCTGTTTCCAGTGGCATCTCCACATTCTTCGGTCACTGGCTCCTCCCTCAAACCCAGACTGTGTGTGAAAAACACTGAGGCTCAGAAGTCTAAAGAGATTTGCTCAAGGTTTCTCAGTCATCTGAGAGGGGAGGGCGTGTTGGGATTTAAACCCAAGACCCAAGTCTGGGTGTCCTTCCCTCTCCCAGCTACTCCCCTCAGTCACACAGTTAGCAGCGGGGATCCGTCCCCCGACCACCCACTGCTGCTCCCACCGCCCGCAGATGGTTCCTCAGTAGGGCCTTCCCTGCCCTTAGGAAGGGCCATCTAGGGCAGAGGGACAAGACAGACGGCAGCTTGGGTGTCACATCCTACAGGGTTGCTGGGCAGAAGCCTAAGTACCACGTTTGCATGGGACCTTGTCTGAGACAGGCCTCTCGAATGTTCCAATGCCCTCCGCAGTGGGAGGGAGGGAATAAAGTCCAGAAAAGACCATCGCTGGCTTGGCCATACCCACACCCCCTCTTCTACTTCCTCCCCTGACTTGGTTTGCACACCTCACAACTTTCATGACCCCTCTTTCCTCGTTTGTAGACTTAAGTCAATGCAAAGCTACTGTTTCCTTAAAAATCTTTTTTCACTTAAATATTAGTGTTCAAGAAGACAACTACAAAAAAGAAAAAAAGGCAGTCCTCCTGAAAGTTGTGAAAGTGTATCATAAAATATCTTGTTAATACCGTTGCTGGAAAATTTCCAGAACATTCCATGCTAACACACAAATATATATATAATAATTACTCACCTTGAGAGTAAAGTATACCTTTAACAAAAATGCTTTAAGTTATACATTTCTTGCCCTTCCCCTAGATCGCAAAAGACTTTTGTGAACTACGGAGAGGCCATGATGTACAGCCTGGAAACCTGCCCAAACGCCTGGCTGAGGACCCACTCAGTGTGGGGCAGGTAGTACTCATAGATGTTGTAGCAGTAGTGGTGGGAGTGAGTAGTAAGAACAATAATAATCTTCACCTGATCTTCCTTTGTTCCGAGTTACACAGGGTTAAGTGAATATGTTGTTACTACAAACCATCGAACAATCCTCTCCATCCCCATCCCACTCCTCATCCGATAAGCAACCACTGATACCTAATTAGTAAATATTCTTCTAGACTTTGTCTCTGCACGTACATGAATATATGTGTGTGAGTGGAAATACGGATTTCATTTTGCATTTTCTTGTACACTAATTAGAATTTTTTTTTTGAAATTTGCTCTTTCATCTAGCAATATGTCTCTAATTTCTTTCCACACTGGGACGTAGAGATCTACCTATTTTTTTTTTGTCATTTAGTAAAAATATGGGATTTATTAATCAACCCACAGTCACAATACAATCACTATAGATTTCCCCTTCTGTATTCATCCCACCAAACGCAAAACAGAGCAGTGTGTCAGTCTGACTTTCTTCATGAGAGTCACCACCTTGAGTCACTCCTTTGTCAGTGGAAGCCCCTTTTTTAGTATCACAGTTCAGAGTGACCGAATTTGAATCTCCTTTCTCAGAAGTACATATCACTGACTATGGAATGACACACATAGAATGATTGGAACATCCAGGTGGTAAAAAATTTTCAAATTTAAGCAAGATCCATCCAATGGGTGCTTTTCTATGTGATAGTGGTACATGGTATCCAGTGCTTCCGGGGGGGAGTCACCCCTCCAAAGATATACAGGTGTTTCCCCACAACCTCAGCTGAGTGCGCAGCACAGTATATGGGAGGTGCCCCAGTGGAACTTAGCTTCTGCCACTTCATGTCATTTTTATCAGTGCAATGGACATTATCATAGAATTTGTCCCCTGCCAAGCCTCCATGGATCAAGAGCTTTGTCCCCTGCTGACGCCATCACATGACCATGCCAGAGGGATGGAGGTTTTTCAAGTGTGTCTGTCTGTGACCAGGTCAGAGAGTCTGTGTCAAACACATGCAGCTTCACACCCTGGATGGGCTGGGCACCTCTCTCTCCACCCACAAAGACATACAACTGGTTTCTAATGGCTGCAGATGTTGTGTGGAATGTTCTTAGGGGTGGTGGGGGGTGCTTACCTCTGGCATGGTCCAAAGTCCTAGTTTCAGGATTCAGAACTTGTAGGCAATTTCAGTCTCCTGACTAGTCAACACCTCTAAACACCCAGGTGCTATGAGGTGCATAAGAGGAAATGGAGCTGGCATGCTTGTAATGGGGTAAGAGGCCCTCCAGGGTGGCTTAATCCCACTGGTGTGTTCCTGGACCTGTGGTGTGCACATCTGAGAAGCTCTTGCTTGGATCTGCCCCCACAGCAATGAAGACCTTCCCTCTCTTGGCATCACCAACTGGGGGTGAATATGAGCAACCGTGGGCCAACCCGAGCACAGGAGCTATCTCGGGGGCGGGGGTGGGGGGGGTATGGTCAAGGCATACCATGTCGCTTTCTTGGGCTTGTATCCAGGCTCCAAGACTGGCAGCAGCTTCATGGTGTCCTGTGGCAGCTTAGGATGGTCCTGGGCCTACCTGGTTATTTTTTAAGTCTCACGATGTTCCTCAGTGGGGACATGTGCCATAGTTTCATGTAAGCCTTCCCCTAATGGTGAGCATTCAGGCTGCTCCCTTGCTTGATAAAAAGTGCCTGGTATACAAGATGCTTTTCTGTGTCTTAGCTCCTCTGATCATCTCCTTGACTTTGTAGATATGCAGGGAGGGTCTTTATTGTCCTGGAAATATGAGATGACCAAGGCTCATAAGGGAAAAAAATAACATGTCCACAAAGAGCTAGAGATAGCGGTTACACGAAATTCGACCCAAACCTAACATTTCAGCCTTTCCCAGCAGAGCCCTTCAGGAGGTAGTGAGTCAGTATTGTGGCTGCCAAGATCCCTTCTGCAGCTCCTCTCTTGGGACTCTCAGTAGGTCATCGCTCTCTTGATCAGGAGACACTCTGATTATCAGACAGGTGAGGTCATGGGGCAGTAATAATGAATGACTTACAAATGCTCATCCTTTCTCACCGAGGTTTGTTTCTGATGACTCCTGAATAAAACTTGTGGGTAAGAAGGGTCCTTAGAGACCACCGTATCCATGCCTAGTCAATGGAGAAATATAAAGCCCAGATAGGGCAATAAAGCTGCCCAACGTTACACAGGAATTGAGTGGTAGAGCAAGAACTAGAATCCTGAACATCTAGTTCCCACCCATTACACTGTACCATTTCTTGAGAGGCCCAGTAACTGAAAAAGAGTTGGGAACATATTTTAAACAATGATTTGTAATTTTTAGTATGCTAAGGGATACCTGGGAGCTTGATGCAGGCAACAATCATCAATGGATGCTCAAGCTTCTAGGTGAAAGGTCATTGGGAAACTTTATAAAGGAAGACAACACTGACACCACCTGACCCCAGGTATTAATCATAGCATCTCATGTCTAGACATGGGATAGCCAGACACAATGTGTCTTATAATGGGATACACTAGGGAGTACAGAGTATCGCCCCCGAAATATCCTTGCCAGAGAGATAAATAAAGAACCTCAATGTAGTCAAGCTGCTAGATCTAGTATCAGTTTAGAGGAAAGACGGGGGATAGAGAAACACATTAACTGACATTATGAGGAAGTCATCAACCAAATCTAGGAAGTGGGACATACTATAGGATAAATTATCTGGTATCTTCAACACCCCCTAAAAAGTTAAAAGTTGCAAGGGAAAAAAAAGAAAGCAGAGCAAGGGGAATGTAGCAGTTTTAAAAACTTAAGAGATGTAATAGAAATAACAAAATGCAATGTATAGACTTGTTTAGAAACTAGCAGTAAAATAGATATTTTTAAGACAATTAGAGAAATCTGAATATGGACTATTATTAAATGATATAAAGAAATTATTACTAATTTTGCAAGGGATGATAATGGCATGTTGGATATATTATATATATATATATGTATATATATATATATATATATATATATAGTAAGTCCTTATCCATTAGAGTTGCGTATGGAATTATTTACAGATGAAGTGCCTCAAATTCTCTAGTTTGCTACAAATACTCCAACAAATAAGCATATGTGTGGTAGGGGTAAAGGCATAGATAGAAGAGGACTGGCAAAAAGTTAATGATTGTTGAAGCTGCGATTGGCAGATGAGGAGTCAAGGATTATTGTCATCGCTTTTGTATATGTTTGAAAATTTCCATAATAAAGAGAGAAACCATCTCTGTTCTGGTCTCACATGATACCAAGCTTCTGATTTGATAGGCTGACACGAGAGTCAGGAATCTGTATTTTTTGCATAAACTTCAGGTAATGCTGATGCAAGTGGTACTGCAAACCAACTGTGAAAGCCACTGATCTAAGGCCATACTACCCTGAACGCACTCAATCTCATCTAAACTCATCTAAGTAGAGGAACATATTTTTGTTCCCTTAAACAACAAATGCATCTCCAAATTTGGGACAATTGAAGAATTCAAAAGAATAATGACAATAATAGAGTATAATATACTAAATTTAAAAAAAATCAATGTGAGGGTTTTTTTTTTTGCGATACCAAAAAAGAGGAAGAATATATCCTTCTTAAATGCCAACTGATAAATTTAGAAAAAAATGCCAGATAGAATGAGAAAACCATCACCCTGTCACCGATGAAATAACCAATTCAGACAAGGATCACCAATGAATGTTAAAACCCTTGGTTGGAGAGAAACAGAATATTCATACATCTTAAGGCTTTACTTCCAGATTTTAATGAGGGAAATGTGCACTTGCAACGGAGTCATCTGACAGTCATAATCACAGTGGGGCCAGAGGACACCATGGGCCTCCCAATGTGATGGAAAAAGTACCAAATATCACCTGTGTGGTATGCTTGCCAAATATACTTACCTGAATCTAATCATGAGGAAGCAATCATCCAAGTCCACAGTGTGGGATATTCTACAAGACAATTGGCCTGAATTCTTCCCCAAAAGCCAATGTCATGGAAAACCAAAGAACGTGTGTGTTCATAGCGCTGGTCTATGTGGATAAAGACTAGGGACATAGCCACATGCGATATATAAACCTCGATTAGATCCTGAATCCAAAAAAGAAATAACAGTTTGAAAGATATATTTGAGACAGTTGAGTTATTTAAAATATGGACTATATATTTGAGGACATTGAAGTTGATATTCGGGATATCATAGTCTCAAGAGGGATATGCTGAGGGAGTTAAGGCTGAAGTACTATGAAATCTGCAATTGACTTTCAAGTGGTTCTGAAAAAGAATGCATGTGTGTGTGGATGAATACATACA
This sequence comes from Eumetopias jubatus, assembly GCF_037043125.1. Classification (NCBI taxonomy): domain Eukaryota; kingdom Metazoa; phylum Chordata; class Mammalia; order Carnivora; family Otariidae; genus Eumetopias; species Eumetopias jubatus. The sequence continues at coordinate 111,448,881 of NW_028274811.1, forward strand.
TTCATCTACACACACATATTTATATAATGCAGTTAGGGCCAAAAGTTAACAATTAGTTAAAGCACATGTGGGGCGCCTGGGTGGCTCAGTTGGTTAAGCGACTGCCTTCAGCTCAGGTCATGATCCTGGAGTCCTGGGATCGAGTCCCATGTCGGGCTCCTTGCTCAGCAGGGAGTCTGCTTCTCTCTCTGACCCTCTTCCCTCTCGTGCTCTCTATCTCTCATTCTCTCTCTCAAATAAATAAATAAAATCTTTAAAAAAATAAAATAAAATAAAGCACATGTGGATGGCATATTTAGTTAAAGCACATATGGATGTTAATTATACCAGTCTTTCAACTGTTTCTGTGGGCTTGAAATTTTTCAAAATAAAAAAATGTAGCAAAGTATGAAAAATAATAACAGAAATAATCATTTCAAAAAATAAAAATAGATACATTTTAAAAGGTAATTTGTTTTCTCCCTCTGTCTCTTCTTTTCCTGTTCAGGTACACCATTAACTTCTTATTAATCACCACCCAACTGGGATTCTGCAGCGTTTATTTTATGTTTGTGGCAGACAACTTACAACAGGTGAAGAGGATTCTTCTGGGCAGAGTGGGAGAAAAGCAGACATCCCACTGCTAGGGCTGCATTAGCAAGAGTATAGTGTTCGGATCTTGGGAGGAGATGGTTTCATTTGTCATTCCTGATCAGACTACCTGGGAGTTCTCTCAGTCCTGGAAATCACTTGTTAAAAAAGAGGATTATTGAGAAACCAAAGCAACATCTGAGGAGTGTAGCCAGGGTGGAAAGAGAGGCTTCCAATCATGTCCCATCAGAAATAATTGCGAATTTTTAGCCTGAAAAGTGTTGGTGAGATTCACTTTATGTATCTCAGGGTTGTCACATAGAAGATGACTAACTACATATGAGACAAACAAGCTGCACTCTTGCCCTCATTGCATTCCCAAGAGGCATTATGAATCAATCACAGCATTCTTTCTTGGCTTCATGGAAAAGAGGGAGCATAATTGGTTTTGTGCATTCAAACGCCCAGAACTATGGCAAGTGTTGTAGATGAAATATTCAAGCAGATAGATTTTGCTCAGTGTTCAGAGCTTTCTAACTTTTAGGGCTATGTAAAGTTCGAGAAGATATTCTCGTGTAATCAACTTCCATTCTCTGAGTATATGAAAGGAAACCATTTGACAGGGAAGAAGAGGCTGGGTTAGATGACAAAAGGAGATTTTAAGATTCTAAGGGTTTCTTATTGTCACAGTCATGGGCACCACAGTTGGGGTTACCAGATTTGGCCAAAAAAAATACAACACCCAGTTAAATTGGAATTTCAGATACACAGCAAATATATATATATATTTTTTACTGTGAGTATGTCCTGTGGAATATTTGGGACATACTTTTCTAAAAAGTCACTTGATAATTATCGGAAGAAGAAACTTAACTGGGTCTTTTGTATTTAATCTGACAACTCTAACTATACTGCCCCTCATTATGTCTACACCAGATGGTGGAAGATGCCCACATGACCTCCAACAACTGCCAACCCAGGAAGATCCTGGTGCTGACCCCCATCCTGGACATCCGCTTTTACATGCTGACAATCCTGCCCTTCCTGGTCCTGTTGGTGTTTATCCAGAACCTCAGGATGCTGTCCATCTTCTCGACACTGGCCAATATCACCACCCTGGGGAGCATGGCTCTGATCTTTGAATATATCATACAGGTCTGTGCCTGAAACTGACGGCAGAAGGGGTTCTGAGACACCTGGGGAAGGTTAGTATCATTATGGGCAGGTGAAGGTGAGGAAGGTCCCCTGCTAAAGTGACATCCGTGAATGCTTCAGCCCCACAAGCTGTAAGAGCTAGTCGACATCATCATCATTGTCACGCTGGATAACAGTGAGTCATTTGACAATTAGTTATTGAATACCTTCTGTGATCCAGGCATGGTGCAAGGCACTGAGATTCGGTGGTAGGTGAAACTGCTGGCATATCTGTGCTCATGGAGGTCACATTCATTCAGAGGAGATAAACCTCAACTAATAACCAACAAAAGGTTGACAAGGAATACATGTATGATAAAGAATTTTTTATTGACTTGGTGTCAAGTTCTTAACATATATTAACTCATTGAATCTTTCCAGTGATACTGTTTTATATGTTTTATATTTTGTAACTACTCAGCTTATAGACAAGGAAACTGATAAACAGAAAGTAATTTTTTCACTAATTCCCATCAGTTTGCCTCCCAAGCCCATGCTTTGTTATTATCACAGGCCCTGAAATTCTACCATTATAGCTTAATTTCTTTGAATCTGAAAGTCTTTGGGGCTATATTAGTTTCCTATTGCTACTGTAACAAATTATCAAAAATCTAGCCATTTAAAACAACAAATTTATCTCACAGTTCTGGAGGTCTTACTGGGATAAAATCAAGGTATCAGCAGGGGCTGGGTTTCTTTCTGGAAGCTTATGTGAAGAATCTGTTTTCTTGCCTGCTCCAGCTTCTAGAGGCTGCCCACATGTCTTGGCTTATGGCCGCCTTCCATCTCCAAAGTCAGCAATGCAAGGCTGAGTCTTCCCCACACCACCACCTCTCTAGTTTTCTCTTCTGATCCCCTCTTCCACTTTTAAAGACCCTTGTTCCTACCTTGGACCCACCCAGATGACCCATGATAATCTCCCTCTTTTAAGGTCAGCTGATTAGCAACCTGAATTCAGTCTGAAAACTTAATTCCCACTTGCCGTGTAACGTAACGTATTCACAGGTTCCAGGGACTAGGACATGGACATCTTTGGGAAAGAGCCATTATTCTGCCCACCACAGGAGTCTCTTAAAATAACCATTCTCTCTGCATGCACGTTGCTGCTGTAGCAGAAGTGATGAAAAAGAGGCGTTGGAGAATGGGAAGACGGGAGACCTCAATTCTCATCCGGGCGGGGCCACCATCTTGCAGAGTAGCCTTAAGCAACTCCCTTCTCCCCCCTGGGTCCCACTTTGCCCACAGGTAAAGATGTGGTAAATCAAAATGTGCTAAATACATGCAATGCATTCCTTAAGAAAGAATGAACTTCTGATCTATGCGGCAACATGGATGAACCTTTCAAGACATTATGCTCAGCGAAATAAGCCAGTCACAAAAGGACAGGGATTATATGATTCCACCTATATGAGGTACCTAGCATTGACAGATTCATAGAAACGGTGTAAAATAGGAGTGACCAGAGTTATTATTCATGAATACAGAGTTATTATTTCATGAATACAAAGTTTCAATTTGGGAGGATGAAAAAGCTCTGGAGATGGGTGGTGGTGAGGGTTGTACATGAGTGAGAATGTACTCAAAGCCACCGAATTGTACACTTAAAAATGTTTAAAATGGTAAATTTTATGCTACGTGTAATTTACCACAATAAAAAGAAAACTTTTTTATTTTATTTTATTTTTTTTAAAGATTTTATTTATTTATTTGAGAGAGAATGAGAGATAGAGAGCACGAGAGGGAAGGGGGTCAGAGGGAGAAGCAGACTCCCCGCTGAGCAGGGAGCCCGATGCGGGACTCGATCCTGGGACTCCAGGATCATGACCTGAGCCGAAGGCAGTCGCTTAACCAACTGAGCCACCCAGGCGCCCAACTTTTTTATTTTTTTAAAGATTTATTTATTTGAGAGAGAGAGAGAAAGCACAAATAGGGGAGGGGCAGAGGATGAGGGAGAGAGAGAGAGTCTCAAACAGACTCCCCACTGAGCATGGAGCCCAACGTGGGGTTCGATTGCAGGACCCTGAGATCATGACCTGAGTTGAAATCAAGAGTTGGATGCTTGGGCGCCTGGGTGGCTCAGCTGGTTGGGCATCTGCCTTCAGGGTCCTGGGATCCAGCCCCACATCAGGCTCCCTGTTGGGCGGGGAGCCTACTTCTCCCTTTCCCTCTTCTGCTCCCCGTGCTCATGCTCTCTCTCTCTGTCAAATAAATATGTAAAATCTTAAAAAAAAAAAAAAAAGAGTTGGATGCTTAACCTACTGAGCCACCCAGGTGCCCCAATAACTTTTTTAAAGATAAGAAGGCTGATTCAGCTCTGCCTATCTCACAGGTGCTCATGATACCCATGATGGCAGGTGTGGTCCAGCTTTCTACTAAGAAAAGTTTGAGGATGACTCCTATACCATGGCAAAACCAACGCCCTTCTTCTACTTCCTTTCAGGAGATTCCAGATCCCAGCAGCCTCCCCTTGATGGCAAGCTGGAAGACCTTCTTGCTGTTCTTTGGTACAGCCATCTTCACATTTGAAGGCGTCGGTACGGTAAGATGGATGAGGGATTTGTGTGAACGGTCCCTGGTGCCCTCCGGGGAAGCTAGTTGTTCCAGATGTCTTAAAGTATTTATGAAAAGTGTAGGATATGATCTTCTCCTAGTGGAAAGGAAAGTCAGGACCCGTCCTGGGCACCAACTGCTCCATGCATCACACTAAGCCCTGAAGACTGAGTGCGAATGTACTCATTAGTCCAGCCGGAGTAGGGCACTCCTGGCAAAAGAGCATGGAAGAAAATAAAAAGGAGTGTGGCCCTTCCTGACCCTGGGCCACCCGGAGAAGGCTGTCTGTGCCTGAAGGGGAAGCCTGCTTCTTCATGAGGAGCCACATTTCTGACTACCTCTTCTTTCTCAACCTCCTTCACCTTTAGGTTCTACCCCTCAAAAATCAGATGAAGCATCCACAACAGTTTTCTTTTGTTCTGTACTTGGGGATGTCCTTTGTCATCATCCTCTACATCTGCCTGGGGACACTGGGCTACATGAAGTTTGGGTCCAACACCCAGGCCAGCATCACCCTCAACTTGCCCAATTGCTGGTACGTCCCTGCCTGCCTTGGGTGACAAGGGGAGTAGAGTCACAGGATCTGAGCCTGAGCAACAGAATGTGGCATTCCCTTGGGTTGTCACTAGCACCATATATTAACTGTCAATATTGGTATGATGATAACAGGTAGGTTTGATAATCCAGGCATTGTGCATTATCTGGTTAAGCTCTCACAGTAGCCCTATGAGTCAGCATGATTATTATCAAGTCCTTTCACTAGACGAGGAAGTTGCTATTTGGAGAAGCTCTGTGGAGCTTTCCCAGCTCACCTTGTTTATGAGAAGCTGGAACTTGACACTGAACCTGTCTGACTCTACGGTTCAGAGACCCTAAAACAGAATGATCTGGGAGTGTTTGGGAAACACAAACAGCAACAACAAAAAGTATAATGCCAGAATAATGATCGCGAGTCCTGCAGGTGGACCACTCCTCAGGCCCCAGTTCCAGCAAAGGACCTAGGCTGCCACTGTTATGCCCCAGTTGGAATTTAATTTGAAGTGCTTACATTTGATCATTCATTCATTTGCTTGTCCCCTCCTTCATCCCGGTAACGTTTCCAGGGCCGGCCCGCAGCGCTCATTGAGTATTAGCTATTGTCATCATGCTGGTAGTACACGGAGTGCATTGCGACTAAGCGGTCAGTAGGGCCAAGTGTTGAAGAGCCCAGGTTCTAAAGCTAGGTAAAGGCATTTGCATCCTGGTTCTTGCATGATCTTGCACGAGCAACCTAATCTTGCAGACCTCATTTCCATCATCAGTAGAATGGGGATAATACTAATGCCTGTGTATATAGGCTTGGTTATGCTCCAGTAATAAACAACTCCAAAATCTTAATGGCTGAACACACACAAACGCTTAATTCTATGCTCATGCTACATGCCCATTACGGGGTGGCTGGGGCTCGGCTCCGCACCATCCCCACTCAAGGACACAGAATGATGACAGCCGCTCCCTCAAATGTTGCCATGGCAGAGAGTGCAGTGAATCACGCCCTTCACCATGAAGCTGCTAAAGGTTTGCTGGGAATTGACATACATCTCCTCTGCTTGCAATCCATTGGTCAAAGCAAGTCCCATGGCCACATCCCACTCCAAAGGGCAAGGAAATGAAAATCTACCGTTGCCTGAAAGAACAGGAAGTATTGATGACCATCGTAAATAAATGGTTGTCTCATTGTCTCGGGCGGGGGTGGTTGTGAGGATTAACTGCTTTAATATATATTTTTTAAGATTTTATTTATTTATTTGAGAGAGAGAGAATGAGAGATAGAGAGCATGAGAGGGAAGAGGGTCAGAGGGAGAAGCAGACTCCCTGCTGAGCAGGGAGCCCGATGTGGGACTCGATCCCGGGACTCCAGGATCATGACCTGAGCCGAAGGCAGTCGCTTAACCAACTGAGCCACCCAGGCACCCTAACTGCTTTATTTATTTATTTATGTATTTATTTATTTTTTTTAAGATTTTATTTATTTATTTGACAGAGAGAGACAGCGAGAGCAGGAACACAAGCAGGGGGAGTGGGAGAGGGAGAAGCAGGCTTCCCGCTGAGCAGGGAGCCCGATGCGGGACTCGATCCCAGGACCCTGGGATCATGACCTGAGCCGAAGGCAGACGCCCAACGACTGAGCCACCCAGGCGCCCCACCCTAACTGCTTTAATATATATATAATGCTTTGAAAAGTGTCTGGCACAAGGACGCCTGGGTGGCTCAGTTGGTTAAGCGTCCCACTCTCATCTCAACTCAGGTCTTGATCTCAGGGTCATGAGTTCAAGACCCACGTTGGGCTCCATGCTGGGTGTGGAGTCCACTTAAAAAAAGAAAAGAAAAGTGCCTGGCACATAGTAAGTACTCATCAAGGATTAGCTATTGTCATTGTTAAGTCTCCCCACAGCCTTATTCTTTCAGAGGTGAATAGAGTGGTAGGGTATTCATTTCCCACAAGGCTACAGCTATAAAATGAGAAAAAATACCACCAGCCCCACCCACCTCATTGTGTTGTGGTAATGACTAGGTGCTATAATAATGTGGAATTTCTTTGAGGTCACAACTTACTTTATGCAAGTAAGATATCATTCTAATATGCTCTTCCTATTCCGGGCCATTCGGGCTGCCATTGGCTACCTTGGGCAGGGCACTTTCCTTGTGGGGGCCTCAGCTGGAAAACGTGGGCATCAGGTACCATGAGAACTGCACATCTGCTCTGAACTTGGCTGGCCACCAGATTCCCCAGAGGAGCCTTAGACAAATACCCCTTCCCAATAAGAAAAAAACCAACAACCCGAGGAAAAAATGAGCATGAGCACACAGTTCACAGGCAGACTTTTTAAATGGCATTTTATATATTTGAAAAAATACTGTTTCCCTCATAATAACAGAAATGCCAGAAAAAAACAGAATGGCAAAGACCAACACATGTTCACACATTGTGTTTTGACAAGGATGTGGGGAAGCAAGCATCCCAATATGCTAGGACAACAAAGGGGAAATATGTCAGTAGCTAACCAAAGTTTAAATCACCTATACTTTTAGCCAGCATTTTTACCTCTCAGGTTGTATGCTAAATGTGCGTAGATATCTGTGTAATAGGATATATTTTGCAGCATCATTTACTAGCAAAAGACTGGGAATAATCTAAATATCCATTAATTGGGGACTGGTCAAAAAAAATTATAGTGTATCTATGTAATTATCTATACCAAGCATCTATTAAATAGAGGAGCCAAATCTCTGTGTACTGATAAGAAACAATCTCCAAGAAATATTTAATGAACAAAAATGGAACTCAGCAGTGCATAAAGGATGCTACGGTGTGTGTGTAGGTGTACCTTACGTTGCTATAAGCTTTTATATACACTGGTTATTTCTGAAAGGGCTACAGGAAAATTCTTAGAGGAGCTGCCTATGGAAAGAAGAATGGGAATCAAGGGTCGGAGGAAAGCTTTTCACTGTATGACTTTTGAGCTAGAACTTTTACTCTATACAGATAGACCCTTTTAGAAAGTAAAAGAATAAAAGGCACAGATGCCTGAGCCACAGGCCTATTGAATCAGAATCTCCAGGAATGTGCACTTTTAACGAGCTTCCCAGGTGGCCCAGATGGCAGGTCAGGCCTGAGCCGGTTCTGTAACTCAGGGGTAGGGACCAACTTCTGAGCAATGAGTGAATCCTGATTGGCCCTGCCCAGGAGCCACGTCAAATTTCACATCCTATCCGTCTGTCTGCAGGCTGTACCAGTCGGTCAAGCTGATGTACTCCATCGGCATCTTCTTCACCTATGCCCTCCAGTTCCACGTCCCAGCCGAGATCATCATCCCCTTCATCATCTCCCAGGGGTCAGAGAGCTGGACACTGTTTATAGACCTGTCTGTCCGCACAGCCTTGGTCTGTCTGACCTGTGAGTAGGATAAAAGGGCACTCGTTGCCCAAAGCTGTGGCTGCTAGTCGCATTGACATCTACCCCGCTATCATTGGCTCAGCCACTTACCGTCTCTGTGACCTTGGGCAAGATACTTCACCTCCCTGAACCTCAACTTTCCACCTGAAAAATGGGCTTACACATGGAAAGTCTCCATTGGCTGGTTTATGGGAGAAAGAAGTACCATTCATTCAATCATATTCCCATGTGCCTGCTGGACGCCAGGTGCCATACTGGCATTGCCTTATACTCATGACAGCCTAGCAACGTAATATTACCAACTGGAGGAACGACGGTCCAGAGTGTTTAGGTAACACACTCAAATCATATAGCTGCTAAGTGACAGAGCTGGGAATTGAGCACAGGTTGTAGAGCACCTAAGCCTGTTTTCCATCGCGTGCCATATTCCTTCCTATTATAAATTAAGATTGAGTCCCTTATCATAAAGTGGCCTCGAACTGTAGGAGAAAACAAGGGGCTGATTTGTTAAAGTCTTGGCGATCATTTTTTGGATGCAATCTTTTCTCCTCTCCTCTTCTCATCTTCCTTCCTTAAGGCTTCCTTCATTCACTGATTCACTCATTCATTCTACATTAGGCACTGTTGTAGATGTTTGGGAAACATCATGAACAGGGCTGGGGACTTTTTTCTCTGAAGCATGTTCAGAGAAAGAACATCAGAAAAGGTGCCTCCTGAGGAAAGAGGGAAAGAACTAGGGACGTTTTGCCTGGAGACGCAAAGGCTTGGGGAACTTCTCTATCTGTCCTCAAAACACCTGTGGTATATTGTGCAAGAGAGAGAGAAAATTTAGTCTTAAAGTTTCCAGGAGTTTAAAGTTGAGGAAATGCAGTTTCAGTTCAAGGTCTGGAGAAAGTGTGTAATTGTTGGAGCCTTTCAGCAGAAGAATATGCTATCAGATGTTATGCTTCACATAAATGGATTTCTAGAAACAGAAACAACACACCTGCTGGTTTAAGGTATTACAGAGTTTCCGGTCTGTACCAAGACATTAGGGACCTGTAGCTCTATTGTTTTGAGATCATTCCTAATAGGAAGGGTCTAAGTTGAAGAGAAAAACTGAGTAGTTCAGGCCACTTCAGGTCAGGGAAGGCAGTGCTAGACAGAGCCGACCATCTAATGAGAGGCTCTGTTTCTGTTATATGCCGGATGACCACTTCCTCCTCCTTTATTCAGCTGTCAATTCCATTATCCTTCATTCATTCAACAGTCATTTGTTGAGCACCTACTGTATGCCTGGCATTGTGCTAGGCACTGGGGTTACAATAATGAATAATAAAGAAGACATGTTGAGTAAGAAATATATGCAAGGAAATAACTACAACACATTGTGATGAATGTTAAGATAGTACCTAATGATGTACCATATGATGGTTCAGATAAGAAGAGGATGCTCTGAGAGCACATTAGAAGGTCCTATACTTTAGCCAAGGCCAGATCAGGGAGTCCTCTTCAATGGAATGATATTTCAGTTAAGACCTAAGAGATAGGGGCGCCTGAGTGGCTCAGTTGGTTGAGCATCTGCCTTCAGTTCAGGTCATGATCCCAGTGGGATGGAGCTCTGAGTCAGGCTCCCTGCTCAGCAATGAGTCTGTTTTTCCTCTCTCCCTCTGCCCCTCCACCCTCTTGTGCTCTTTCTCTCTTTCTTTCTTTCTCTCCCAAATAAATAAATAAATTTTTTAAAAATGACCTAAGAGCTAAGTAGAAGGTAGATGGAGGAATGAAAAATGTACCACGTGTAGGAAGCAGGCTGTGCACAGATCAGAGGCAAGTACTTACGTATGGCCTCTTTGGAGAACTAAAAGCAGTGGGGAGAGATAAGACATGAGGCCAGAGGACCTGGCGGGGCCCACGTTGTCAGAGACATCTGGCTAAGGAGATCTGGAAATGGGGAGCCATGGAACGTCTGTGAGCAATGGGCTGGCATCACCAGATAGGATCTTTCTAGAGAACTCCTCCAGTCTAACTTGCATTATAGTTTTCCTTTAAAATATTTTCTCTGCCCTGTCAGTGTGAGGTCTCCTGGAGAACAGACAGATTCTTCTCTGTGCCTTGTCCAGTAAACAATTTATTAAATATCTGAGAAGGGAAAGCTGTGGACGGGACCATCCTATCAGAGGGGTGACAAATTCTCAACTGCGAGAGTTGATGAGTCTCTCTCATTCTCTGAATTAGATGTGCTGCAGCAATTTCAGAAAGAGGTGAAGTTTTCTTCAAATCCAGCAAGCTAGTATGAGTGCTTTCCAGGACAGTTTTTCCCTAATTTGTTCATAGGAAAATCATACCGTTGTGCAAAGTGAAATCACATAAGTGGTATAGTTATTCATTCATACATTATTGAAATTGGACTCCCCTGGACAATTCATAATGTATGTTCATCATCTGTATAAAAGATGGAGATTTAAGAAAATGGTGTTTTAGAAGAGATGGGGAGGGAGCAGCCTATTGCTGTCTTCATGTTTATGTTCTTTTTAATTACCAGGATCATTCTAGGAGTAGGAAAACACGTAGTTGAGATTCTGACAAAAAAAAAACTCTCATTTTTTATTCATTCTTGCTTCTAGACGGTTGCTGTATTTTGTAGAGTAGTACAAATTCACAGTAGATTCAGTGTCTGAGTAAGAGCACCTATGATGTACAAGTTCTTTCATATATAAGGGAGGCAGCATAGTAGAGTGGAAAGAGCCTTAGACAGGCATTTCAATGGATTCTCACCTCAGAGAATGTGTGACCTTGGCCACATCCCATTCCCTCTAGAGCTCTAGATTCTCCCATCTCTTTAATGAGAAGGTGATAATAGATAGGTGGTAGAGGAACCTTTCTAATAACCATTATATGAGAAAAACCCAATAGATAAAACATAAAAGGAGAGCATCTATATTGGCCTTTAAAACAGGGGGGAATCCAGAACCACAGTACCTGACCTACTGCCCACATCTGCACTGGGACTCCTTCCCACATTTCCGAAATAGTCTGGCATCTGTGGGATTATAAGGCTCCAAGGAAATGATTGGTTTCTGAACTTCCTTGCTGCAGAAACAATCAGTGATTCTAAATTTCTTCTCTCTCTGCAGGTGTCTCAGCCATCCTCATTCCCCGCCTGGACCTGGTCATCTCCTTTGTGGGCTCCGTGAGCAGCAGTGCCCTGGCCCTCATCATCCCGCCCCTCCTGGAGCTCATCACCTTTTATGTTGAAGACATGAGCTGTGTGACCATTGCAAAGGACATCATGATCAGTATCCTGGGCCTGTTGGGGTGTGTATTTGGAACATACCAAGCCCTCTATGAGTTGATCCAACCCATCAACCATTCCATAGCCAACTCCACAGGTGTCTATGCATAATTATCTATTTTTATTCTAATAGCTCTCCCTTCCTCTCATCCCCAACTTGACTTCCATTGTGGATGTTATATACATTCATCAAACCCCAACATCTCTATGTTAATTAGCGGCTTCTTTATCTTTCCACGAGAAATGTACATGACACAAGTCAGTACTCACACCTCTCAGACTATGCCTTTTTTGGTTTTGGATTTCTTCAGAGGTCTTTTGTACCTATGAACCAAAACCACATTCAACTATTTGTACCATCAGCCTCATTTATTGGGGAAAGGGATGCCATTTGCCCATGATATCCCTGGAAACAGACCAAGCATGTAAATGCAAAAGCAATTTTTTTCTCTATTCTACAGTTGCTTCTCTTAAAGCATGGGATTTAGAGAAGTATATGTTGGGGAAGTGAGGTTTTCTATTTGAATATGCTTCTAAGTGGAAGAGTCACAGACAGAACAAAAACAGAACTTAGCAGTAATTTTATTCAACCATTTGGCTCTGCCACTAATTTCCTATGGGATCTTGGGCAAGTTTTTCCCTCTCTCTGTCTCAGTTTTCCCATCTATGAAATGAGGGACTAGACGAATTGGTTGTTAAGGATTCATCTAGATCTAACATTCTGAGTGAATTACACTGATTTCAAATATTAAACCAAGAAATTAATTTATCCTTTAACCACATGTGTGAAAATCAAAGTGTTTGCCATCTAGCAAACCACAGTACTGCCCTGGAGATATGGGCCTACCAGAAGTAGGGTAAGGGATACAAACATATGTCTTAGCAAACTGTCATTATGGTGACTTCCCTACCTAGAAGGACATTACCTCTTTCTTTCTCTCTCTTTTTTCTCTCACATCTCAAGGCCACTTAGAGCTATTTAGGCTGAAGAGGCTGTGCGATTTGTGTGAGAAAGGATTTCATCATGTGCAAGGACTACTGACCTACTTAAAAAAATTATACCGAGTTTTGGGAAGGGTTTTGAAAAACAGATAATCTTGTACTCTGCAGTTGGGAGTATACATTGTTATGGCTTTTCTGAGGGATAATTAGTGGCCCTCTGACCCACTAATTCTGGGAATTTATCCTAAGAATATTTTGTGTTTGCAAAAGTTTATGTGAAAGGAGAGCTTGTATTTTTTATAATACTAAAAAGTTGGAAACAAACATCCAACATTAGGTTAAATTATGACTCATCCAAAATAAAATGGTGTGATGCCCCCCCACACTGCAAAAATGCATCTATCGATAGGCAAATATATTTGTGATTGATCAGTGGGAAAAGGCTGGTTTATTAAAAACATGCAAACCAAAACTAGACAAAGACAGTATGAGAAAATAAAGCTACAGATCAAAATCTTTCATGGATATACATGTAAAAATTGTAAACAAAATTTTAGCAATTCAATAATATATTAAAAGGGTAATACATCATGACAGAATGGGATTTATCCTAGGAATACAGGGTTGGTTTAATGTTTGAAATCAGTGTAATTCACCATTATTAACAAACTAAAAAAAGAAATAATCATCTCAATAGACACAGAAAAGCATTTGGCAAAATCCAACATCTACTCCTAATATAAAACTCCCAGCAACTAGGAATAGAAGGGAACTTTCACAACCAGTAAAAAGCATCTATGAATACATGTAGCTAATATCATACTTGATGGAAAAAATTGAATGCTTTTCCTGTAAGAAAGATCAGAAGCAATCAGAGACACTTATTCTAGCCACTTCTATTCGATATTGTGTCAGATATCTACACAATGAAATTAGGCAAGAAAAAGAAATAAATGGCATCCAGATCAGAAAGGAAGAAAGAACTGTCTTTATGAAGATGGCATGATACCAATGTAGAAAACCCAATGGAATCTACAAAAAAGCTACTACTAATTGGTTTACAATGCTTCAGGACACAAGGTCAATATACAAAATCCATTGTATTTCTCTGTACTAGCTGAGAACAATCCGAAATTGCACTTATAATTGCATCAAAAATATGCAATAATGGGGGATAAATCTGATGAAAGATATGAAACACCTGTTAAAGGCTATCATATATAATCTTTATAAAGACAATAATATACTGCTAAAAGAAATTGATGCCTAAAAAATGGAGAGATACACCTTGTTCATGACTCAGAAGATTTTTTGTGGTCAAGATATCAATTCTCACCAAATTCAGCAGGCTTTTTTTTTTTTTATAAGCTGACTAGCTGATTCTATGAAAATGTAAAGGACCTAGAATGGCCAAGATATCTTTGAAAAAGAAGAACAAAAATCGAGGGCTAACACCGATTTCAAGAATTATAACAGAGCTGTAATAACCAAAACTGCATGGTGTTGGTGCCAAGATAGACAAGTAGATGAATAGACCAGAATAGAGCCTGGAATAAAGTCTACCCATATGTGGTCAACTGATTTTTGACAAAGATGCAGAGGCAAAGTAGTGGGGAAAGGATTGCCTTTTCAAGAAATGAAGCTACAAAAATTGGATATCCATATGCAAAAAAAAAAAAAAGATCCATACTTTACATTATATTTATTAATCAACTCAAAATAGACCTATGGGTCTTAGGCCTAAATATAAAACCTAAAACTATAAAATTTTTAGAAGAAATCATAGGAGAAAAATTTTGTGACCTTGGGTTAGGCAAAGATTTCTTAGATACAACACCCAAAGCACAATCCATTAAAGAACAAATCACTGAGGTAGACTTCATCAAAATTAAAACTTTTGCTCTTCAAAAGACACTGTTGAAAGGATGGAAGGAAAAGCCACAGTCTGAGAGAAAAATCTTTGCAAAGTTACGTCTATTTAAACACTCATACCCAGAATACATGAAGAACTCTCAAAGCCCAGTGATAAGGAAACAACTTATTTTTTTAATAGGCAAAGGTTTGAATAGACCCATTACCAAAGAAGATATATGGTTGGTAAAAAAGCATATGAGAATATGTTCAACATCATTAGTAATTAGGGAAATCCAAATAAAAGCCATAATGAGATACTACTTTATATCTAAAATTTAAAAGATTGACCATATTAGTGTTGGCAAAGATGTGGAGGAACTGGAACTCCCATAAAAGAAAAGGAAGCATATACCTATAAAAAGACTTGTACATAAATGTTCATGGTAGCTTTATCATAGTAGATAATATGCAACCTGTTCTGTAGAGACAGAAGGCAAATCTGGTTTCTGAAAGGAGAAGGAGTGGGTGGAGTGGGTGGGAGATATTACAAAGGGGCATGAGGAAAATTTTTGATGTTATGGATAATGTCTTTATAATTTTTATTGTGAGGATGGTTTCCCATGGATGTGTATATATTTCAAAACTTACCAATTATACACTTTAGATATGTGCAGTTTAATATTAACTATACCTCAATACAGCTGTTAAAAATAAAATGTAAAGCATGATTCCATTCTGGTTCTTTTTTAAAAAGAGGTCATTTGCATATAGTCAAGCAATTTTGAAGGGTATGCAGAACATAAAACGTTATAGGAATTTTCACCAAGTTGGTTGAGTTAGGAGTGAAATTTTATGCTTTTTTTTTTTTTTGCTTGCCTGTGTTACTGTATTTTTAATAGTAATGTATTGACTTTACAGCTAAAGAAACTTCATGTGAGGGGAAATTTTAATGATGATTTGTTTCACTATAATGGAAACACAATGTTAAAAAAACTTTTTATTTTTGGGGCGCCTGGGTGACTCAGTCATTAAACGTCTGCCTTCGGCTCGGGTCATGGTCCCAGAGTCCTGGGATTGAGCCCCGCATCAGGCTCCCTGCTCAATGGGGAGCCTGCTTCTCCCTCTCCCGCTCCCCCTGCTTGTGTTCCCTCTCTCGCTGTGTCTCTCTCTGTCAAATAAATAAAATCTTAAAAAAAACACTTTTTATTTTTAACCCATATGGGAAAGTACATAAAGCATAAATGTACAGTATAGTGAATACTTGTAAGTAATGTCACTTTTCAACCTCCCCTTCTATAACATAATTGATGCTATGGAACACCAGGAATCCCAGCTGGAGTCAGGAGAGCTCTCATCCTCTGTGTGTCACCATCCATTTACCAATAGTCAGATGTCAAGCAACAAGCTCCTGGAGGAGATGTGAAGTAGCTATGAAAGAGAGGGAGGTAGAGAGGAGCATCCTATCACTAGATAAGAAAACTATAAGCCAATAATAAAATCTTTGCCCTTTTGAGACCCAGACCACAAGCGTGGAGAAAGTGAGGCTTTGGGGAATATATGGAAGCCTTCCTATAGAATATAGAGCAATAAAATGCAGGTAAGACAGTGTGGTTTATGACTTTGGGGTAGGGGATGGTCATACACCTTGTTGAAATTCTAATGGAAGTGATATAATAGGATATAAGAGGATAATAGATCCTCTTTCATAAAATTCACACATATGCACACATGCTAAGTTTTACGTGCAATTTGAGGAACAAAAAGTCCATGAAGTTAATAGACCCTGGGTTGCAAAAGAACCTCTGGAAAAAGAAATGCAAGAATCTCTGCTTCTCATAACATTGAACAATCTACAGATAGTGGATAGCCAAGCTTGGCACAAAGGTTTGCATGCAAAATAAAGCAATGCAAAATCAAATTAGGGAGGTAAGCCACCAGACAATGAACGTCAGGCACCATGTGACTGGTGCGACACATGTTATCTGATTGCAACCTGCATTCTGAAGATCACTGATAGGACCCAAATTGGCCATTCCAGTTGCATCAGTGTAAGCTGAATTCTCTACTGCTATGTGCTTCCTTGGCAAAAACTGGGACCTGGTAGCTGGAATAGAGATATTTTAGAGGATACCAAGGATGGAGGGGGGTTCCTGCCCTTGCCCCAGGACCTTCAGAAATATTTCCCATTGCAGTTCTCTGCTGGACAAATGTGATCTCTCTTAAAATGACAGAGCTGGACTACAATTGGGGCGAAGAGTGGAATGAGACACAAAGTCATTTTAAAGAGAGGCTTAATTTGGATCTTCAGCAAGTCCACTGAAAGAAGGAGCAATAAGAGAACTGGGATTGCTACAGAACTCAAGTTGAGATTGCTAAAGCAACACAAGCCCTGCCTGGGTGGGTGGGGGTGGCGGGCAGCAGAAGTCACCCATGTGAAATGGAGGCATTCAGAGTTGACTCCAAGTAGACATTAGTGACACAAGTGCAGCGGTTTATAAGCCACAGTGGCCCTGGCAACGAGACTGAAAGGCAAATTCCTAAGGACGCACAAGATTTGTTCTTGGCAAATAATGTCCAGGCTGACTTAGACCTACATAGGAGCGCCTCGAGCAAGTCCCTGAGTTCAAAGATAAAAAAAAATGGGTGAGGGGGCAGAACTTCTGCCTGGTATGCCAATACCACTTAAAAGTGACATTGAGGTGATATGACTCTTGAAAGAGAAAATATTTAGGAGGACTCCAACTTAAGAAGCTGGACTTACAGGTCAGGGAGTTTAGGTAAGCTACCAGACAAGGAACCTCAGGCACCATGTAATGGGTACAACGTACACTGGCTGATTGCAATCAGCACTCTGAAGATCACCGATAGGACCCAAACTGATCAGTCTAGTTGCAACAATGGAGGATAAATTCTCTGCTGTCTGTGCTGCTTTGGCAAAAACTGGGACCCAATTACAAGGCCCTGGGTGATCTGGTCCCTCCCCACCTCTCCAGCTTCTTCCTGCACCAGCAGCACATTTTCCTTCCAGTCTTAACGGCCCTCATGCAGTTGCCTAAAAGCACCATGTTGCCCCTTGCTGCAGAGCTTCCACGTACACTATTCCTCTCTCTCTTTCCCTGATTCATCCCTCCTCATGTCTCAGATGTCAGCTACCACTTCCTCAAGAAAACCCTCTTCTGACTTCATGCACCGACCCAGACTCTGCGGTCCCCAGGAACTTCTATTTAGTAACCCACCACAGTTGTGGTATTTATTTGCATACATGTTTGTCTCCCTTCCTGGACTGAAGTTGCATGAGAGCTAGCTCATACCCTTTTTGTCCCTCAAAATGGAAACTTCAGCAATATATTTTTACAACTTTTTATTTTGAAAAAACTTTAAGGTGGCAAAAATAATACAGAGTTCCCAATATACCTTTCACCTTGTTTTCACAAATGTTAACATCTTACAGAACTCAAATACAATGATCAAAGCCAAGTAATTAACATTGGTGAAATCCTGTTTCTGGGCCTTTTTCTAATCCAGCAACCAATTCAAGAGCCCACAGTTTCTTTATTCTCTCCAATCTGTGACCGTTCCTCAGTCTTTCCTTATTGTTCATGGCCCCACACTTTTGAGGAATACTGGCCATTTATTTTGTACTGGTCTCTCAATCTGGGTTTGTCTCCTCTTTCCTCCTCACTGAGGTTAACCCACTTTTGACAAGCCCACAGAAGTCTCATTGTGCTTTATCAGTGCATCATATCAAGAGGTGCACATGGTCAATGTCTTATTACTAGTGATGTTAACTTGGTGATGTACATTTGGTTAAGATGGCACCTGCCAGTTTTCTCACTATAGTGACTATTTTCCCCTTTGCAGCTGATATCTTGTAAGGAAATACCTTGAAACCATGAAAATCCTATTTTGTTTTGTTTTGTTTTGTTTTAGAGAGAGAGAGGGCGCAAGCACACAAGCTGGAATGGGGAGAGTGGGAGGAGATAGGGAGAGCAGAGGGAGAGACAGAATCTCAAGTGAACTCCCTGCTGAGTGTGGAGCCCAATGGGGGGCTTGATTTCATGACCCTGAGATCATGATCTGAGCCAAAATCGAGACTTGGTCGCTGAACCGACTGAGCCACCCAGGTGCCCTGTGAAATCCTGTTTTTAATCATATTTTGACCCAATAATTTTAGCATTCATAGGTGTTCCTTGCTATTACAATGCTATTTGCCTAATGGTGATTTTTTTTTTTTCTCTTCCTGACATTCCTTCTACATTTAACTGGGATTCTATTGTGTATGGACTTATGGATTTTTTTTTTTTATCCTGTGGATTAGAATACATTATTGTCATCATTTATTTTATTGCTCAAAATGTCCAAGATTTGGCTATTGAGAGCTCCTTCAAGTTGGCTCCTATGTCCTTTCAGTATGCCCCCATGCTCTCATTATCCACAATATATTTATTTTTTCAATCCTTCAATTCCAAATATTTTCAGAATTTCTAACCCCTACTCCTGTGAAAAACAGATTGACTAATTAAGTCCAATATTTGTGTGCAGATCCATTGGTCTTTAGCTGTGTAGTATCCCATCAAAATACTGTAACAGCAGTTAGTTATATTTCTTATCACTTCCTTCAGTGTGGTTGCATTCCTCATTTGAAATACCATTTGTTGGTTATTGTTTGTATTTCATATTGAATTCCCCTCATCTCCTGGATGATCTTAATCATGTTCTGGGTATGAGGAACATTATTATGGTTCTAAGAGTCACAGTTACACAAAAAGATATACTCAGAAGTGTCCCACCCATTTCGTCCTCTACACCCTGTTATCATTTCCCCCTCTTTCCACATTATTCCTACCTAACCTCTGTAAATCACTAATCTCATTAGTCCTGGCTCATCTTTACAAATGAGCAAATGCATGTATATTTATTTATACCCACCCCTTCTGTCTTACGTGAAAAGTAGCACATTACACTTCTCTGCACTTTGCTTTGCACTTAACACTATACCCTGGAAATAACTCTATATCAGTTCAAAGATCTTCCTCATTCTTTTTTTTTATTATTAACATATAATGTATTATTTGTTTCAGAGGTACAGATCTGTGATTCAACAGTCTTGCACAATACACAGCGCTCACCACAACACATCCCGTCCCCAATGTCCATCACCCAGCCGCCCCATCCCTCCCACGCCCCTACCACTCCAGCAACCCTCAGTTTGTTTCCTGAGATTAAGAGTCTCTTATGGTTTATCCCCCTCTCTGGTTTTGTCTTGTTTCATTTTTCCCTCCCTTCCCCTATGATCCTCTCTCTTGTTTCTCACATTCCACATATGAGTGAGATCATATGATAATTGTCTTTCTCTGATTGACTTATTTCCCTTAGCACAATACCCTCTAGTTCCATCCATGTTGTTGCAAATGGCAAGATGTCATTTTTTTTTATGCCTGAGTAGTATTCCATTGTATACATATACCACATCTTCTTTATCCATTCATCTCTTGATGGACATCTAGGCTCTTTCCATAGTTTGGCTACTGTGGACATTGCTGCTATGAACATGGGGGGCAGGTGCCCCTTTGGATCACTACATTTGTATCTTTAGGGTAAATACCCAGTAATGCAATTGCTGGGACATAGGGTAGCTCTATTTTCAACTTTCTGAAGAACCTCCATACTGTGTTCCAGAGTGGTTGCACCAGCTTGCATTCCCACCAACAGTGTAGCAGCGTTCCCCTTTCTCCGCATCCCCGCGAACATCTGTCATTTCCTGACTTGTTAATTTTAGCCATTCTGACTGGTGTGAGGTGGTATCTCATTGTGGTTTTGATTTGTATTTCCTTGATGCCCAGTGATGTGGAGCACTTTTTCATGTGCCTGTCGGCCATTTGTATGTCTTCTTTGCAGAAATGTCTGTTCATGTCTTCTGCCCAGTTCTTAATTGGATTATTTGTTCCTTGGGTGTTGAGTTTGATATGTTCTTTATAGATTTTGGATACTAGCCCTTTATCTGAGATGTCATTTGCAAATATCTTCTCCCATTCTGTTGGTTGTCTTTTGGTTTTGTTGACTGTTTCCTTTGCTGTGCAAAAGCTTTCTATCTTGATGAAGTCCCAACAGTTCATTTTTGCCCTTGCTTCCCTTGCCTTTCGCAATGTGTCCAGAAAGAAGTTGCTGCTGCTGAGGTCAAAGAGGTTGCTGCCTGTGTTCTCCTCAAGAATTTTGATGGATTCCTGTCTCACATTTAGGTCTTTCATCCCTTTTGAGTCTATTTTTGTGTATGGTATAAGGAAATGGTCCAGTTTCATTCTTCTGCATGTGGCTGTCCAGTTTTCCCACACCATTTGTTGAAGAGACTGTCTTTTTTCCATTGGATATTCTTTCCTGCTTTGTGGAAGATTAGTTGATCATAGAGATGAGAGTCCATTTCTGAGTTCTCTATTGTGTTCCATTGATCTATGTGTCTGTTTTTGTGCCAGTACCATACTGTCTTGATGATCACAGCTTCCAGAATTGTGATGACACCAGCTTTGCTTTTCTTTTTCAACATTCCTCTGGCTATTCGGGGTGTTTTCTGGTTCCATACAAATTTTAGGATTATTTGTTCCAGCTCTGTGAAAAAAGGTGATGGTATTTTGATAGGGATTGCATTAAATGTGTAGATTGCTTTAGGTAGCATAGACATTTTCACAATATTTGTTCTTCCAATCCATGAGCATGAAACGTTTTTCCATTTCTTTGTGTCTTCCTCAATTTCTGTCATGAGTAGTCTATAGTATTCTGAGTACAGATCCTTTACCTCTTTGGTTAGGTTTATTCCTAGGTATCTTATGGTTTTGGGTGCAGTTGTAAATGGGATCAACTCCTTAATTTCTCTTTCTTCTGTTGTTGTTG
Source organism: Eumetopias jubatus (assembly GCF_037043125.1). NCBI lineage: Eukaryota > Metazoa > Chordata > Mammalia > Carnivora > Otariidae > Eumetopias > Eumetopias jubatus. Next base: position 111,470,084 of record NW_028274811.1, read on the forward strand.
GTGTATAGGAATGCAACTGATTTCTGTGCATTGATTTTATATCCTGCCACTTCACTGAGTTCCTGTAGGAGTTCTAGCAGTTTTGGGGAGGAGTCTTTTGGGTTTTCCACATAAAGTATCATATCATCTGTGAAAAGTGAGAGTTTGACTTATTTGCCAATTTGGATGCCTTTTTTTTTTTATTGTCTGATTGCTGAGGCTAGGACTTCCAGTACTATGTTGAACAGCAGTGGTGATAGTGGACATCCCTGCCGTGTTCCTCACCTTAGGGGAAAAGCTCTGTTTTTCCCTATTGAGAATGATAGTTGCTGTGGGTTTTTCATAGATGGCTTTTATGATATTGAGGTATGTACCCTCTATCCCTACACTGTGAAGAGTTTTAATCAAAAAAGGATGCTGTACTTTGTCAAATGTGTTTTCTGCATCTATTGAGAGTATCATATGGTTCTTGTCCTTTCTTTTATTTATGGAGTGTATCATATTGATTGATTTGCAGATGTTGTACCAACCTTGTAGCCCAGGAATAAAATCCACTTGGTCATGGTGAATAATCCTTTTAATGTACTGTTGGATCCTATTGGCTAGTATCTTGGTGAGAATTTTTGCATCCATGTTTATCAGGGCTATTGGTCTGTAATACTCCTTTTTGGTGGGGTCTTTGTCTGGTTTTGGAATCAAGGTAATGCTGGCCTCATAGAAAGGGTTGGAAGTTTTCCTTCTGTTTCTATTTTTTGGAACAGTTTCCAAAGAATTGGTATTAATTCTTCTTTCAGTGTTTGGTAGACTTCCCCTGGGAAGCCATCTGGCCCTGGGCTCTTGTTTGTTGGGAGATTTTTGATGACTGCTTCAATTTCCTTGCTGATTATGGGTCTGTTCAGGTTTTCTATTTCTTCCTGGTTCAGTTTTGGTAGTTTATACAACTCTAGGAATGCATCCAGTTCTTCCAGATTATCCAATTTGTTATTCAGCCACTTTCTTTTTTTTTTTTAAGATTTTATTTATTTATTTGACAGAGAGAGACACAGTGAGAGAGGGAACACAAGCAGGGGGAGTGGGAGAAGGAGAAGCAGGCTTCCCGTGGAGCAGAGAACCCGATGTGGGGCTTGATCCCAGGACCCCAGGATCATGACCTGAGCCAAAGGCAGACACTTAACGACTGAGCCACTCAGGTGCCCCTATTCAGTCACTTTCTTATAGACATTTACATTTCCAGTCTTTGCAATCACAATGCTGCAATGAATAATCAACATGTGGGCATAATTTTGTATTTTTGGCAGTGTAACTTCAGAGGAAATTCCCAGCGGTAGATGTTGGGTCAAAGAGTAAGCATTTTTGGTTTGTTTAGGTAGGTACTGACAAATCCTTGTCAAGAATTGTACCACTTTGCATTCCCACCAGCTGTGTAGGAATACCTGTCTCCCTACAGCTTTGCCTAGCAGTGTGGTTGTATTTCCATTGTTCACCAGTCTGAGACATGACATCCTCTCTATTGTTTCAATTGACATTTTTCTAATCATGGGTAAGTGTGTACACTTTTCGTGTTTAAGGGCCATTTTCACATTTTAGTGTGAATGTGTGTGAGAGAGAGAGTTGTCTTTTCTCAATTTTTCTATCAGGTTTTTAGTCCCTTCAATGTTTCTTTCTTTATATAGTAGAAATATTAACACTTTGTCTATGATATGTGCTGTAAATGTTTTCTTCCAGTCTTTTGACTTTATGGTATTTCTTAAGTGACTTTTTTTTTAATGTAGCTAAATGTATCAGTCTTTTATCACCTCTAGATTTTTCACCTATGTTTTCTTTTAGTACTTGTATGATTTCACTTTCTGACATTTAGACCCTGGATACATTTGGAGTTTATTCTGCATATGGTGTGAAGAATGAATCTAATTTCAACTTTTTCCAAATGGCTTTCCAGTTGGCTCAATACCATTCCTTAAAAAGTCTATTTTGCCTGTGATTTTGAGATTTCTCATCCCCTCCTCAGTGAGACCGGGGGGAACATTGGACCCAAGAGCTTGGCATGACATGGAAAGATATACTGAGCCAATGAGATTCCATTATAGGATATGAACTGAGAACAACTGTGAGAATCAGGTCAAAAAAGCCAAAAAGGGAAAAGGCTGGCATGGTCACAGAGCAATAGGAAAGCAAAAAAGCAAACCAAGGACACTGTATGGTGATGAGGCCGAATGAAGCAGGGATAACGAGCAGCTCACAAGGCAGAAACAGAAGAGACAGTCCCTGAAATCACCTCGGCTCGTCTGTACCACCAACAAAACTTTCCAGCAGGAACAGCCCACCGTGAAGAAGCTCCAAAAACCCCAAGGTGGACAAATATGCAGCCAAGACAAAGGAGGAATTCTCAGCAAGTCAAAGTTTTATTGCCATTTCAGGCTTCAAATGAGCCCAGAAACTGGGGACGATCCATGGGTCAGTAGGCTGTCATGGAGGATGGGATGATGGACAAACCCAGGCACCTGATGTGAGTCCACCCCTCTTCGTGGGATCCTTGCTCCACAGAGCAGCTGCTGGTGGGTTCCAACTCTTCAGTGTTTGCCCCATTCACCCCAACAACACTCTTAGGCTGGGGCAGGCAGCCTTGTGATCCCTGCAGCTCACATCTCTGAGAGGCTGCCTCCCCCTCCTCAAGCCCTGGAAGAGCCTGCTCCGTGGGTCAGACACTATGGATTTGGCCCTAGGGAGGGAGAAACGGCACTGGAGGAGTTGTCTCAAGACCAAAAGGACAAGGAATGCATGTTCTTACGTCAGAGGTTGCAAACTGGCCACACTGGGCCAGATTTCCTCACTGACAAGTCTGTTTGGCCCTTTTGGCCTGCACAGTGTTTTAAAAAATAATTAGTTGCCAATATTTAAAAACTATAAGATTTCATATAAAAGTCTGGATTTCTGGCTTCTCCAAGGAAAAACAATGGAGACTATTTGGTAATATTGGGCCCACAACATCCTCAGGTGGCACCAACTGCCAGAGCCCTACAGCAGGTGCCCCTAAGGGCTGAATGCACCCTCTCTAACTCAGTTCAGGCCCCATCATCCCTGCTAATATTACCAAGCTCAAGCCTGGACATCAGCTGCCTTGTAACAGTGGATATGAGCTGCTATACAAAGGGGGGAAAAAAGACATGCCTGGAAGCAATATGTTCCTTGTGGTCATCCTCACTCGTTTAGGTCTTGTGCTTGGCCCAGAAGGCACCTGAGTTTGTAAACTATTTTAAATACATAGAGCATTCTTAAATACCTCTCCTAGTGAAGCCCTCCACCACATGCCCTACCTCCCTAGGATACGCTAGGCCCCACTGTTCATTGGGCAAATCTAGAAAAGAATACTGAATTAATCATAGAAGTTAATGGAGGAATAGACTAAGGTGAACTACTTCAGTCCCTTCATCGTAAGAGGGGCCTGGAGTAAAACAAAAACTATTAATACTCTCATTCTGCTTTTAAGTCAGTGACCAAAAAAAAAAAAAAAAATTTTTAAGAAAATCATGAAGGTACTTCAGGAAACCAAGATTGGGTCAGTCTGAACTTGGGTTCACAAAATATATTCGTCCCATTCCTTGATTATTTAGAAAATGAGTTAAGCTCTTAGAAAATCATAGGTTTGACGAGGAAAATGAAGCAGCCGGCCTGGCAGGTGTCGTGGGCTATCAAGAACTGCCAAGCTCCTCCCTAGGTTAGGGCTGCCTGCCCGTGCCTAAAACGTAGGTGGCACAAAAGGATTTTCAGTGAGGGAAGTGGCATCATTGTAGAAAGGGGCTTGAAGGGGGACAGAGAGTCAGAATTTGACCTTGGCAAATGCAAGACAGAAGAAGAGGGACATCTTCCTCATACCCCTTCATTCTGCTGTGGCTGGTGCTACATTATTTGCCCTTCAGGGAGGCAGAGATCTTGATACAGCCCAGGCGTTTCCCACCACTGCTGAGGATGCTCTTGATGCGGTAGGACCCGGAGCTGAGCCAGCTGGGCAGCTCCATGCTGGGCAGGGTGAACTCAGTCTTGGGCAGTGAATAGATGCCCTGTGGGAAAACCAATGGATCACAGTCAGTGGGACCCTACTGATGGGACTCTCCTGGAGCTCTCCTGTAAGACTGCAGTCATGAACTGCCCCTCCTCCCACTCTCCCAAGAGCCACGTGAGATTAGACATCGCCGGAGGTCTACAGAGCATGGAATGTTACAGCTCACAGGCACTGGAGGGCACACTGCAATTCAAGTCTCCCCATTCACAGATGGATAAACCAAGGCCCTCCAAACACAAGCAATTTGGGATAGATCACACCAATTTACAGCCACAGACATCCAGATCTGCAGGAGGAGAATGCAAGACCCCTGTCTTTACTCCAGCCACAGAAATAATACTCTCCTTCCCTAAGTACTTACTACTTTGATGGGACAGTGGCAGGGAAGCCCATAGGTGTGCAGGGGCTCCGGGCAGGGCTGTCCAGGGGGGATTAAAGCACCAAGTATTTGGCAGAAGTCTTCATAGGTGCAGCTACCAATTTGTTCCACACATGGGACTTTGACCCAGAAGCTGGCCACTTCCTTCTCCATAGTTAATTCCAGCTGGTAAGAAAGAGTTTGACACAGTATGAATTCCAAGGCAAACATGCCAGACCCTCTACATCTCCAAAAGTCAGCATTTTATTTTAATCACAGAATTTTCCATCAGATGGGGTCTTAGAGATACTCTGATCCAGAAGAGACAATATTGTGGCACATACCACAATGGTACCTCTTCCTGTGCCCATGGCAGGTATTAATCATTGCTGTGATTCCCCCCCCTTCACTGAACCACAGTCTTAGAATTCTTTAGGTAGTGTCGCTACCATCAGTGGAAGCTAACACTGGATTTGAAATGCACTTGTCTAACTGCTATCTGGCTAACTAGCATCACTTCCTAGACTTCCCTTCTCAGTCCAATCTTGGCTTCAGAGCCCTTGTCTGTGTAGGACCTCAGCTACTGCCAGCCAATTGGAGCAGAAGCCTATTTTCTATCCTTGGATCAAATTTCCTGTGTACAGCCATCAAACACCAAATTTATTTTTTTTTTTAGAGATTTTTTTAATTTATTTACTTGAGAGTGAGAACAAGAGAGATCAGAGAGAGAGAGGGAGCAGCAGACTCCCCACTGAGCAGGCAGCCTGATGTGGGGACTCGATCCCAGGACCCTGAGATCACGACCTGAGGCAAAGGCAGACGCTTAACTGACTGAGCCACCCAGGTGCCACAAGACAGAATTTAAAACAATAGGAATTTATAGGGAGGTCACTTGGGGATTGATATAAAGCAAGATCTTCCTAACCATCATAGCTAGGTTACAACAGACAGAACCACCCCAAAAAGTGGTGGGCTCCCTGGACTCAGTTGGGGAAGCCACTGAAGGAGCTCTACATCCAGAGAGAAGCTGGACGAGATCTATGATGTGCTTCACACCTCCGTGCTGCCCTGATGCTATTCCTGTTCTACAGGTTGCAACTGACCCAGAAGTGGCCAGCATCTCAAGGGGGACAGTCCCAGCTGTGCCTGGTGTTTGCCAGGCATTCTCTAAGTGAGTTGTCTCTCTTGACCATGTTCGTGCCCCGAGCCCCCCAAAACGTATCAAGGGAAAACAGTAAGGAAAGGGCAGGAGGACATTAGCTCACTGGAGCATCTGATTCCTTGTGGGTGTTATGGCGGGAAACCACAATTTTAAGAACCCTTTCAGTTCTGACATCCTATTAATTCCATGTTTCCCAGCCTCCAGGCTCACTTGATTTAGGACTTTTGTGTTTAAGAGACAAATCCTGGATGGGCGCTTATTCCCCCCAGAGCCTGCTGGGCTTGGGCTGGCTCCCCAGGTTGTGGACTCAATCTTCCAACCACCCTAGATGTCAGGATCCAGGCCCAGGAGGAAGGGAGACATCAGTGTACTCTGGATCCTGAGTGGACAAACTCAAGTTGCCTCCCTTGCTGACCTCTCTCCCACACAGAGAGGCACACAAAGGCTCTAGATAAAGATACACTGATAGCAACTGAAGGGGAGCCATGTGATACATTGGGAAGGGGGCAGTTAAAAAGGTCACAGGCCTCAGGCAGGGGCACTGCAGGTACATGATTTTAGGAGGGGAAAGAAGGCCAAACCATCAGGCCTGAAAGCCACGTCTAAAAGCCCCAAATAAGCGTATAGGCCAAATAAAGCAGCAATTTGATTCCTGAGCATGGGAAAACCAGGGTCCCAGAGGCTGGAACTTGAGAGAGGGCCCAGAGAGGGAAGTTATAAATTATGCCGAATCCTATGAAGCAAGTCAAAAGAGGAAAAGGGAGCTCCTGGGTATCCCCAGTCTTGCCCATGGCTCATGGAATCTGGGGCATCCAGCTTCTCAACACTACAGCTAAGGTTAAATCCACCCAGGTCTGAGATGAGACTCTGGATTAAAAAAGTTCCACTTCAGCAGGTCAGAGGAAGAGAGGATGGGTTGGCTCTCCAGTGGCCTGGACACTTACTCTCCCCTCTGGGCCTCAGTAACAAGAGGTGGAAGCCATTGAGGCCTCCAGGCTCACACGGGGCTAGAGTCCTAGAGTCGGTACTGTCCCAAGGGGGGTCTCTGCTGAGCAAGGGAGAGTTCTGGAGCACTCTCCTACAAACACACCAAGCACGAAGTCCACCTCCCTGCCTGAAAAAGTTCAGGAACAGTAACAACACAATATAAGGACACCTGGCCTTGAATGTGCTAATAACCTGTGACCTGGGGCAGGCTGCACCCTTCTATGAGCCTCAGTGTCTCTTATGTGTAAAACGAGGTTAATCATTGTTTCTCCTACACAAGTGTTCAGAGGCTTTCATTTAACGGCCAATATGCACATTACCTGAAAAGTAAAAGAACTAAACCAAAAATATAGAAGAGAAAGGTAGGGGGAAGGGGAGCGGCAGAGGGAATCTGAGCACAGTTTTTAAAAAGTGCAATGGCCCAAATTTATGACAGGTAATTAAGTAATAGGAAAGGGGGTGTTCTTCTTAATGGCCTTCAAAGAAGCCAAGAAAAGCAGGCTGGGGGCAGAAGGAGATCGCCAGTTTTTTCCTTCCAAGTCAGACGCACAGTGTCATGGAAAAGCCAGCGTTTTGCATAACAGTGTCAGGAGAGCACCTGCCAGAGAGCCCTGCACCCCAGACTCAGCAGAAGGAGTAGGGAAACGGCATTTGTGTGACCCTGCTAGATTATCAGTTGAAGTTTGGCTAAAGAAAATGCAATGATCTTGCCTGGAGAAGACCTGGAAGGAGGTCCTGACGAAGGCAGGGCCCGAGAGTGGCCCACACACATCCGGGGCTTCTGTCCGGGTCCCAGGGGCAGCAGGAAAAGACTGACACTAACTGAACTATCAACAAGAGTTAACATTCTGAGCAGGTCTTGTGGGCCAGGTCCTGTGCAAAGCGCTCTCCACATTATTAACCCAGTAATTGTCCATCAGCAACCTACGAGGTAGAGGCTGTGATTCGGCCAGGTTGAATGGTAGTTACAGGGATAGATTCTAAATCAGAAACCTTTTAAAGAAACAGAATAAAACGGGTGCCAGAATAGATCTACACTGGGACAAGCTGAAGGGCATGTAAGAATATGCTATAAAGGCAGCAATTCAAAGTAGTGAGAAGTACAGTATGTATGGTGTTACAATAGACCTTTGAAAAGCCTTTATTGTTCTGTTGAAAAGCATGTAAATAGCCACCCCAAAAGAGAAAAACAGACATCATCAAACTGGCCAATCCCAAAGTATATACAAAAGGCAACAAAATTAATGAAAAGACATCAAACCTCACTAGGGATGACATAAAATAGTGGAAAATATTATTAGAAAATGCTCAGAATCATTAATGTGTAGAAAAATCAAATCTGTTGCTGGCAAATCTGTTGGAGAGGATACATGAGTTCAAATATGTGGAGGCACTCTGGCAATCTGTATCTAAAGACCTAGAAAGGTTGTGACTAGATAATCAGAGAAGGACAAAAAGATACATTTCAAGGATAATTTTAGCAAAGGTGTTTCTAACAGCCAAAAAATAAACAAAGCCAAACAGGCAAAAACTACCACAGAAACAAACTAAATGTCTGGCAATAGATTTGTTAAGTGCACCAAGACAGATTTACAACAGAATATTTCTGCCATTAAAAAAATCAGGTAGGGGCGCCTGGGTGGTTCAGTCATATAAGCATCTGCTTTCAGCTCAGGTCGTGATCCCAGGGTCCTGGGATGGAGCCCCGTGTCGGGGTCCCTGCTCAGCGGGGAGCCTGCTTCTCCCTCTCCCTCTGCTGCTCCCCCTGCCTGTGCTCTCTCTCTCTGTCAAATAAATAAGTGAAATCTTAAAAAAAAAATTAGGTAGATTGCTGCAAAATGCCATAGAAAGAGGTACAGAACCTATAAGATGATGCCAAAAAAAGCAAGTTTAATAGCACATGCCATAAAAACCCACTAGTGTAAATGTACATATATTTACAAATGTAGAAAACATTCTTTTTTTTTTTAAGATTTTATTTATTTATTTGACAGAGAGAGAGACAGTGAGAGAGGGAACACAAGCAGTGGGAGTGGGAGAGGGAAAAGCAGGCTTCCCGTAGTGCAGGGAGCCCGATGTGGGGCTCGATCCCAGGACCCTGGGATCATGACCTGAGCCGAAGGCAGACGCCTAACGACTGAGCCACCCAGGCGTCCTGTAGAAAACATTCTGACAATTATGTAAATAGCTAACAATGACTATCTCCTGAGGAGTCACATTGCAGGACATTTACAAGGAGCACTGCTTTTTTTTTTCATACATATCCATTCAAAATTAATATGTGTGTTATATATTGATTGCATGGGGGACAGTTCCAAAGCCTCACCTACCAAATGTTAAAAGTGCTTACCCCTTAACACCGGGTACTGAGATTTCAGATGATATATTTCTCCCCGCCCCCTTTGACAATTTGTGATTTCTAAAGTGACTACATGTTATTTACTAAGTGATGTGTATGTCCTATAATTAACAACAGCACCACAACAACACTGCCCAACTGGAGCTGTTAGACAGCCGACGAATCTATGCATCCTTTGCTGCTCTGGGAAATCCAGGATTGCAAAATCACTCACAGTGAACATACATCCCTCAGGGCCCCTGCCAGCTGGCCCCATCACCTTCCCTCCAGCACCTCCCCAACCCTACCCATGCCCAGGCTCACCTTCTGAGGACTACTGAGGGGGACATCGATCTGGACCTCGGCGCTGACAGTCATGTTCCCAGGAAAGGCAATGGGGTCAGGTTCCAGAGTCAGGCTTTTGAGCACCACAGGGTCCTTCTTGTCATCGCAGTTCTCCCAGTCAAAGCTACCCAGCTGGGATGGCCAAGGAAAAATCCGGCAGAAAGAAAAGAAACATTGACAAAAGGAACCCTCACAAGTCAGAAGCATCAACAGAACAGGCTAGTGATGGTGTGACATTGGGCGAGGTACCTCCTCCCCTCCCCTGAGCTTTATCTGCAACTCTGTATCTGGAAGCCGGAGATAACACTTGTGACACCCATTTCCTAGGTAGTACTATACTAAAAGCCTCCAAAGACATAATCTCCCAAAAGTGTGCTGTAAACTATAGAGCACAATATACCAGACCTTGAGCTTCAAAACAGGTGACTAACCACATCCGCCCTTGGTAGGTAGCTTCTCTGATCTCCCACCCCTGGCCCCCTCCCCCTCTCCAGCCAGTCCTGGTATCTCCTTAGAGGGAAGCTCCTGGAGGATTCACCTTTGCAGCCCCATGCCCAGGACCTTATTCATGTCACACCTCATGCCCAATCCAGGGCCAGGAATAAAAGGAAACTTAACACAGTGGGAAACTCCACCCTCAAGGGGAATGCAGTCAGCCTGGGTAGGTAATAGGACACATGTTGAGAGACCCCCAGTGGGGTGCTTATTGAACCCCAGTGAACAAGCTTCCCCAATCCTAACCAGTGCTTCCTGCCTCCCATCCCATTACCCATGCCCTGCCCCATCTGAATCACCTTCCTCACCTCTGCTGAGCTACTTCCTCTTCTTCCTCCACATCCCCCAGAGGTCTCCAGATTCCACCATCTTATCTGGCTACACAAGACCGCTGACTCCCCACTCCCATAGAACCCTGCCTACTTGTCTATGTCTATGTATCATGCAGACTCTGCCCACCCACTCACCCCTTTCCCAGCCCCCTGAAGGCCATCTAAGACACACTTTAGGCACTCCTACCATGCACACCCCATCTTAGAAGGAAAACCTGCCAGCCCCACATCCCCAAGCCGACCCCATCGTCAACACAGCCAACTGGCTGAAAGGAAACACGTAACCCAATCTAGGCTGACAGATTCTCTCTGCCTCTGGGAAATGGAGGTTGACACAAAAATCACTTAGAGAACTTTGTGTTGTCATTGGGTCATAACCTTTGGGATGAGGCCAGAACACCTAGACCTGAGACCCACGACCAAGCCGAAGTTTGGGAAGAGACAAGAACTAAGAGCTCTGCTGGTGTCTGGAAGAGAGAACAGAAATGTCCCCTCCCCACCCCCACCCCGGTCTAAATAGGCAGTACGGGGTAGCAGTGAAAGGCATGACTCAGACAGATATGGGGTAAACCAGAGCTTTACTCAACAAGCGTGGCTCAGCCACCATATCACATGATTCTATAGTTTCCCCTTTGGCACCCCAATTCCCACATCTTTGGAGTGAAGGCTTTATACTTTCCTCTTAGGGTGATTGTGAGGACGAGAGCGTGCATGAGAGCGTGCAAGCTCCTAAAACAATGCCAGGCCCAAAGCATGAGCTGGCTCACAGAATGGAAGCCACTATATGGCCCAGCCTCCACTTCCTGCCATTAGCTCCATGAGATTCCTTGTATACCTGGAGTAAACATCCCTTTACTTGAGCTTCTTGGAATGGGTTTCTGTCCCTTGGAATGAAATGTCATGCCATGAGTAAGAAAAATAGGAGAGGGTCTGATTCATGCCCCACAGCCCCTTACACAGGGTAGGTACCGATAAATGTTTCCTTCAGTATTCATCCCATAAATATTTAGGGAGCAATGATCACAGGCCCTGGGCTCAGTCTGTGTTAACAGTGGTAAACAATTTGAAATGTTCTTGCCCTGCCTTGAGGAACTTAGATTCTAATGCCAATAAATATTACCCACCATGATTTCTGAGTGCCGGAAAAGAAATGCGCAGAGGTCATGCTGAGAGTAATAAAGGGCTTACTTAAATAAGGCAGTAAGGAAATGATACTTAAGCTGGACTCCCTGCAGGATGAGGAGTCAGCCATGTAAGTACAGAGAGAAAGAATGTTCTCTCTAGGCGGACAACATGGGTAAAGACCCTGTGACAAGAAGCTTAACTGGTCTGGGCACTACAAGAAGGCTATTGGGCTAGGTATAGCAGATGACTGACACGGATGAGGCTGGAGGGGTGGCAAGGTCATTTAATGTATGACCTCATAGGTCACAACTGGAACCCTGGATTTACTATAATGCAATGGAATCCCACTGCAAGAGAGTGCCACGCTCTGGTTTATGGTTGAGAATGGATTGGAGAGGGACAAGTCTGGAAGGGGGAGACCAGTTCGGAGGCCACTGTCAAATGAAAGAAGGCCTGGACTTAAGAGCTGGGCTGGAGGGTTGGTAGGAGGACTAGCCATTTTCTGGGGCTGCTTTCACAGATTCTAAGACAACCTGCTTCACATCGAGGACTCATTTCTGGCTGCGGCAGGTATCCCGAGTGTCCTGTTGGAGATGAAGAATTCCCTCCCTTCTCCTAAGCTCCTTTCCTTCAGGCCCTGGGGGAGGCATAACAGTGCGGTTTCCCAGTGCCCGACTAGAGGTTTCTGTGGCAATGATTTCTACAGCTGGGTCCAGCCTCGTCTGGAAACAGAGGCATGAAGGATTAGCAATGCCCACTGAGGGCCAGACCTGGCACAGGAGTTCCTCTTATCCGTGCAGGATACGTCCCAAGACCCCCACTGAATGCCTGAGACCACAGACAGCACTGAACCCTCTATATTCTACATTTTTTTTTTCTATGCATACTTGTTTATACTTACCTATGATCAAGTTTAATTTATAAATTGGGCACAGTAAGAGATTAACAACCATAACTAATACAAAGTAGAAAAATTATAATGTACTATAATAAAAGTTTTGTGAATGTGGCCTCTCTCTCTCAAAATATCTTACTAGACTACACTCACCCTTTTTCTTGTTGATGATGTAAGTCGAGAAAGTGCCCGTCTGATGAAGTAAGGCAAGGGAATGACGCAGGCATTGTGATAGAACATTAGGCTACTATTAACCTTCCGATGACATCAGAAGGAGGATCATCTGCTTCCAGACTGGGCTTCCATGCCACAGAGAGGAAAACCATGGATAAGGGGAAGACTACTGTATTTACCAGCCCCAATAGAGGCCAACACGTGGGAAGACGCAACACAGGGCAGTGGGGAAAGGCACAGCTCTGGAGGCAAAAATATGGGTATACATCACAGACCTGGGTTCCAATCACACCTGAGCTGCTCGTACCAGCTGAGACCATGAGTGAAGTTACCCTCTTGAGGTTCAGTTTCCTCATCTATTAAATGGGCACAATTATATCTTCTCACAGGGCTACTGGGAAAAAGAGAAGTCTGTACAGAAAATACAGGTCATCACTCCTCAAGACTGTCAGACCATGAAAACACAAGACTGGGAAGCTGTCACAGACCAGAGGAAGCTGGGGAGACCTGAGGGCAAATGCACTGTGGTGCCCTGGACTGGATCCTGGAACAGAAAGAGGACATTTGTGGGAAAACTGGTAAAATCCAAATAAAATTTAGAGTTTAGTTCATGGTGATGAACCAATGTTAGTTTCTCAGTTTGGACAAATGCACAATGGTAACAGAAGATGTTAACATTAGGGGAACCGAGGTGAGAAGTATATGAGAATTCTATACTATCTCTGTTAACTTTTCTGTAAATCTAAAATTATTCCCCCAGGGACACCTAGGTGGCTTGGTTAAGCATCTGCCTTCAGCTCAGGTCATGATCTTAGGGTCCTGAGATGGAGTCCTGCATTGGGCTCCTTGCTTAGCAGGGAGTCTGCTTCTTCCTCTGCCTGACACTCCCCCTGCTTGTGTTCTCTCTCTTGTTCTCTCTCTGACAAATAAATAAATAAAATCTTTAAAAAAAAATAAAAGTATTCCCCCAAAAAAGCTTATTAGAAGAAAAAGCACACAGCTCAACACATAGCACAGAGTACGTGCACAATAAATGACAGTCGTTATACAGTGTCACAGAGTCTATTAAGCACCTACTATATGCCTAGCACAGGATTAGACATTCTCCCCACTGTCTAATGCTGGCCACAGCCCGGTGACACGAGACTGGTTAATGCTAGAAAAGGAAATAAAACTCGAGTTTCTAGATGCTTAAATGCTCACTATCACCCCAATGCCTTTATCTGGACCATGGTCTCAGGCACAGGGCTCTGAATAACCATGAGCCCAGAAAAAACGAAGTAAAGTGCCTCTTGCTGTACAATGGTGGGTGGGCCTGTATCCTCTAGGGTCCTGAACAAGGTGGGTGAACTCTATGATGTCTCAGGGCCTCCCCAAAACTGCTGATCTATCTAAAGCCTCTGGTCTGGGAGGGCATCCTTGGCCAAGACATCTAAGAGAATTGGGGATGTAGGGCAAGTTGGAGCTCTAGCCAGACTCCACCTCACAGTGGTCAGCCTGGAGCCAAGAGAAACATTCTCAACCTGCCTTTCTCAGCCCGGTGACACGAGACTGGTTAATGCTAGAACAGGAAATAAAACTCAACTTTCCAGATGCTTCTGATGCCCATATGCATCTGAGAAAGGCAGGTTGAAATCATCATGCTCATTTTACAGATGAGGACACCATCTGTGTCTTGCCCACAGCTATGCAGCAAAGAGGCAATGGAACCAGGCTTCTCCTGGTCTTAGAATGACAGAACTTCCCTTTTCCAAGGGTCTGGAGCATGGGGTGAGTGAAAAGTGAAGGAGGAAGCTGGAGACTCTTCGTGGCCTGTAACTAGAAGCAGTGGGTCACAGTGCTGGATCTCAATCACCAGAAGAACAAGCCTCTCAAACCCACCCACCCATCAGGACAAGCGGAGCCACAGAGCAGTACAGAAGGGGAAGGGATGGGTGCCAGGCCTTTTTATGGGAGGTGGAAGGGGGGGCTGGTAAACAAGGCTGAGTCTCTGGGCCTGGGAGCAGTTCCTTAGCCTTGCAGTTCTGGCAAATTTCACTCAGATGTTCAGAAAGAAGAGGACAAGAGAGTAGAGACCTGAGGGAGATTAACCTTTCCCCAGAAGTCTGGAGCAGACAAGGCCTAATAGCCCACCCTCACTGTACAGATGAGTTAACCGAAACTCAGAGACAGAAAAGGACCCACTCAGAGTCCCACAGTTAGTGACTTTGGGAGGCTCTGTTGAAGAGAAGGAATTCTAGAAAGCGGAGCAGCCACCCCCATAATCCCACCCCAACTGGGCCGGCAAACTGGAAGCAGCCACCGAAAGGAGAGGGGGGCTCACCTGATTCAGATGGACGCGTGCACGGGCCGCAGGGCCGGCGAGGAGCAGGCCCAAGGCCATCAGGAGCGGAGCCTGCATCTTTGAGATCATTTCGAGCAGTGGGTCTGCGCCGGATTACCAGGTCTGTGGCCGCGGCAGCGCCTTTAAATGCTTGCCTACGCTCGTTATGCAAAGCTGGTCATTGCTATGCAAAACAGCGCGGCCACTTCCAGGTTTGCTCCGCCCCGTGGGGGGATGTGAGATTTCAAGGCCTGGCGTAGAACAGACCTCTCCGGACTCAGACCTGCGGAGGCTCCGGCTTCAGCCCCTCCCTCTGGGCGTAGGCGTCAAGCCCCTCCCTCTGACCGGCGACCGCGGAGCCCGAGGATGAAAGGGGCGGGGCCGAGGGCGGGGCCGGAGCTGCTGTTTCTAAACCCACGCAGGCAGTGACAGTCGCTGTCTGAAAAGCATTTTGGTTGTCAGACCCGGGTGCGTTCTTCGAGCGAATGTCACGCTCCCTGTTCATAGTACGCTCTCCTGTATCCGTGTTACGAATCACTGTGTCTTCTTAATGATTATAATCATAATTGTAATAACTGAGAGTAAGTGCTTTAATGCATGCTAAGCACTGTTAAACGCCTATGAGGGAATCTGGTTTTTTTGCCCCACCTTAACACTGAGGAAAACACACAAGGCGAGGTTAGCTTTGCCAAGGTCACAAAGCTAGGAAGTGATAGGGCAAGGATTCTGCTTATAGAGCCCACAGCCAAGATTTTGTTAAGCTATAATGCTTTGTAGTTGAGTTTTGCTTTTTAAAAAAACAATAGGGATATTATTCCTGCCAAATCACCACTAGATTGTAAACCCCACAAGGGGTGGCACTAACATGTACTTAAGACCTGACACATAATAGGCAATCAGTCTTGGTTGCATAAATGAACACATGAGTAGAATTTAAAACTTACCTAATCATCTTTTTTATATATAATTTTTTAAATTTTGGAATTAATTTTAGATTTACAGAAAAATTGCAAAACTAGTACGGAATGCTACCAATTTCCCCATTGTTAACATTAAGAAATCAGGGTATTTTTATCACTTTGTGTAATGAGCACTGGGTGTTATACGCAACCAAAGAATCACTAAAGTCTACTACATGTTAACTAATTGACTTTTTTTTTAATCTTATTTTTAAAAGCATTGTTGTATTTTTTGGGTGTCTGGGTGGCTCAGTCGTTAAGCGTCTGCCTTTGGCTCAGGTCATGATCCCAGGGTCCGGGGATCGAGCCCCTCATCGGGCTCCCTGCTCTGCGGGGAGCCTGCTTCTCCCTCTCCCACTCCCCCTGCTTGTGTTCCCTCTCTCGCTTTGTATCTCTCTGTCAAATAAATAAAATATTTTTAAAAAAACATTGTATTTTTTTAATTTTTAAACATTTTTTATTTAAATTCAATTAATGAACATAATGTATTATTGGTTTCAGAGGTGCAGGCCTTTGATTCATCAGTCTTACATAATACCCAGTGCTCATTACATCACATGCCCTCCTTAATGTCCATCGCTCAGTTACCCCATCCTTACACCCTCCTCCCCTCCAGCAACCCTCCTTATGGTTTCTTAGGTTTCTTATGGTTAAGAGTCTCTTATGGTTTGTCTCCCTCTCTGGTTTGTCTCCCTCTCTGGTTTCATCTCGTTTTATTTTTTCCTCTCTTCCCCTATGATCCTCTGTTTTGTTTCTTGAATTCTATATATCAGTGATACCATGTGATAATTATCTTTCTCCGAATGACTTATTTCACTTAGCACAATACCCTCTAGTTCCATCCATGTCATTGCAAATGGCAAGATTTCATTTTTTTGATGGCTGAGCAGTAGTCCATTGTATATATATACCATATCTTTTTTATCCATTCATCTGTCGGTGGACATCTGGGCTCTTTCCATAGTTTGGCAATTGTGGACGTTGCTGCTATAAACATTGGGGTACACATGCCCCTTCGGAACACTACATTTGTATCTTTGAGGTAAATACCCAGTAGTGCAAATGCTGGGTCGTAGGGTAGCTCTATTTTCAACTTTTTGAGGAATCTCCATACTGTTTTCCAGAGTGGCTACACCAGCTTGCATTCCCACCAACAGTGTAGGAAGGTTCCTCTTTCTCTGCATCCCCGCCAACATCTGTCATTTCCTGACTTGTTCATTTTAGCCATTCTGACTGGTGTGAGGCGGTATGTAATAGTGGTTTTGATTTGGATTTTCCTGATGCCGAGTGACACTGAGCATTTTTTCATGTGCCTGTCGGCCATTTGTATGTCTTCTTTGCAGACATATCTGTTCATGTCTTCTGCCCAGTTCTTGATTGGATTATTTGTTCCTTGGGTGTTGAGTTTGATAAGTTCTTTATAGATTTTGGATACTAGCCCTTTATCTGAGATGTCATTTGCAAATATCTTCTCCCATTTTGTCAGTTGTCTTTTGGTTTTGTTGACTGTTTCCTTTGCTGTGCAAAAGCTTTTTATCTTGATGAAGTCCCAATAGTTCATTTTTACCCTTGCTTTGCTTTCCTTTGGCGATGTGTCCAGGAAGAAGTTGCTGTGGCTGTGGTCAAAGAGGTTGCTGCCTGTGTTCTCCTCTAGGATTTTGATGGATTCCTGTCTCACATTTAGGTCTTTCATCCATTTTGAGTCTATTTTTGTGTATGGTGTGAGGAAATGATCCAGTTTCATTCTTCTGCTTTTGGCTGTTCAATTTTCCCAACACCATTTATTGAAAAGACTGTCTTTTTCCATTGGATATTCTTTCCTGCTTTGTGGAAGATTAGTTAACCATAGAGATGAGAGTCCATTTCTGAGTTCTCTATTGTGTTCCATTGATCTATGTGTCTGTTTTTGTGCCAGTACCATACTGTCTTGATGATTACAGCTTTGTAATAGAGCTGGAAGTCCAGAATTGTGTTGCCACCAGTTTTGTCTTTTTTTTTTCAAAGACTTTACTTATTTGACAGAGAGAGAGAGACAGTGAAAGACGGAACACAAGCAGGGAGAGTGGGAGAGGGAGAAGGAGGCTTCCTGCCAAGCAGGGAACCTGATGCAGGGCTGGATCCCAGGACCCTGGGATCATGACCTGAACCAAAGGCAGACTTAATGATTGAGCCACCCAGGTGCCCCGCCACCAGTTTTGGTTTCCTTTTTCAACATTCCTCTGGCTCTTTTGGCCTTTTTCTGGTTCTATACAAATTTTAGGATTATTTGTTCCAGCTCTGTGAAAAAAGGTGATGGTATTTTGATAGGGATTGTATTGAATATGTAGATTGCTCTAGGTAGCATAGACATTTTCACAATATTTGTTCTTCCAATCCATGAGCATGGAACGTTTTTCCATTTCTTAGTGTCTTCCTCAATTTCTTTCATGAGTAGTCTATAGTTTTCCGAGTACAGATCCTTTGCCTCTTTGGTTAGGTTTATTCCTAGGTATCTTATGGTTTTGGGTGCAGTTGTAAATGGGATCAACTCCTTAATTTCTCTTTCTTCTGTTGTTGGTAGTGTATAGGAATGCAACTGATTTCTGTGCATTGATTTTATATCCTGCCACTTTGCTGAATTCCTGTATGAGTCCTAGCAATTTTGGGGTGGAGTCTTTTGGGTTTTCCACATAGAGTATCATGTCATCTGTGAAGAGTGAGAGTTTGACTTCTTTGCCAATTCAGATGCCTTTTATTTCTTTTTGTAGTCTGATTGCTGAAGCTAGGACTTCCAGTACTATGTTGAACAGCAGTGGTGATAGTGGACATCCCTGTCGTGTTCCTCACCTTAGGGGAAAAGCTCTCTGTTTTTCCCCATTGAGAATGATATTCACTGTGGGTTTTTCATAGATGGCTTTATGATATTGAGGTATGTACCCTCTATCCCTACACTGTGAAGAGTTTTAATCAAGAAAGGATGCTGTACTTTGTCAAATGTGTTTTCTGCACCTATTGAGAGTATCATATAGTTCTAGTCCTTTCTTTTATTTATGTAGTGCATCACATTGATTTGCAGATGTTGAACCAAACTTGCAGCCCAGGAATAAAACCCACTTAGTCATGGTGAATAATCCTTTTAATGTACTGTTGGATCCTATTGGCTAGTATCTTGGTGAGAATTTTTGCATCCATGTTCATCAGGGCTATTGGTCTGTAATGCTCCTTTTTGGTGGGGTCTTTGGTTTTGGGATCAAGGTAATGCTGTCCTCATAGAAAGAGTTGGAAGTTTTCCTTCTGTTTCTATTTTTTGGAACAGTTTCCAAAAAATAGGTATTAATTCTTCTTTCAGAGTTTGGTAGACTTCCCCTGGGAAGCCATCTGGCCCTGGGCTCTTGTTTGTTGGGAGATTTTTGATGACTGCTTCAATTTCCTTGCTGGTTATGGGTCTGTTCAAGTTTTCTATTTCTTCCTGGTTCAGTTTTGGTAGTTTATACATCTCTAGGAATGCATCCCATTTCTTCCAGATTACCTAATGTGTTGGCATATAGATGCTCATAATATGTTCTTATAATTGTGTTTTTTCAGTGTTGGTTGTGATCTCTCCTCTTTCATTCATGATTTTATTTATTTGGGTCCTTTCTCTTTTCTTTTTGATAAGTCTGGCCAGGGGTTTATCAATCTTATTAATGCTTTCAAAAAACCAGCTCCTAGTTTCATTAATCTGTTCTACTGTTCTTTTGGTTTCTATTTCATTGATTTCTGCTCTGATCTTCATTATTTCTCTTCTCCTGATGGGTTTGGGCTTTATTTGCTGTTCTTTCTCCAACTCCTTTAGGTGTAGGGTTAGGTTGTGTATTTGAGACCTTTCTTGTTTCTTGAGAAAGGCTTGTATTGTTATATACTTCCCTCTTAGGACTGCCTTTGCTGCATCCCAAAGGTTTTGAACAGTTGTGTTTTCATTTTCATTTGTTTCCATGAATTTTTTTAATTCTTCTTTAATTCCTGGCTGACCCATTCATTGTTTAGTAGGATGCTCTTTAGCCTCCAGGTATTTGAGTTCTTTCCAACTTTCCTCTTGTGACTGAGCTCGAGTTTCAAAGCACTGTGGTCCAAAATTAGGCAGGGAATGATCCCAATCTTTGCGTACCAGTTGAGACCTGATTTGTGACCCAGGATGTGATCTATTCTGGAGAATGTTCCATGGGCACTAGAGAAGAATGTGTATTCTGTAGCTTTGGGATGGAATGTTCTGAATATATCTGTGAAGTCCATCTCATCCAGTGTGTCATTCAAAGCCCTTTTTCCTTGCTGATCTTTTGCTTAGATGATCTGTCCATTGCAGTGGGGGGGGGGTGTTAAAGTCCCTACTATTATTGTATTATTGTCGATGTGTTTCTTTGATTTTGTTATTAATTAGCTGATATAATTGGCTGCTCCCATGTTAGGGGCATAAATATTTGCAATTGTTAGATCTTCTTGTTGGATAGACCCTTTAAGTATGATATAGTGTCTTTTCTCATCTCTTATTACAGTCTTTGGTTTAAAATCTAATTGGTCTGATATAAGGATTTCCACCCCAGCTTTCTTTTGATGTCCATTAGCATGATAAATGGTTTTCCACCCCCTCACTTTCAATCTGCAGATATCTTTGGGTCTAAAATGAGTCTTTTGCAGACAGCATATTGATGGGTCTTACTTTTTTATCTAATCTGATACCTTGTGTCTTTTGATTTGGGGCATTTAGCCCATTTACATTTAGGGTAACTATTGAAAATATGAATTTAGTGCCATTGTATTACCTGTAAAGTGACTGTTACTGTATATTGTCTCTGTTCCTTTCTGGTCTATATTACTTTTGGGCTCTCTCTTTGCTTAGAGGATCCCTTTTAATATTTCTTGTAGGGCTGCTTTGGTGATCACAAATTCTTTTAGTTTCTGTTTGTCTTGGAAGCTTTTTATCACTCTTCCTATTTTGAATGACATCCTAGCTGGATAAAGTATTCTTGGCTGCATATTTTTCTCATTTGGCACCTTGAATATATCATGCCAGTCCTTTCTGGCCTGTCAGTTCTCCGTGGATAGGTCTGTTGCCAATCTAATCTTTCTACCCTTGCAGGTTACGGACCTCTTGTCTTGAGCGGCTTTCAGGATTTTCTCTTTGGCTCTAAGATTTGTAAGTTTCCCTATTATATGTCAGGGTGTTGGCCTATTTTTATTGATTTTGACGTGGGGTTCCTTATGCCTCCTGGATTTTGATGCCGGTTTCCTTCCCCAGATTAAGGAAGTTCTCCTCTATTATTTGCTCCAATATACCTTCTGTCCCTCTCTCTCTTTCCTCTTCTTCTGGGATCCCAATTATTCTAACATTGTTTCACTTTATGGTATCCCTTATCTCTTGAATTCTCCCCTCATGATCCAGTAGTTGTTTATCTCTCTTTTTCTCAGCCTTTTTTTTTTTTCCTCCATCATTTTGTCTTCTCTATCACATTCTCTCTTCTGCCTCATTTATCCTAGCTGTTAGGGCCTCCATTTTTTATTGCATCTCATTAATAGCCTTTTTGATATCAACTTAGTTAGATTTTGGTTCTTTTATTTCTCCAGAAAGGGATTCTCTAGTGTCTTCTATGCTTTTTTCAAGCCCAGCTAATATCTTTATAATTGTTATTCTGAACTCTAGCTCTGACATCTTACTTATATCTATTCTAATTAGGTCCCTGGCAGTCAGTAGTGCCTCTTCTTCTCTTTTTTGAGGTGAGTTTTTCCATCTTGTCATTCTTGCAGAAAGCAGTCACTTTTCAGAGTTGCAGCTATTCTTTTCTTAGATCTCTGGTTGAGTTCGCAGGTATTCAGAATGATTTGATAGCTCTCTAGCTGAATTCCTGGGACCTGACAAAACTAAGGTCTCCTACTCCTCCACCTTCTTGGACTCTTCAGTCTTAACTTATTGATTTTAAGTTTAAAAAAAAGATCAGGGGTTTTTATAAAAACTAAGAAACTGGTATTGGTGCATTGCTATTAACTAAGCTCCAGACTTCACTTGATCTTTTAATATGCTTTTGTTAAGTTTTTATTTAAATTCCAGTTAGTTAACACACAGTGTAATATTACTTTCAGGTGTACAATATAGTGATTCGACACTTCCTTACATCACCCTGTGCTCATCACAGCAAGTGCACTCCTTAATCCCCATCACCTATTTCACCCATTCCTCCACCCACTTCCCCTCTGGTAACCATCAATTAGTTTATTCTCTATAGTTAACAGTCTGTTTCTTAACTCTCTCTCTCTTTTTTTCCCCCTTTGCTCATTTGTTTTGTTTCTTAAATTCCACAAATGAGTGAAATCATATGGTGTTTGTCTTTCTCTGAGTAACTTACTTTGCTTAGCATAATACACTCTAGCTCCATCCATATCATTGCAAATGGCAAGATTTCATTCTTTTTCATGGCTGAGTAATATTCCATCATGTATATATACCACATCTTTATCCATTCATCAGTCAATGGACACTTCAGCTGTTTCCATAATTTGGCTATTGTAGATAATGCTGCTATAAACATCAGGGTACTTGTATCCCTTTGAGTTAGTAGTTTTGTCTTCTTTGGGTAAATACCTAGTAGTACAATTGCTGATCATAAGGTAGTTCTATTTTTAACATCTTGAGAAATCTCCATATTGTTTTCCAGAGTGGCTGCACCAGTTTGCATTCCCAACAATGTAGGTGGGTTCCTCTTTCTCCACATCCTCCCCAACACCTGTTGTTTAGCATTTTTCACAGAGCTAGAACAAACAATCCTAACATCTGTATGGAACCACAAACACCCCAAACAGCCAAAGCAATCTTGAAAAAGAAAAGCAAAGCTGGAGGCATCACGATTCCAGACTTCAACCTATATTATGAAGCTGAAATATGGCACTGGCACAAAAATAGATACACAGATCAACAGAACAGAATAGAAAACCCAGAAATAAACCCACAACTATATGGTCAATTAATCTTCAACAAAGCAGAAAAGAATATCCAATGGGAAAAGATAGTCTCTTCAACAGATGGTGTTGGGAAAACTGGACAGCAACATGCAGAAGAATGAAACTGGACCACTTTCTTACACCATACACAAAGATAAATTCAAAATGGATGAAAGGCCTAAATGTGAGACAGGAAACCATCAAAATCCTAGAGGAGAACACAGGCAGCAACCTCTTTGACACTAGCCATAACAACTTCCTTCTAGATAATGTCTTTTGAGGCAAGGGAAATAAAAGCAAAAATAAACTATTGAGACTACATCAAAATAAAAAGCTTCTGTGCAGTGAAGGAAACAATCAACAAAACTAAAAGGCAGCTTACAGAATGGGAGAAAATATTTGCAAAAGAGATATCTGATAAGGGGTTAGTATCCAAAATATCTGAAGAACTGTCAAACTCAACACCCCCAAAATAAATAATCCAATTAAAAATGGGCAGAAGACATGAATAGATGTTTTTCCAAAGAAGACATACAGATGGTCAACAGACACGTGGAAAGATGCTCAACATCATTCATCATCAGGGAAATGCAAATCAGAACTACAGTAAGATACCATCTCACACCTGTCAGAATGGCTAAAATTAATATGCTTTTTAAATTGCATGCCTTCCTTCCATTCTGATAAGCTCTTCCTTTTCTCATCTAGAACAGCCTCCTCATTATATGCAAGTGCATTTTCAGGCCCCTTGAGGTAGAGGATTTGTCCAATGACCCACAGCAAAAGAAAAATTAGAACTCACTTCTCCTGAAGCTAATCCCACAGTGGTATGAGAGATGCCCATATGGCTACACTCCTTGGTGGTTGTGTGGGTGGTAGATAGGGGAACTAGAAGCCAATGCTAGTCTGCCCTGGAACCTCATTGGGAAATAGGAAAAGGGCAGCACCAATTCCTTTCCAGCAACATTCTTTTTCCATCTTTGCACCTGCCAAGACCCTTCAACCCCATTACCCACTTCCTCCCCACTCCTGAATACTCTAGTCTCTCAGCCTCAGGCACACTCCTTCACACAAGCCCTTATTGATCTTGGGCATCAAAGGTTAATGCTCTCAGCCATCTTGGAGGATCTCTCAGTGAGCTGGCACATTCCTTGTGGATGAGAGTATTTAACCTCCATCTGAAGGGCTTTGGAGGAGATGCTGGAAGGCCACAGACACAGTGACTAGAAACCAAGAACATAACCAATGTGGAAGGTGAAACCACAAGGACAGTATCTTGTTCAGAGCACTTACTCCACGTCAGGCAGACCCAGGTCTTTGTCCAGTGAGAGCCTGGGAAGGGGCCTTATCCTCTCTGGCCTTGGTTTCCTCATTTGCAAAACAAAACAAAGATTAAAATAATAATAATTAATAATAATAATAAACAACTACTTGTCTGTGCTAAACTATTCACTCGTTCAACAAATACTTATAGATTTAAACTATAGAAAGTTTTGAACTATATAAAGGTCCTGCCCCCACCCTTATAATCCCACCCCTACCCCCAACAAAGTCCATTCCAGAAAGGCAATCAGCAAGTAAGGACATAAACAAGATACTATCTAAGAGTAATTATACCGGAAGACAAAAAATACAAAGTGTGACAGGGCTTCTTGAGTCTGGTAAGAATTCTCTGAAGAGACAGACGATCATCCTTGGGAGAAGTGAAAAACATCTGGGGTAAGAGTCAATGTGAAACATAAACATGGTCAAGACCATCAGGCCGTGGTTCCCAGACAGGGCTGCACACCACCATCATCGAGGCAGCTTTTAAAAATCCCCATCCCCAGGCCCATACTCAGACCAATTACATCTAAATCTCTGGCCTCAGCATATTTTTTAATTCCAGACAACTCAAATATGTAGCCAAAAGTGACATCCGGTGATGTGAAGCACCTGGCCAACAACAGGTGCACATGCACATAAAAGGGGCAATTATTTTTTTTAAAGATTTTGTTTGTTTATTTGAGAGAGAGAGAGAGAGTGAGAGAGAGGGAGAGAGCACGAGAGGGGGGAGGGTCAGAGGGAGAAGCAGACTCCCCGCCGAGCAGGGAGCCCGACGCGGGACTCGATCCCCACGCGGGACTCGATCCCCACGACTCCAGGATCATGACCTGAGCTGAAGGCAGTGGCCCAACCAACTGGGCCACCCAGGCGCCCAAAAGTGGCAATTGTTAAAACAATGGTCCTTGAAGAAATTGCATCCTGGGAGTGACCGGCTGGAAAACTGGAAATTGTTATCAGTCTAACATTCCTGGTCATGGGCTTCCTAGAGGAGTAACTGGGTCTGAGCCCTAGAATAACAGAGCCCAGGATGACCTACCACCTACGCGGTGTGGTGAGTCAGTGCTGCTGGGGACCCAGCAGGTGCATACAGGCTGGCATGGTGAGTGCCCGGAGGGTAATGAGGAGGGTTTACCACTTTAAATGTATACGAAGCAGGCACTGAGTCAGATCAGAAGTCACCAGCCTCAAACTCACAATTTGTTCGAATGGTATTTCTTAGAAATTTATGTAGTTGCCAATGTATAGTAAAAACAAGTGATTCCTCATTAAATTGTGGATTTCCAACTTTTTCTGAAAAATCAGAGAATCTGGACACACCAGCCTGCACTCCCACAGGCAACAGTCCATTGAAGCTGAGCTGTCATTGCCCCCTTCCGTAGGATCTGAGTTCAGCAGTCTCCATAGCCCCTGTGGGTATACAGTTTGCATCTCTCATTTCTGCTATAGCCTGGTCTCTGTGTGGTTTCAACCCAAGTGTAGTCTGGATATCTAGTTTTAAATCATGGCTATGCTTGTTAGAAAGTGTCATTGTCAAAAAGAAGGTAAAATCATAGCTCTCATACAGATAGAAAATGAGCACACGTGAGAGATTTTATTTAACTTCTTCAATGAGGGATACGGATGCTACAACCAGGGCACAGGAAAGTCTAAAGCACAAACACACTTGTAGATCAGGAATATTGAGATAAATGTGCAAATGGAGGCAAAGCTGCCTCTTCCATGGTAGACGAGAGAAGTCAATTTAATCTCCGCAGGACAAGCATTTACATGTCCATAAGCAAAGATGATTTTCCAGTGTCATGAGTTATCTACAACTTCAGAGGCAATGAAAGGCATGGAGCCCGCCCATAGAATCACAAGCACACATTGGAAGGGGACGCTCTAGGCAATAAACAGTTTTGCATTGAAGCCAACAATTTTTTCTAAATGGTAAATGGTATTTCTGACTTTAGGCAATGCCTTCTAGTCTCCTGGGTCAGGGCCACACCCCTGGGTGGGATTGCCCGAACTCAGAGGAGCATCACCTGTTTCTCAGTCCACCTGTCTGAAACCTGAGCACCTGGTGGCCTGACAATGCCCTGGGGGGTAGGGGTTAGCCTGGTCTGGCAGGCAGGTTGGTGGGGGGCGGTGGCGGCTGTGCTGGGGAAGGTGCCTCTGAGCACCAGCCCGGCCTACCTGACCTCCCCTCGGCCAACCTGAGTTTGAGGGCCCAGGGTGGGAGGCCCCTGTTCAAATTTGCATGGCTCTGATTCCCAAAGATTTTCATCACCTTAGAGCCTTTGCCTAGAGCTGTGGTCTCACTACTGGCACACACTGAAATCACCTGAGGAGCTTTAAACAAATTACCTGAGAGCCCATGCCCAGGTTGCCCCTGAGGATGGGACCCAGACATCAGCACTTTTTTTTAAAAGATTTATTTATTTATTTAAGAGGGGGGAGGGGCAGAGGAAGAGAGAGAATCTCAAGCGGACTCTATGCCGAGGGCAGAGCCCGATGCAGGACTCGATCTCACGACCCTGAGATCGTGACCTGAGCTGAAATCAAGAGTCAGATACCAAACCTGCTGAGCCACCCAGGCACTCCAGACAGCAGCATTTTTTAAAAGTCCCCCAGGGAATTCCAGGGTGAAGCCAACATTGAGAACCGCTGGTCTAAAGATGATTTTATCTAATGGTAAAATGCATGCAGCACACCTGGGATCTTGTTAAAATGCAGATTGTGATTCCCCAGGTCTGAGGTGGAGCCCAAGAATGTGCACTTCTAACAAAGTCTCCTTGAAGTCAACGCTGCTGGTCAGAGGACCATGATGAGAGTAGCAAGGGTCCAGACTGATTGACTTTCCTCTGCTCTTGAGGGGCAGAGATAGGCTATAGAGTCACTGTTTCCTTCCAAAGAAGGCATCGGGTGACTCCTCCTGGTTTATGGAGCTAGAGCAGGAAGGATAAGGCCTGGCATTCCTAGGTTCTCATCTCTGCACATCACCCTACTGCATGTTGAGGTGAGGTGGATTTCGTGATGTTTGAGGGTCAGTCCAAAGGCAGCATCCAGCTCCAGTGAGTTGGGGGAATCCAAGCAGGCTGACCAGAAGCCTGTTCTTTGAAAAGCTCTGTTCTACTTTTCCTGCCCTTCCTCCCTCCTGCTTCCTTCTCTGCTCCCCTGCTTGTCTCCAAAGTAGCTCTGAAGGATTGAGTTTAACAGACCCTGGCTGTTTCTGTCCGTAATTTTCCAACCAAGGACAATCCCTTGTCCTCCCTCTCAGGAGGTCCAGGCAATGCCTTTAAAAGAACCTTGTCTGGTAACTCCCAACAGGGTTGGGGGTTGAGGGTGAGGGTATAAGAATCTTGCCCTTTCTTAGTGATGTAGTTTTTGGAATACAGGTGAAGTTGGTGGGGTCCGGAGCCGAAGACCAAGAAAGAATTCTTGAGCCGTCTTTGATGCAAAAAGGTGGTTTTATTAAAGCACAGGGACGGGACCCATGGGCAGAAAGAGCTGCTGCCGCCCCAGGATTGTAAGGAGCAACTACTTGTATATATACTTTGGGGTTGGGGGAAGTGAAGATAAGAGAAGTTCCAAAAGGATTTTCATATGCTAATAGAAGATGCAGGAAACCTGAGGCCTTGTTATAGTCAAACCAAGGTCGTTTTTCCCTCTAGCAAGGCATTAAGACAGCTGGGAGCTTCCTGGACGAAGGTTATACACTGCCTGCCTCAAGTATTTGTCCATGGGGGGGCAGGTTATAAGGCCATTTAATCTTATCTACATTTCCTTCTGCCTTTTTTCCCACATCAGTAGGACCTGGGACTTGGACTCCGGGACAGGGGCTAGCAATGCACCGCCGGGCACCAGATTTCCTCTAGCCAGCACCATCATCACAACCTCTACACGGGTCCTTTACAGTTTCCAAAGCATTCCATTAGCTCTTTCGATCATTCATTCAACAAGCATTTACTGGGCAGAGCAATGCCAGGGTCTCATGCCCGGGATGCAAAACTGAATGGGCCTGCGCTGTAAGTACTCCCAGCAATCGCTCCGAACAGCACCTCGCACACTCTTGCCTGCAGGGCTGGGTGGAAATCTGGGTGAGGCTATCGGCGGCCACCTGTAGTACATTCATCTCGCCGGCAGGGGGCGGCCGTTACCCAATTCGAGCTTCTGTTGGCAGACACGCGGGCCCAGTGTGGACAGGTCTGATTTTTCAAGAGAAGCTGGAAATACAGAATTTTATGTGAATTCTTCAAATCGTTAAGTGTGGGCAGCGAATTCAGATCGTTATAAAAGACCTAGTGAGCTAAAAATAAGTCTGCAAGACAGATGGACCCTCAACAACCTCCGTGGACAAACTGAAGTTTGGGACCACAGAGTGTAGGATCCTGACTTCATTCAAAAATGCCAGAGCTTTATATCATTATTTCAACGCCAGCATTTTATCTGTGTGGAGACTGAGTTCAGAGAAAAGAGGGAATTGTCCAAGTCTGTTAGGGCAGAGACAAGAGTAGGACTCAGGAATCCTGACATCTAGCTCAGGTCTCTCTCACGGTAGGAAGAACACCCATCAGAACCCTGGGGTCCCCAGCGAAGCCCAATTCTATAGCTCAGAGGGCGTGCTCCGGAGAGCTGGTCCTGCCCAGGGGAACCCTGACTGGGCTGGGGAGGTCGCCAGAGCCCAAGGGCAGGAGGGGGAGCAGGAGTTTATTTTTAGCTGCCTAGAATGTGCCTGTAAGCCTTATTTAGACATCAGGCGACAGAGTGAGCTGGAGGCAGCAGGGGCGGGGGAGGAGATAGCCCCCTCCCCCCCCCCCTCGGGCTCCTTTTACAACTGCTCTCCCCTGTCTGCCCCCTTATCATCCTTTCTGGGGGCTCTGGGGCTGCTCTAAATAGCAGCTTTGCCCGCGTGGGCGCTGTCCTGCTCCGGCTGGTTGGCTCTCTCCTCCACCTCCGCCCTTCATCCCCCATTCCCCACAGTCCCAAAAGGAAATAAAGCTCTGGGGTCTTAGAATGTTTCCTCTTTGCCTTCTGGGGTCACAGATCTCTTTGAGAAGCTGAGTCATTCATCATAGTGGTTTAGAGCTCAGGTTGGGAAGTCTGGTTGATGTCCATCTGAT
This sequence comes from Eumetopias jubatus, assembly GCF_037043125.1. Lineage (NCBI taxonomy): Eukaryota > Metazoa > Chordata > Mammalia > Carnivora > Otariidae > Eumetopias > Eumetopias jubatus. The sequence goes on from NW_028274811.1 coordinate 111,498,992, forward strand.
CCAGCATATGACCCTAAGCAAGTCCTTAACACTCCTCAAACCTGGGTTTTCACTTTAGTACGGTGGGTGGTTCCTGATGATTAAATGTGATAAAGGATGTAGACTTTAGCATATCATAATAAATCATCAATAAATGATGGCAATGGTGATTAAAGCCATTGACCCTATCCAAGAAAAAATGGGGTCATTCATACACACACAATTGTGAATGAAATTTCAAGAGGTTCGCGTAACCTCTGAAGCCCATGGATCCTGATCCAACATCGGACCCAATCCAATCAATTAATCCATTCATCATTTGTTCAACAAATCTTTGCTTGAGTTCACTCCATGCCAGGCACTGGGTCAAACATGGGGCAGGGATGTGAGGCCAGCGAAGTCAACGCATGTGAATTACCCAGGGTCAAAATGCAAATCAGTAGCAAGCCAAGGATCAGAAAGAAAGTCTTTTCTTTAAAAAACAACTTTCTTGGGATGCCTGGGTGGCTCAATCGGTTAAGCGTCTGCCTTCAGCTCAGGTCATCATCCCAGGGTCTTGGGATTGAGTCCCGCATGGGGCTCCTTGCTCAGCAGGGAGCCAGCTTCTTCCTCTGCCTGCCGTTTGTTCTTTCTTTCTCACAAATAAATAAGTAAAATCTTTTAAAAAATAAATAAAAACAACGTTCTTGAGGTATAATCCATATAGAAAGAACTGCACATATTTAATGTATACAATTCCATGAGTTTGGGCATATGCATATATCCCTGAAACCATCACCACAATCAAGGTGAGAAACATATCCATCACTTCTCAAAGTTTCCTTGTGCCCATTTATTTTTCCTGTTGTTTTTGTGGTGAGAACACTTAACATAAGAGCCACCCTATTAACAAACGTTTAAGTGCACCATTGAGGACTGTTAACTCTAGCACAATGTTGTACTACAGATCTCTAGAACCACCTCGCTACTCTGCTTCTGTGAGTTTGCCAATCTGAGATACCACATATAAGTAGAATCGTGCAGTATCTGTCCCTCTGTGACTGGCTTCTTTCACTTAGCATGATGCCCTTCAGGTCCATCCATGTTGTCAAAAGTGACAGAATGGCCTTCTTTTTCAAGGCCGATATTCCACGGAACGCACACACCACATTTTCTTTACCTCTTCATCTGTCGGTGGACATTTGGGTTGTTTCCATATCTTAGCTATTGTGAATAATATTACAATAAACATGGATGTGCAGACATCACTTGAGGATCCTGATTTCAGTTCTTTTGGGTACAATATCCAGAAGTGGGATTACTGGATCATATGACCATATTTTTAATTTTTAAAGGGAACTCCACGCCGTTTTCCATACTGACTACACCATTTTACATCCCCACCAACAGTGCACCAGAATGAAAGTGTCTTGAATCCCAATCTTGACTCGTTTGAGGAATAACTTCTGTCTCTGAAAAGGGACCACAAAAAAGATCTCTTCCCGTGGCAATAAAAACAAGCATTCCTTGTTTCAGGACCTCTACCCCAGCAGATCCTTGCATGCTTTCTCCAACATGCCCTACCAAGGGGCACTCACTCCTTGTCAAACCAGACCCCTGAATCTTGGACCAGTCAGATCTTTCCTCCCAAGGAGATGGACTTGACATTCCTGGATGCCTCCACCCACTGCCTCTGGCTTTTCAAGGCAGCTTGGGAGACTGACCATCTTCAAGTCCTCTGGACGCAAAAGTGCCTTGAGGAAGGAAGAGCGGGAATGGGTGAGCTGGAGATACAATCTGCTTCTGCCTTGCCCCGGCTTCCAAGCCCCACAGAAATCCAAGTTCCCAAGGCTGCCACCCTCTGCAGCTGCTTCTTTAAGAAGTGCCAAGGGGCTGGTCCTTTCTACTGTCCTTGGATCCTGTCCAGGGCCCTGATTTAAAAGGTATTACAACGTTTTTTAAAAAACAAACATGTGTTGTAACCCAAGGCCCTGGTAACCACAACACTGCCGTTGCTGGCTACCACCTCCCAGGCTAAGAGGGGAGGAAACTGCTCTCTGCCTGCCCGCCTGCCCGCCTGCCTGCCTACCCGCCTACCCGAGGCACCCCACACACTGCAGCGCCCGCCGCCACCGTAGTTCCCGTAGTTCCCGTATTATATCAGGCTGGGAGTTCAGTGAGGGCAGGGCCGGAGCTGGACCTGGGGGCTGCGGTCCTTCCAGACTGAAGTGCCTTTTGGGTCTGTTCCAGTTCTCTCCCAAACCATTCCAGTAGATATTTGACGGCTCTGGGCCAGAGCTCTCTAGGTCCACCCTCCACCGGAGCCCCCAGTGACCATTTACAACACCAGTCTCATTGTGCCGCTCCCACTGCCCACAGGACAAAGTAAAAGCTGGGCCTTCAAGGCCTCTCCTGCCTGTCTATCTGCACCTCCCTCGCTCCCTGCATTCACCAGCCCTCCGGCCACACTGAGCCACTGAGCCCCCCTAAAAACCCACACAGCACCAGGCCTGAAAGATCTTCCCTTCTCTCCTTTTTTTTTTAATTTTAATTTTATACACGTATATGTTGCAAAATTATCACCACCACATTAACATGTAATGTTAGCTACATCCATCACTTTCTTGACAAGAAGAACCCCTATTAAATCTGCCCAGCCCCCTCAAACATCACATCCTTGGTGAAGCCTGCCCTGCCCTGCTCTCTCCCAGATGGAATTCGTTATTCCTCCTGCTTCATGGTATTTTTCCACACCCCTTGTTACATTACATGTCTCCTGGAGCAGAGACAAGGTAACCTTTTTTTTTTTTTTTAAGATTTTATCTATTTATTTCAGAGCGAGCGAGAGAGAGAGAGAGAGAGAGAGAGCACAAGTGGGGAGGGGGCAGAGGGAGAAGCAGGCTCTCTGCTGGGCAGGGAGCCGGGTGCGGGGCTCGATCCCAGGACTCCGGGATCATGACCTGAGCCGAAGGCAGATGCTGAACCGACTGAACCACCCAGGCGCCCCTGCAATGTAACCTGCTGCAAATATTTTGTTTAGCTTACATGATGGTTTGAGGAGGCAGATTTTACATTAAAAAAAACAAAATAAAACAAAGACAGCTTTCTAGTTTCTCTTGAACAATTGGAAAGTCAGGCCAGCCTGGGCCTTCATGTCCTATTGATGCCCATCCACTGCAGCATGCCCACTGGTGCTCCTTTTAGATGGCAATGGGGGTCCCCAGTGGACCCCTCCTAATTAATGTACCAGCCCAGCCCCGTAGACATTTGGGTTTTAAGCCTTGGACCTACATTATTTCTCACATATGTTCTGGGCCACTCCCATCTACCAGTTGTGGGAAACAGAACGCCACCTCGGAGTCTGAGCACCAATATTGGACTTCCTTGTCCCTATAATCTATTTAGGTATTCCAGAAATTCTGGTCTGTTGGCAAAGAGTAAATGAATGAATAGAATCAGGTCAATAAAAAATATAAATGTCACACTTTCCTTTGTCAAATCATGTGCTCCAATTTTGGACTTGGGAAGCAGAGTGTCTGTCCTCACCATCCTCTGACTCTCATTCCAGTTACTTTCCTACAGGTAAGATGCTCTCGTTGGAACGGAGCAAGGAGGGTGTCATCAGGGCCAGGAGGACTGAGACGCGGGGGATGGGGCAGCTATCTGTTGGGAAAGGGTGGCTTAAATTGTGAGTACATAGCAGTTGACATAGATGGACAAGTATTCATTTTTCAAACTGAAGAATGAGGTGGGCCCGGAGAAACTGGGATCCCACTGAACAAGGATGTACAAGTAAGTATGTTTGAAACGGAATGGAATCAAGAACATGGTATCAGGTAGAAACATGCAGAAGGTACAAGCCATCCTCTGATAAAGCGGATGAAAGAGACACATAGGAGGGACAGGTCCATTACAGACTTAGGTGCAGCCAGACAAGTGAATATCCATCTCTGACCCGGAAAGCCCCCAGCTGCTGTTGCACTCCTGCTCGTTCAATTACATTTAAATCAACAAACTGTTCACCAGAGGACTCTGTCCAGAAGGACTCACTCTTAGTTCTAGAGGTGAGATGACTCAGGGCCTGGCTCAGAACCCACAGCACAGTCCCCTGTGTTTCACATGGAGGGTACAGGTGGGGGTGACCTAGACACTAGCTCAGCCAAGGATGTCTCAAACATGGAAAATGGGGCTCGCACATAGACTCACTGAGCCCTGGACCTCACTCTCTACCTCATCTCTATGCCCATTTAAAAAAAAAATCGCCGTCAGACAGGAGGAGGAATAAAGGTCGAAGCTACTCAAACATAAGCATACATCCGAATGACCCAGAGGACTTGTACAACACAGATGCCTAAGCCCCACACCCGGCATTTCTGATTCAGCTGGTCTTGGGGGGGTGGGGAAGGGAGCAAGAATTTCTAACAATTTCCCTAGAGATGGGGATGCCACTGCCGATCCCTGAACCACATTTGAGAACCATTGATGTGAACAAATGTCCATTCCCATTCATTACTTGTAGTTTCCAGAGCCCACTTACGGTGCTGGGCAGTTTTCCTTAGAGAAAATCCCTGCATGATGCTGATCCTCTCCTACTCTGCATTACATATAAGATTCTTGAGAACTTCCATCTGAACTTTATCCAACAGAGATAACATGAACCAATGATTATTGACACAAATCAACTTTTGGTAAAGAAAATGGTAAAGTGAATCTTACCTGCCTGCTCTCCCAAGGCAGTCCCAAATCCCAAACCCCGGGAAATGTTGGTTTTGGGCACCAAAAATAGGAAAATAGGCAAGGGTGGCTTCTCGCTCATTAGCATTACTCAGGCTCCCTTCTCCTTTCCCAAAACTTCCCCATTGATTCAGTTCCACACAATTCAATATAATTAATGTAGCAACTCGATTCCCTGCTGAGCTGATGATCCACCACAACCATTGGAGCCATAAGGCTTGAACGTCAGTATGAATATTCCTTAGACCGGATTCTCCAGTTCCTGATAGATAGGAAAAGAGGGAGGGCTCCAGAGGATTCCAAAGCACATGAGCCTGCCCATTCCTTGAGAAATACTCCAATAGAGGTCTAAAGACTCGGGTGCCTGGTTGGCTCAGTCAGTAGAATATGCTACTCATGATCTCAGAGTCATGAGTTCAAGACCCACCTTGGGGTAGACCTTACTTAACAACAACAAAAAGCCTAAAGACTCAAAAACTTTTTCTTTCATTTTTTCCTCTTATATATAATTTCAAGAGGAAGCTATCAAAACCAACATTTCCATCAAAGGTCTGGCAAACCTTTCTCAACAGAGCCTCACTTCCTACCTCCAGAACTGAAGCTGGGGGTCTCCAAAAGGAAAACATTCCAATTAAGTCCAATATAATAAACCTTAATTACTGACCTATGCATTGGTTAGAAATTGCTTTCTGCTGCTAGTGACAGAATCTCAATGGCAGTGGCTTAAACAAATTTGTTTTTTATTCTATTGTGTGAAAAAATTAGGAAGCAATTGAACAAGGCTGGTGTGGGGGCTTGATAAATCCATCAGAGATCCAGGCTCCTATCTTTTTGCTCAGGGGAATAACATGGCTGCTGGAAGTCAGCCATCATGTCTGTATTCCAGGCAGGAAAAGGGGGTGGGGTCAAGGAAAAGGGGGAGTCCTCTTCCCAGCTGAGTCATTTCCTTATTAGAAATTTTCCTGGAGGGGTGCCTGGGTGGCTCAGTGGTTGAGCCTCTAACTCTTGATTTCAGCTCTGGTCGTGATCTCGGGATCGTGGCATCCACCCCATGCCGGGCTCTGTGCTGAGCATGGAGCCTGCTTGGGATTCTCTCTCTCTCTCCCTCTGTCTCTCCTCTCTCTCTCTCACTTAAAAAAAATAAATAAGTTTTCCTGGAAGCCCCAACCAGGAATTTCTCCTTACATATCACCAGCCACCCCTAGACCCTAGATGCAAGGGAAGCTGGGCAAGTAGCCCGCTAGTCCACACATTGCTGCCCCAGAGAATAGGATGATTCTATTAACTAAGGAAGAGGGAAGAATGGAAGCAGAGTAAGGTGACTGGAAGTCTCTGCCACAATCTACTAAGTACCGGGTGGGGTAAGGAGGGAGGAGACGGAGCTGTGTAACCCTTAGCCTAGGAGTGGGGACCCACAGAGCCCACAAACTAGTACAAGTCAGAGGAAAGCCGCACGTGCGCCGAGAGAGCTGCAGAACGGGTGCCGCAGGCTCTTGGGAGGGGAGGGCGTTCGGTCTGCGGCTGGGTGTTCGGTGGGACCACAACCCACACAGAAGGGTGGCACAGAAAGTCACTCCGGGCACACCACACGCTTGGGGAACAACTGAGCTCAGTCGGAAGAGCCCGAACAGAAAAAGCTTTCAGGGCTAGAAAGACATTTAGCTTCACTGAGGTCAAAGGTTCTTTTTTTTTTTTAAAGATTTTATTTATTTTTTGTTGGAGAGACAGCGCGCGCACGCGCACAAGCAGACGGAGCGGCGGGCCGGACAAGCAGACTCCACGTTTGAGCAGGGAGCCCAATGCGAGACTCGATCCCGGGGATCCTGGGATCATGACTTGAGCCAAGGCAGACGCTTAACCAACTGAGCCACCCAGGCGCCCCGAGTTCAAAAGTTCTTAACCAGAGATGCACATACAGCCTTACTGCAGGGGCTTCGAGGGTCTCTGAATTGCCTGAAATTTTATACAAAAGTTTTTATATATAGGTATATTGTACTTCTCTTATGAAAGAAGTTCAGGATAATCCCCATAGTGTTCTTTCCAATCTTTCCCAAAAGAGCCCACCCTGTCCCTGACTTTTGTCCCCCTACACACTACCTAGCCACCAACTCTAATTCCTCATCCCCCAGCTCCCCAACCTTCACCCTCTACCCTGACTGGACTCATGCTCTTCCTCCCTCTTGTAATGGCTCTTCTCTGCTTCTCCTCTTTCCCTAGATATGAGAAGATGGGTAGTGATCTCCCCAACGCTAGAAGTACAAAAACAGAGACTGCACAAACACCTAGAAGGGAAATTATTAAACAAATTTGTCTTAGTTGCAAGCAACAGACACCAACCTGAGATGGTAGGATTCCTTTCAGCATGAACATCCTTTGGTATTGGTATTCCTCCAGGAAGTCCTCCTTCCCTAACCCCTATCCACTATGGTCTCTTATCTTCCTTTAATACTAATACTTTCCACAACTTAACATTAGCTTTATAACCTGTTTTATATTGTTCCCCCTCTTGTTCTATATATAATTCTAATGTAAGAAAAACAAAAGCAGATTATAACTAATCCAAGGACAAAAACTGAGTCTCCTTCCCTTGTACTTTCACCATGCCTTACCCAAAGGGTGACCAATCATCCCAGCGGACCTAGGACTGAGGAGACATGGGACTTTCAGAGCTAAAAGTGCAGAAATCCTGAGCAAACCAGGATGAGTCAGTCACCCTACTTGCCCAAGAAATGGGCGCATTGATGGCTGACATTTCTGCTGTTCACCAGTATTTCTGGTTCTCCTCTCCTTTGGGTACACATTGTCCTATCCCATCCCCCTGAAGTTGAGCATGACCATGTGACTTGCTTTGGCCAATAAAATGTGAGCAGACTTAATGTGTGTCACTTATGAGTGGACGCATTTAAGACCCTATGCATCATTCTCTGTATATGCTCTTCTCATGTGCTGGCAAAACTTGAAGGCCTAGTGTTGAGATGCCTGCATCACAGGATGGTGTAGAATGTCTGTGTGCGGCAGAGTCCCCTGCCTCCCCATGCTGGACATGCAGTGGGAGCAAAACTTAGCTTCATTCATGATAAGTCAATGTATTTTTATGTGTTTCACTACCTTGGCAAAACCTAACCTAACCTGACTGGCACATTAACCACCGAAAATTTCGATATTCAAACTCAAGTTACTAAATCAAAATAACTCTTTAGAGTTTTTTCTTAGGCCAGAGCTTTAAAGCGTATCACCAAAAAGCCAGTTGTATGAAAGTGGGAAATCTGAGCCTGGGTCTCCCAGGAAGCTCAAAGAAGCTGGAGGCAAGAGCTCTTGAGAACAGAGGCTCCAGGAATAGAATTTGCCTTCCTAGTTCCTACCTACCAGCCCAAGCCATTGACTTCAATTGTTGGCATTAAAATTTCAGATCAATTTTGGAAAGTGCAACTCTTCAGTGTTCAGATGGGAAACTCTCCAAAAGGGGAAGCAACTGGTTGAGGATCAAACAGAGCACTCCTGGTTATGATCTCCCCACACATTTTTGGCCATTTTGTCTTTTTTTTTTTTCTTTTCTACCTAGTTAATTCACATTGTCCCTTTCTTTGGGATTTCATATATTTTAATCCATGTATTCACTTGATGGTGAAAAACTAGTCTCAGTCTCACGAATGGATTTAGAAACATATTTTTTTAAAAACTTGCCTCTCACAATAATGATTTTCTTATAACAATAGTCATAAGCATATACGCATTGTTTAAAATATCTAAAATCTCACCTATAGAAAGGTAATCTCTATTAATACTTTTTAAAAATAATAATGGATTTGTTACTTCTTTTAATTAAAAAAACTCATCCTCATGAGTATTTTTACTGCTTACATGACTTTCTGTTTTTATAGATATATCCTAATTTATTTAACTAACCTCCTTTTTCTTGGATATGTAGGTTGTTTTGGGTTTTGCCTGTTTGTTGGTTTATTAATTTGTTTTTAAATCCTGAACACTGTTTCAATAAACACTGTAAATTTAAGGAGACACTTTTCCTCATTATCTGTTCAGCACATCCTACGGCAATGGTTCTCAAACTTTAGCAGGGGTCAGAATCACCTGCCAGCCTTGTGAAACTGGATTCTTGAGCCACATCCCCAGAGTCTAGGATCTGTAGGTCGGGGTGGGGCCTGAGAATTTGTATTTCTAACAAAGCTGTCTGGTAGTGTGGATCCTGCTGATTTGGGGACAACACTTTGTGAACCACTGTCCTATATTATTCTTCCTTCCAAGAACCTCATATCATCTGTGTCCTTAGTTTCCTTCCTTAGAACCTGTTACAATTGGTTTTATACTCGGTGGAGGGGGAAGTTCCTTTGTAGTCTCATACTCTTTCCTCATTCATGACTGTAAGTCCCTTTCACATTTGCATACCTTCCCAAGTTTCTCTGGCCTGGTATCATTTGCTAATAGACACGCAGATACACATGCACACTGATTTTCAAAGTTAGGTGTAGTTTTGTTGCATTGCCACTCTCAGAAAGCTCAGGTAGTAACAGAGTGAGGGTAAATAAAAGTTCTCTTCCCCAGGTAGTGACCTGTTCTGTCCCTTATTCCCACTGCATCTGCTTGTCTGCTTCACAAAGTGTTGTAATGGGTAACATCTATCCAGGTTGGACAGTGTTACAGATGCTTGTGAGCTGGGAAGAACTATTGACCGAGAAGTGAAGAGGCATTAAAATTAAACTAAGTATCATTATATATTTGTAGGGAAGTGGTTCAAAGCTTAGGTTCAGGAATTAGAACTGGAATTTATTTGGGCTCTGGTACTCACTAGCAACGTGAGCTTAGGCAAATCACGTCTCTGAGCCTCATTTTCCTACCCTGTAATGTGGAAGGAATAATACCTTTGTTGCAAGGAGATGGGAAAAAATAAAGTAATATGTACAATGTAGCCGGCACAGAAACAGCTCTCAAGAAATGGTAGCTGTTGTGTTTTCTAAGTAATTGTTTTAATTTTTTTCCTGGCCTTTTCTCCGCCAAGGGCCCGGAAAAGCATCCGTTGCTCCTAGGGATCTCTTCTGCCCTGGCCCAAGGTTGTTATCATTTACCGAGATCCTGGTCACCTGCCTCGGGCGGCGGCACCGCGAACCCCGCGGGCTTCGCGGAGGCCCTGCTCTTCGGGTATTTACGGCGCGCGGCCGCCCCAGCTCCGGCTCAAGTCTGCGCTTCCAGGTTCAGTTTCAGGGTCTCGCCGGCAGCCCCGGCCGGCGGGCGCGCGGCGTTCAGCGGGGCCGCGACGGCTGGGTCCTCCGGGGAGTGCCCCGGAGTTGGGAGGCGGCGTCCGGGAGTCCCCGGAGGAGGATGGGCTGCGGACACAGCAGGCTGAGCTGCTGCAAAGCCCCCAAAAAGGTAAAGGGCTCCGGCGGCGAAGTTTGCCTCGGGAGGGGAGGAGGGTGCGGAACCGCTCCGCCGCAGGGACTCTCGGAGCCGCCGGCCCCCTCCGGTCGTCCCAGGGAGCCGGGCGGAGGACGGAGAGAGGCCGGCGCGGAGGGAGGCGGGGAAAGCTCGGCCGGGCGGCGCTCTTAGCCCCGGCCGCGGGCTGAGCCGCTCGGGGCAGCCGAGTTTACCGACACGGCCCCTGGGCCCGGGAAGCGCGGCTAATTCCGGCGGCCCGAGCGGGGAAACGTCCAGTGCTATGGCAGGTGCCCTTTTCCTTCCGTCCGGGGCTGCTCGCTGTGTGGCCACGGACCAGTGACTTGACCTCTCTGGGCCTTCCGCTTTTCCCACCGTTCTGAGGCACACAATCTCTGAGGCCGCTACTCTCAGAGTGGTCCACGGATTTACAGCAGCGGCACCACCCGGGACCTGTTTGAAATGCAGAATCTCAGGCAGTGCCCCGGACCTGCCAAAATAGAACCTGCCTTTTAGCGAGCTGTCCAGGTGATTACAACAGGCTTTAAAGTTTGAGAAGCGCCGGTCTCGAGGCTCTTCAGGCCCCAAAGCCGGTGCGTGTGGGCTGTCCTGGGGGTAGCTGGGAGGGGCCAAAGAGGGAGGACATCTACCGCCTGCTGCTGCCCTTCCTTTCCTTCCTGTCCCTCCCCCAGGGGCCTCGGAGCTGGGTTAGGGCCCAGGAGACTCTACTCGGGTTTCTGACAGTGGGACCAGGTGCCCCTTGGGTTCTGACCAGCACAGAAGGTCAGAGCCTGGAGCCAGAGGACAACTTCCTCGGGGGAACAACCGAGGCGCAGAGGGGGAAAGAAGGACCCTCAAGTTCTAACCCTTCTTCCTACTACTCCCTGCTTTTCAGCCAGGTGGGAGGAGGTGGTCCCATAAACTTGATGAGCAGTCCTCCGGAGACCCTGAGAGGCCCCACACTGCAACCAAATGTTATTTTTCATAAAACTCAAATAAATCTCTCTCTCTCTCTCTCTCCCCCTCTCCCCCCCCTCCCCCCTCCCCCCCCCCTTGCTTTACTGGGGCCAAGGCAAGCTTTCCCTGCCCTGTGCTAGTTCAGGGAGAGGAGTTTTCACCCTAAGTACAATGCTTCTTACTCCTCCTTTATTCCTAGTTCAAGAAACCCCACCAAGCTCTGACCGAGAAACCCTCCTGTCTTCCCTTACTCCAACAGGGAAACTGAGGCTGGCTTGCCACCGTGGAAGCCGAGGGCTGGCTGATGGGGATGGTGGGCAGAGAAAGCTGAGCCTGGCTTGAGACCCAGAATGGAGCCAGTGATAGATGGACATCAGTCCTGGCTCTGCCATAATAAACATGATACATGACCTCAAGCAAGCCCGTACCACTCTCAGGGCCTCAGTTTCTCCCTCTACATGGAGAAGGGAGGGAGATGAGCAGGATGATTTCTAAGGGTCTGAGAGTCTGTGTTCTCTGTACCTGTGTCAACGTCTCCATCTGCAAAGTGGGCCAAGAGGGAATTCCATCTAGGCAGGGGCAGAAGGAGACCTAAAGAGGGGCCCTGTTCCAGACCTGACCCTTCCACAGTGAGCATGGGTTCCCCTGCCTCCTTGCCCTTCCAAGAGCCTTACCAGCTGTCCCTGTCTGTCCTTGGCACAGCCTGAACTGGACGACACCCCCGCCCACAAGCTGTGAAGGGCAAGTAAAGCCCGCACAGACGATCCCAGTGGGAAAGGGCCCTGGGTGCCACCTGGGCTGATGTGCAGAGCAGAGGGTAAGGCCTGAAGAAGGGAAGGGTCTTGACTGAGGTCACAGAGTAACTTAGAATGGAACCCCAGTATCCGGCCCCCTAGTCCGGTGCTCTTTGTCTCTGGCTTCCAGTGGCTTCTTATTGATTCCAAAGCCCTTTGGCATTAAAGCCTTCATTCCGTTGCCTCAGGGCAGTCCGGCATGTCTTCCTGCCCCAGAAATGCCAGGCCCCTGCCCCTGTGTGGCAGGATCTATAAGCCAGTTCATTTAAAGTTCGCTCCTGTTTCCATCTCTCCAGGCTGTGCTCCTGCCCAGTTTCTCATCCAGGTGCCAAACCCCGGAAAGCCTGAGCTCCCAAGGCCATCCCCACCAGCTGTCAGTCCCCTGGGGGGCACAGGGCTCTAAGGATGGGATGTACAAAAATGAGCTCACACCACAGAAGGGTTAGGTCATGGCAACAATGACTCACCCTGAATGGCAGTTTACAGAGAGCTTTCACATCCCGCGGGCCTTACAAAAGCCCTGGAAGCTAGGCTGAGCTGCCAAATCTTTGCCACTCCACAGGTGAGGACACGGAAGTTCAGGGAGGAGTGATGTGTCCAAAGTCATAGAGCCAGTTGATGACAAAGTTGTTCACCTGAGCCTGGTTTTCTGCACCCCCCATCTGGTGCTCATTGCCTCCTACAGAGCAAGTGCTGCAGAACTAGCTGAGTGAACAAATGAGGGCCAAACAGCCAGGCTAGGGCTTAGCCCGGGGTGCAGCAGCAGTACCTCACCCAGCCTCAAGAGATACAGGAAGACTCCTTGGATGGGGGAAGATGGGGTGTGGGGATGCCTTGACTGAACGTTGAAGGGTTTGGTAGGAGTTACAGTCGAGGCAGAGCGAAGAGCCTGAGCTGAGGCTGAGCCAGAGAAAGTGCAGGATGACGGGGCTCATTGTTAAAAGTGGAGGTGGCAGGCAGCAAGGAATGAGCTCAGAACTTTCAGCGGGGACTACCCTGGCTAGGGACAGAGGCTTGACCGCTAGGACCTCTCAGTCCTTCCAAGTTCAAGAATTAGAGGGTTTGCTGAGTTCTGTAGTCTCCTGTGCCTGGTGGCCTTAGCCAGGAGACCCAACCTGAGGCTAAGTCACTGCCTTATTGGGATGAATTGAAATCCTGATGGATGCTTGAGTGGGGATCCCTGGCAGGTAGGTGCTCAGGAGCCATCTGAACTGTCTGGTCCTTCCTAAACCCGTCTTGACTGAGACCATGGGTGCTGTGGTCATGTCCCCAGGAGGACTTGGGAGGAGAATGGAAGAGAGGGGAGGGGCCAAGGAAACAAATTTGCCAGGGACTTGCCTGTAGGAGTGACAGGGGAGTCCAGAGGCCCCCCTGGGCAGGGGTGGGGAGGGACACCTACTGCCTCATGGCCAACCCTCTGTGTTTGTGTGCCTGGTATGATGTCCGAACTCCCCAGCCCCCAGGACTTTGGCTCTGGCCACCGAGCAGAGAGTCAGAGAACCCACTCAGCACTGCTCCCACAGCTGGGCCTCGGGCAACGGGTTCTCAATGGTTCCGGCTTTCAGGAGCCCTTCAGGAGCACTTCCACGTAGCAGGCCCGGTGAGAGAGGGGGATGGATGCAGAAGTGAATGACCTGGCTACCCTGGGGTGCAGGGTATAGGCCCAGCATAGGCCTACAGAATCCGGAAACAAACCATGGACACCAAGGATGTGGGCTTTAGAGCTGGGCTCATGTGTTCATTTCCTCACTGGGCACAGTGGGCTGGGTGCTAGGTGCTGCTTCAGTCCTGGCTCAGTCGCACTCTGTTAAGTGGCTGTGGAAAGGGCTTGGCTTCTCCATGCTTTGGTTTCCTCATCTGTGAGATAGGTGTGAGATTCACTCCTGGGTCATAAGGTTGTTCTAAAGATTAGTTGAAAGAAGGCATGCAACAGAACCTCTGAGACACTGACTGGCAAGTGGCATGCCTTTGATAAGAGGTGATGTGGGTAATGCCAGGGAGATATAATTATACCTCACGGACATCACTGCCTGGATTGTACCAGGGGTGTGGGAGACAGGGGGACATTAATGTCCTTGGAAGGCTGTTGGGGTTGGGGACATGAAGCCTGGAGCCTGGCCGTTGCCTTCGAATCTCTGAAGTGTTGCCAAGGGGACGTGGGGAGCAGCCTTGTTCTCTGTTGTTCCAGAAGGCAGAATTGTGGCCGCTGAGGGGAAGCTAAAGGAAGCCAGATTCTACTTCTCGTGAGGAAGAAAGGTAGCAAGTTCTCCATCTCCGGAGGAGTTCAAACAGGTCAGGTGACATTTTGGCAAGACTAGAAGAGGGCATGTAAGCCTAGGACTAGTAAATATTTAGGATTCTGCTTAAGAAATCTAATTTTGATTATTGTAATGTTTGAGGCAAAATTTCAGAACTTGGAAAAATATAAAGAAGTTTAAAAATCACCATTAAGACATAGCCTCTGTGCACATTTCACTGCCCTTCTGTTTTTCCTATATATATAATACACATGAGGGTGACTATTTTTACACGACTGGGACTATATTTTAAAGTGGTTATATTCTAGTTAATATTTCGCTGGAGGCATTCCTGTTACATAGTCCATGGAAACATGATTTTTAATGGCCAACTAATATTCTGTGGCTTATGTAACCGGTTTGGACACTTGGTTGTTTGCATTCCCCACTCCTACCCTCATTCTTCATGAGCATCCTGGCATGTTCATCCTGATTGGGGGGGGGAGAGGTGGCTCTGAGCTCAGAGGGGAGAGGAGGGGCTGAGCGAAGGCCTCCTGAGAGAGCTGGCCTCTTCGCTGGGTTTTGAAGGTTGGTGGGGTGGGACTAGACAGCTGTGTTGGGGTGAGTGGTATATAGGAAAGTCCGGGCTCCTGACACCTGGTCAATAGGAACAAGGCAAATCTGACCTTTTAGCTTGGTTTGCCGAGGGTGGGATGGTTAAGGAACCTGAGAGGACTGGGCGCCTGGGTGGCTCAGTTGGTTAAGCGACTGCCTTCGGCTCAGGTCATGATCCTGGAGGCCCGGGATCGAGTCCCGCATCGGGCTCCCCGCTCAGTGGGGAGTCTGCTTCTCCCTCTGACCCTCTTCCTTCTCGTGCTCTCTATCTCTCATTATCTCTCTCTCTCTCTCTCAAATAAATAAATAAATAAAATCTTTAAAAAAAAAAAAAGGAACCTGAGAGGACTTTCCTGGGCCCTGATCCCTCTGCCCCAAGCATAATGGAGACTTTGGTGTGTATGTAGCCTCTGAGCTGGTGGTTTTTGCCCAACCCATAAAGTCACCACAGCTAAAGCCAACATAGGCTTCCATATGTATGCACTCTGAAAATCTTGGGAGGTCAAAAGCCAGATTTCTATTTTATAGCAGGACATCTGTACCTAGTGACCTAAGACGTTAGAAAACTTTCTGATAATCCTTGCCTTAGAGACGCAATCTTTGGCAACACGTTTTCTGCACATGTATGTGGTTTTAATTCTGTTCTTTTCCTTTGTAGTCGAATTCCCAGGTGGCTAATGTAGGTCCCCAGGGGCAGGATATGTCCCCAGCCACCTAAAGACTTCCATCTTTGCCTCAATTGGGTATTGAGTTTGGAGCCCATGCTTCATGTCTTTTTTATTGTAAAGAGGGCAGAAAAGATAAAACTTCAAATTAGTTGCCCAGAAGCAGGCTGCTATGTAAGTCAAGATGGTGATGGTCCTGGGGGGGGGGGGGTTGGGACACTGCCACCTGACCTCTCAGTGGTCACAGATCAGCTAGTAAACAACAGCCTGAAATCTGCCTGGAAAGGGGGTTCTAAAGGGTCTCAGTATAACATTCATGAACATTCATGTTCAAAAAAAGAAACTTGGAAAATGTAAGGACAACCCCCCCCCCCCCAGTAAAAGGGAGAGGCTGATGGTTGGCCCAAGTTCTGGCTCTGACATCTTGGGGGCACTTGGGTTCCCGTCTTTGTCTCCTCAGTGTCCTCCACTCTCAGAGTCCTGTGAGCCCTGCTGGATGACCAGGGAGAGCAGGACCCATAGGCAGGGCTGGAGGAACTCCTGTGAGCCCGCCGTGGGCAGAGAGTAGGAGCAAGAGAGAAAAACACCCATCCATCTTTAGCATGTGTAGATCTAAATCTGTCCATTACCTGAAGAGAAGTCATCCTGTTTCTCTTGCCAGGTGAATTTTCATCCCTAAAAATCATTTATCTTGTCACTTTATTTTCAAACCTGAATCTTCCAGAACATCTAGGCCAAACACCTTACAAGACATAAAACATCCGTCCCACATCCATGCTTTCCCCCAGGTAAGTGATGTACAACCTGACCTAATTCCGCTTCTCCCTCTCCCCCAGTGGTGGCGTTCTTTCACCAAGTATACGAGGAACCTCATAGACCTCCTTGCCATTTCTCCACAGCTCCACACAGCCCTACCCACTGCCCACTCCTTAAGGATGTAGCCCTGACATTAGATTAGGAAAGTTATCTGTACCAGGGTGAACAGTGCGCACCCCCACCAAAACTCAGGTACACCCAGAACCTATGAATGTGACCTTATTTGAAATAGGTTTTTTGGAGATGGGATCCATTTAAGATGAGGTCCTACTGGATTAGGGTGGGCCTTATTCCAATGACTGTTGTCCTCATAAGAACAGGAAAATTTGGACAGAGAGAAGGCCATGGGATAGCAGAAGCAGAGATCGGAGGGCTGCAGAAACACAAGCCAAGAAACACCAAGGATTGTGGCACCCGCCAGAAGCTAGGAGAGAGGGATCGAACAGATTCTCCCAGAACCTCCAGAAGGAACCAACTCTCCCAACACCTTGATTTTGGACTTCTAGCCTCCAGAACTGTGAGAGAATAAATTTCTGTTTTAGGGTTCCAACTCTGTGGTAATTTGTTAGAGCAGCCCTGGGAAACTTCTATATCTTCAGGTTAATGACCCCCGCTCTCACCCTCCACCATCGGTCAAGGTGGGCAGCCAAAACCCAAAGCCTCCCATTTGGACCCATGGCTCCCCAGAAGAATAGGGAGAGTGGCAAGCAATGAGGTGCTTGGACAAGGCCCAGAGGCTTTCGGCCACCAGCTGCAGCATCCGTGGAAGAAAGCGCCGCCCTGGGAGTCAACGGTGGTCTAACTCCTGCCTCTTCCCCTAACTTGCTGGGGGTCTGAGCCAAGAGGTTCTCTCCCTGGGCCTGGACATCCCCATCTGTAAAATGACTGCCTTGGCTGCTTGTAGATTTCAAGAGAGGTATTTCTTCTTCTTGTGAATGTCTTTGCACACAAGGAAAACTTGACTACATCGCTGTTTAAAAAATTCTAAGAATTCAGGTAACACTAAAGCTCCCCCTCCTTGGCTACAAGAATCTTAGTCTTTTCTCTAGAAATGACAAGTGCCATCAGTCGGTGCTATTCTAGGTACTTTTCTCTGTTCTTTTGTGTGCATTGATGTACCAAGGAAAATAGTTTATTTTGCGTACTGGTATTCTACCAAATGCCTTCCCAACTCTGTATGTAAAATGTACTTCATTATTTAGACTTATGAGTGACCTTGCGTGGTGTTATGTACCTTAGTGTATTGAGCCAGTCCCCACCACAGACATGAGGCTGGTTTCCAGTGTTTCCCTCTTACAAACAACTCTGCCCTGAGCACCCTGGGGAGGCGCTGCTGTCCTCACGAGTGGGTGTCTCTCTGCTAGCAGGGCAATTGCAGGCTGGTGGGGCACGCTGCCTATAACCTGGGGGGGGGGGGCAGGTAGCCACTGACTCCCTGTCACCCTCTGCTCTGGGCAGTTACTGTCCTCCCCATAGGGGCTGCTCGAGAACAGAGGGTGGTATGAAGGGCTCAGGACACTACCCAGGCCCTCCTGAGCAAGGGCGCCTCTTTTCTTGTCCTCTGGAGAAGCTCTCTTCATGCAGGCATTGACAGCCATGTGTAGATCGCCTGTCCTGCTCTGCCCCGAGCACACGAGCATGACAGGATTGATACAGGATGGGGGGGCAGGATGACCTCACCCTGCCCCTTCTTCTTCATCCGAAGCATGTCAACACAGGAAAGACTCTGATGTATCCCATTGCCCAACTCCATGCCCTAGAGAAGAGAAAACAGAAGCCCAGAGAGGGCTGGGTGCTTTCCCAAGGTCACACAGCAAGTGGCAAGCCGGGATTTTGACTCTAGACCCCCACGTGGGAGTTTGTCATTGCGCTGGGGAGACCGGTGGATGTCTGGCATCTCTTCTGTGCCCTCAGCATGCTTCTTCCTCTGCCCCGGCTGCTGCCATCATTTCCTGCCCCACTCCTTCAGAGTCCCAGTCTGACCCAAATGCCAGAGGTGGTGCTGAGTGCTTTTGCCAGCTCCAAGCCCTCGGAGGAGACTAGAACTGGCAGACATCCTGGGAAGCTGGTGGGGGAACAGGAAAACGTGGGCTCTGGGGAGAAGGACAAGGAATACTGCGTATCAGAAAGCCTTTCTCTAGGCCTCAGCCTCTCCATCTGTGCACAAGCCTGGGCCCGGTGCTCCAGGGCTCCCCCACAGTCTGCCATGGCCCGGCTCAGTAGGCGCTGAAGAGGGAAGTGGTTCTGTCCTCCTCTAAGATCTCATTCCTCGGTCGATCAGATAGAAGCGCTGGAGACCACATCCGCCCCTGAGTGGGGTGCGCTGGGGGCATCACAGGTGTTCCGAGAATGGGCGGTGCCCCCCAGTGCAGCCCAGTGGTGCAGGCTGGCCCTCCCACCGTTAGGCCGCCCTGATCTCATAGCCACGCTGATCCATCCCAGGCAGGCAGTGGGCGATGCCTACGCCACACTCTGGAGTATGAATGAGATGAACTAAATCTTCAGTGTCCTTGGCATGTGAAAATGAAATCAGATTCAGGCATTACTTTGCCAAAATACTTCTGTCCATCCATCTTAGAGATAGGGAAGCTGAGACCTATGTTTATAGGGATCTTCCATCAGAGCCTCTGTGATTTGGGTGTGAAGGCTAATATTTCTCAACAGCCCTGAACATTTAGGCCCTGCCTTTCCTCCCCCTTCTGGAGGGGGCCCTTTGGGCCTCCACCCCCACCTCCTTCCTGCCTCTACCCTCAGCCAATAGGCTCTGCCTGTGGTTGTTAAGATTCTGAAACTACTGGTGCGCGGCCCCACCCACGCTGAGTCCAGATGGCGGAAAGGCAGCCCTGATACTACAGAGGGGTGTGACCTGAGTCCTGTGAGGCCCAGAATCATCTGTCCCCTAAACTTCGGCTACTGCCATCAATCTGGTGTATGCATAAAGGAAAGGAAATGGAAGGGCCTCCAGGCTCCACCTTGAATCTGGATTCTCGTGAGGGCACTTGTCCCCCTGCTTTGTGGCCTCTGACAAGTATTTTCCATCCCACCTCTGGGCCTCAGTTTCTCCATCTAGAAATAGGAGGTGGGGATTGGAATAAACTGTCTCCAGGGGCCCTTCCAGGCCTGCCTGCTGGGTCCCAGCAAGCATCCCTCAGCCAGAATGGGAGGACAGAGCTCCGTGGCCAAGGGAAGCCAGGGAACAGGAAAGGAGCTAGGGAACTCCTGAGGGTCCTTTGATTACTGAATTCTCTAAGCAAAGCAGGAATAATGATATAAATGATACCACTCAATCAGCAATACACAAAGCCCAAAGGCCCATGGAAAGCATGGAGTGATGATGGTTCCTCCTGCGAGGTGAGACCAAGTGTGGTCAGGAAAGGCTGAGCCATCCTCAGGGCTGCTCTTGGCTTCCATCCTAACAAGGGCCCCAACGTAAGGAATAACCGAGCAGCTTCCATCTGAGCTGCTTCTGCCTTACTCACCCTTGCCTGGTGCAGCTCACAGTTTGAGGGAAATTGAGGATTCTGCCCCAAAGGCTTCAGTACAGGACTATGGAAATTCACCCCAAAGTACTACAACCTGGAAAATACTCAGCAGAGCCCTCCGAGGCCGTGTTCATGCTGGTGGCTTTCACTCTCCACCTGCACTTTAGGCTTACCAGAGGGCTTTACTTGCTGAACATCAAGGATACTTTATAGAATTATAGACTGTTGGAGTTGAAGGGCCTCTGTGATCACTCCATCCAACCTGCAGAATGAAGTTTGCCTCTTCTTGCCTGCTACCAGTGATGGAGATCTCACTACCACCACCAAACCCCCACCTCTAGTCAGGCAGCTTATCTCTGTCTGGGACAGTTCTGAAATTCTTCTTCATGTTGAACTGAAACTTCTTGAAACTTCTAGCCCTTAGCCACAAGCCTGCCCTCCAAGTCTGTGGACCACACAGCTTCTGCCTCATGACAGTCCCGCAGAGATCTGAAGGCAGTGGCCAGGTTTTCTTGCCTGTTCTTGAGGCTGACCAACTGTTGTTACCAGTACCTCCTATAATTTGGTTTTGGGCCTCCTTCCACATGCTGTCAGCTCCCTTTGGATGCCTTCCAGTTTGTCAATTTACCCTTCAAAATGCAAGCATATTCTGGGGGTCTCACTCGACCCGACGTGAGCTCATCTGGCTCCTCCACAGCCCTGGCCACTGTCCTCCCATGTTACCGGACTCCGCGCCTGTATTTGGCAGCTGCATCCTGCTGCAGACCAGGTTTGCTTCAGGTTGAACCCAAAGCGGGGCTCTGGTCTGCTTGACAACAAGGAGCTGGGCCCCAGAACTGTGTGTGTTACCAAGATACAAGGGCCCTGTTTCCAGCCTCCATAGTGGAAGGGCTGTCCTGGAGTCGGAGGAACTGAACGGAACACCTGTTCCAACCCTGACGCGTGGCAGATAAAGAAACAGGTCCAGCACGGGCAAGGGACTCGCCTAAAGTCTCATAGGAAAGCTGGAATCCGGGTCTCCGGGTGTCTCCCCCAGTCCTGGGTTCTCCCTACGTCCTGTGCTGTCAGATACCCACCTCGCTCTCTTCTCCCAGTTTCTGTTGACTCAGGAAACCCCACTGACCCAGCTCCCCCTCTTCCAGAGCTCAATCCGGATGCCCCACCCCAGCCCTGGGCCTCCCCACTCTGCTTTTGGAAGGGGAAATTCTTATGTCCCCCTCCCAGCTCCTGTCCTCTCCCACTGCGGGGTGAACTCTGCTCCGTAGCCTCCGAGGACGGAGCTGCCTGAGCCCCAACCTGGGGATTTTCCATGTCGTAGTTGCTTATCAATTCCTACTCAGCTCTGGGCTATGTGTCCTCAGGCTTTTGTGAGCAACAGAGCTGCCTGCATAGATTGGCAGATTGGGGCTTCCCGGCACATCTACCACCCTTGGATTCTGTGGGTCTAGACCTGGGCCTGGGGGCTGTGTTAAGCAAGCATTCCAGGTGCTTCTAATAATACAGGAGACCCAGAGACCACACTCAAAGAAATAGTGTTCTGGGCATCATAACAGATGCTGGGACAAATCCAAAGCGGGTTTCAAACATGGTCCCTGTTGCCAAGGAGCCCCTTGGCCTAGCTGGAGAAGCACAGGTAACCAGGTAGGTCCTCACATGGGTGTCCAAAACAGGCACCCAGGCACAGAGCTGCCAGGGACTAACTCAGCACTGGAGAGGGACAGAGGAGAAACGAAACGGCACGTGAGCTCAGCCTGGAAGCCTGAGGAACTGTGGAGGGTGTGTCATGCTGGGATGAGTGCCTTGGGATGGTCTCGAACACAGGGATGCACCTACTGGGGCCAGGAGTACCATAGGCTTGTTTGGTTTGGGCCCAGCAAATTTGCCAATTGCTTTTTTAAAAGTGATACTATTCCGTGTTGGCAAGGTTGCCGTGAAACTGGCCTTCTCGTGCGCCAACAGGGGGTGTGTTCATTGGTAGAACCTTTCTGGAGGGTAGAGTCAGTAGTTTCAGATGTGTAAAAATACATATAAGTCAGTAAGCGATCACTGAAAGCATAATTTGGAAGTTAAGAAATGGAAATAATCGAAGTATTCGTGCAGATTATTTAATGATTGAATTCATTCACAAGGATGTAATATTTGAGTCATTAAAATTAACATATCTACAGAATATTTAATGCCATGTAGTAAGAGCTCAAAATGTATTTGAAAAAATAAAACATAAGGAAGTATATATAATGTTCCAATTATGAATAAATAGATCGATTATTACTACTACTGTAATTGGAGAAAGAAGTTTACAAATATTTATCAAGGAAACGGAGGAACAGGAGGATCCTCGCCTGAGGACAGACTGTGATAAGTCTTTTTTTTCCTAAGTTTATTTATTTATTTATTTGACAGAGAGAGAGAGAGCACGAGCAGGGGGAGTGGCAGGGAGAGGGCGAAGCAGACTCCCTGCCGAGCAGGGAGCCCAATGGGGGCTCGATCCCAGGTCCCTGGGATCATGACTGAGCCGAAGGCAGACGCTTAACCAACTGAGCCACCCGGGTGCCCCATGCTAAGTCTTGAATGTCACGGGAAGCCGTAGACCTGGGAGTGGTTTTGTCAGGATCTGGGGACTCAAGCGCAGGGTCCCATCCTGCCTGTGGTCTGGAAGCTGTTAGTGCAGGAGAGTTTTTCACCTTTCTGTGGTGGTGGTTTAGCAGAAGACAGTTTTTCATGAGCGTTATGATCTTACTTCAGGCCAGTCTGAGGGAGATCTACCAAAGCACTGCAGGGCCTTTGTTTTTGCCCTGCTTTTCAAACAGAAAGTAATAAACTCAGGCAATGTTTAAGCTCTCAGAATATGCCAGACATTATGGGTGCATTATCCCATCTAATCCTTAAAACAATCTCATGAGGAAACCAAGGCTTGGAGAGGCCATGCAGTCACACAGTGTTAGATTTAGGATTTGAATCCCGGTATGGGTAATTCTAGAATCCCAGAGTTCTTCTTTTTTTTTAATTTTTTATTGTTATGTTAATCACCATACATTACATCTTTAGTTTTTGATGTCTTTTTTTTTAAGTTTTTATTTATTTATTTTAGAGCTAAAGATGTGGGGGAGGGGCAGAGGGAGAGAAGCAGACTCCGTGCTGAGCCCAGAGCCTGATGTGGGGCTCAATCCCACAACCCCGAGATCATGACCTGAGCCGAAACCAAGAGCTGGACGCTTAACCGACTGAGCCACCCGGGCACCGCTAGAATCCTGGCGTTCTTAACCCCACTGCTCCAGTCTCTAATGTGCTGAGACCTGGTTCTGACGTTGAGTCTGCCATCAAGGCACAGAGTCACCGTGTCTTACCTCCCTGGGTTTCCTCACTGTAATAACCCTGCCTGTCAGTGCTACTGAGAGGAGCTGAGGTCAGAGGCTCAGAGCTGGAAGACCACGGGGGTCCACTAAGCCCTTCTTGACTCTACTTGGCAAAGGAGGGAACAGGAGCCCAGAGGAGTGATCAGTGGAGAAGGGAGGAGGGGAGACGTTTGTCCAGCTTTGTAGGAGAGCTGGGACTGGAATCCAGGAATTCTCAGTCCCATGAAAGCATCCCCAGATTAGCATAACCAGTGGTGGCAACGGGGATGAGACAACCATTGATCTCCCTCCTTCTGACAGCCCAGGGTAGAGAGGCTGGCTCCTGTGACTTCCCCAGATTCTTGCTTGGACAGCTTCGCAGATATGTGCCTGGGTCGGGCATCCCCTCTGCCCTGGGCGGGGAGAGCCGAGTCTTCCCAGGGTGGAAGGAGAACTCAGTTGTCAGGTATGCCCAGCCACTGAGGGCTGGGGGGAGGTGCCATGTCTTGTTCCATTTGCCAGAGGCTCACACTGCACCAGGCTCTGTGCCGGGCTCTGTGCCAGGCACTGGGGGGCAGGAGCAGAAGGTTGTAGAAGCCTTCCCTTGACTTACCTTCCTTCCCCAACCAGAAGTATGCTTTCCAGCAGCATTTCAGTCATTCTTGAGTTCAGGAAATTGTTAATAATTTTATGCAATAATGTACCTTTAAAAATCTGTGACCATAATAAAAAGTTCAGTTAATTGAACATTTTCATAGCCTTTCCACAGGCTGATTTATTTTCTTAAGTGTCTCTCTCTTTTTTCTTTTTTTTTTTTTAGAGAGGGAGAGAGGGAGGAAGGGCAGAAGGAGAGAGAGAGAATCTTAAGCAGGCTCCACACCCAGCGTGGACCCCTGAGAGCAGAGAGCCCAACATGGGACTCTATCTCATAACCCTGAGATCGTGACCTGAGCTGAAATCAAGAGTCGGTGCTTAACTGACTGAGCCACCCAGACGCCCCTTTTAAGGTTTCTTAAAATGCAATCTACAATTTTTTTTTCATTTTTTTAAGAGCATCTTTTTTTTTTAAAGGGATAGTTGACATATAAACATTATATTAGTTTCAGGTCTACAACAATGATTAGATATTTGCGTGTATTGTGAAATGATCACCACAATACGTCTAGTTAACATCCAAGAACATCTTGGGGTGCCTGGGTGGCTCAGTTGGTTGAGTGTCTGCCTTCGGCTCACTCATGGTCCTGGGGTCCTAGGATCAAGTCCCACATGGGGCTCCCTGCTTGGCGGGGAGTCACTTCTCCCCCTGCCTCTTCCCTCTGCTCAAATAAATGAATAAAATCTTTAAAAAGAAAAAAAAAAGTGATGTTATTTTTAAAAAAAAAGACATCCAAGAACATCTTAAAAAGTTACAGGATGGCTTAATTTATTTTTTCTACCCCAGATTCTGGTCCAGTGGCTAGTGCCAGGCCTTGGCTGACTTTCCACCTATCTGGGGTGAAATGAGAAAATTAAAGGTGTAAGTGTGTGTATAACATTGAGTAAGGATGTCAGTTCCCCACTTCCTGGAAGAAGTGTCTTGAGCTTTCCTTACTATATTTTGGAAGATTATAATATCCTCTATTTTATGAAATGATAGTGTTAGTCTGCAGATAATGTTTTTCAGCATCCTTGCTTTTCAACCCATATCAACTGTCCTATTAAAAAATATTATTTACGAAACTTGAAAATCTGGGAGCCACTGACACTGCTTCAGGATTCAGCCCTTTGGCATCTCTTGCCTCCTTTGATCAGATTCAACCAATACTGGCCAAATATGGCTCAAGTCCTTGACTCTGCCAGGTATGCACTAATCTAACTTGATTAGTGAATAATCTACCTCACTCAGCCTCAGCCTCCTGTTCTGTAACTTGGGGATATTAATATTTCCCAGGATCATTCTGAAAATTAGCTAAGGTAGTGTAGACATCATAGTGCCTAGTACATCCTGAGTATGGTGTCTTACCCCCATCTGTCAAGGTAATTACCACTGCCTCCTTATAGTTGGCGAAACACCCCCTCTAACAAAGAATAAGCATGGTAAAACCATGGCTTGGATGACAACGACTTCTTCTTCTTCTTCTTCTTCTCCTTCTTCTCCTTCTTCTTTTAAAGAATTTATTTGAGAGAGAGAGAGAGGGAGGGAGAAAAGCAGAGAGGAGGGAGAGGGATAAGCAGACTCTGCACTGAGCATGGAGCCCGACATGGGGCTCAATTCCAGGACCCTGAGATCCTGACCTGAGCCTAAACCAAGAGTCAGACGCTTAACCGACTGAACCACCCGGGCACTGCCCCCCATGGCTTGGACTTCTTTTCTTTTAAAATTGTATTTATTTACTTGAGATAGAGAGTGAGCAAGAGAGCCGGGGCAGGGGAGCAGAGGGAGAGGGAGAAGCAGGCTCCCCGCTGAGCAGGGAGCCCGATGCGGGGCTCGATCCCAGAACCCTGGGATCATAACTTGAGCTGAAGGCAGACACCTAACCGACTGAGCCACCCAGGCGCCCCCATGGCTTGGACTTTTTTTTTTTTTTAAAGATTTTATTTATTTATTTGAGAGAGAGAGAATGAGAGATAGAGAGCACGAGAGGGAAGAGGGTCAGAGGGAGAAGCCGACTCCCTGCTGAGCAGGGAGCCCAATGTGAGACTCGATCCTGGGACTCCCGGATCATGACCTGAGCCGAAGGCAGTCACTTAACCCGCTGAGCCACCCAGGTGCCCTGGCTTGGACTTCTGATGCTTTGCCCCTAATACAGGGAAGGATCAACTTCCTTGGAAGGAAGTTGTGGTAACCATAGGTCCTGAGAGGAAAGGGTAATTGTCTCTGAACTAGAGGTTGGGAAGTTTCAGCTATAACTGGGGTGAGGGTAATAGCAAAAGGTCTGGCCAAGAGCTGGAAGAAGGAAGAGGTGGGCAGGGAGGGCCTCATGGTTGGTGGCACAAACCACAAAAATCTAAGGAGAGGTCAACCAGTATCAGACTCCCCACTGAGGGTTTCCGTGGCAATGATGAGAAATCCTGCTCTGGGAACCCCTTCCCTACAGAGGGAGGGCTGCCTTCGGCTAGTGAGGGAGGCAGGCTAAGTAACTGGATCCAAGGCAAGGTCTGGTATAGCTGGACATCAGTCCTGTCTTGCCTTTGGAAGGATCCTACGACAGCATCCATCCTCACATTGACCTCCTACCCTCTACCTTCACTTCATTGTTGTCTCATTTCTTCCAGAGGCGCCAAAAACCAGATCAGCCCCCCAGACCAGAGCCACAGGAACTAGGTCCCCTCAACGGGGACACAGGTGAGTAGCCAGCCCTATAAATGCCCTCCCCACCATCCATGAGGTTTCCTACTTTATCAACAAAGCTGATATTTAATTATCTCATGAGACCTTAGGTAGGTTACACTAATAGCAGTGTCATGTCTAAAATCAGGGAGGTGATACTCCTGACCTGTACTTGCCTGTTCCTGGCTACTGATGCCAGGAACTGATGCCTCCACACATGGAGGGTTGAGTTTATTTCTGGAAAGTACATTTTCAGGAGAATCCAGAAAAATTGGGAGGGAGTACAGTAGAGACAGATCAGGCTGATAAGAAATCTGGAAACCCAGTCCTGTAAGGAGCAGTTAAAGGAGCAGAGGTTGTTCTACTGGAAAGAAGATGTTGCAATAAAACACAACAGTTCTCTCCAAGTGTCTGAAGTACCCTCAGAAGAAAGATAAGCCTTGTTCAGTGTGACCCAGAGGTCCATTCAAGGGCCTCAGGGTGGCAGAAACAGGCAGGCAGAATTCAGTTCGGTCTCAAAGGATTTTTTGTGTGATTGTTGGTTTAAAACCACCAGAGCTACCTAGTAATGAAATGAGCACTCCATCTCGGAAAGTGTTCAGTTACAGACTGGAGACTGGCAGGGCCATTGTAGACGAAGTTTAAGTACCAGATAAGCAATTGGATCAGAATTCAGAGGCTCTGTAATCTGCCTGTGCACAAGAATTACCTGGGGGAACTTCAAAGATACACATTCTGGGCCCCACTGCAGACCGACTCGACAAGAGTTTCTGGGAGTGGGGCTGAAGACTGTCCTGGTAGTGATGATCTATCTTTGTTATAAACTTCTCCCTGGCAGGTGCCAGTCCAGCTACTGGTCTTGTGGACCAATGTTTGGGACGCTGAGCCAAATGGTTTGTGAGAGTCTGGGGTTCTCTGAACTTGACCCCAGTGGTTCCCCAGGACCCAGAGCACTGACTCGCTCCCCCCAACCCCCATCCTGACAGGCAGCCCAGGCCAGCTTCCTGGCTAGCAGGCCCACTCCTCACCTTTCTCCTCATGCCCTTTGCCAACCCTATGGCACTCTGTCATAATAATACTAACATCAGTAATGATGCCAACTGGACCAGTAATGCCAACCCCTCTAATGTTTGTCAGGAGCAACGATGACTCTCTAGAGAGCATTCAGTAAACAAGAAGGCACATTTATTGAGCTATCTCTAAATGCCTGGCACAACGCTTCCTGCTTTGTGTGCGTCAGCAGGCAGAGTAAGGTGACAGGAGAGCTTGCCGTGGGATCAGACTGTGCAGGGTTCACAGGCCCTCCCCCGACCGTGAACTGCGTGATCCTGGGCCAGTTGTGTAACTTCTCTGTCCCTCAGTTTCCTCATCTGTGAAATGGGGATAAACATAGTACCCACCACAGTGGGTTGTTGTGAGGACTGCATATTCCCCGTGAGGCACCTGGGACAGGGCTGGCATGCTCTTGGGCACATGGTAAGCTCTCAGTACTCCTTACCTTGCTGGTATTATTTCTGTTGCCATCATTTCCTGATTTGATCATCTCCACAGCCCTGTGAGCTAGATATTATTATCCCGATTCCCACAGTGGGTAAGTGAGGCACAGAGAGGGCGGGTCGTGCCTTAGGGCACATCCAGAGCCTATTGGACTCACAGGGGCAATGGCAGGGCCTGTTCTGGAGTCTCCCTAAGCAAGGGCTAGACTTCCTGTTTGCGTCTCCTTCCCACTCACAGCAGCCCCTCTGCCTCCAGCTGGAGAGGGGGGGCGATGCTAAAGGTCAGGGCTCACACACCCAGACCCTCACAGGCCCCAGCAGGTAGAGCAGGTGACTCTGGCCAACGGCAGAACCATGTCCTGGACGAAGCGGGAGACAGCTGTGCCTCAGCTTCAGCTCCTGGCTGGCACAGAGGTACACGCTACCAGTTCTTTGGCTTCTTGAAGAAAAGTTGGAAATCTGTATATGAAGTAAAAGTTGCCCAGCAACGATTAAATCTCAGCAAATTCTTTTTACCTTATTTTTTTTTAAGATTTTATTTATTTATTTGACAGAGAGAGACACAGTGAGAGAGGGAACACAAGCAGGGGGAGCGGGAGAGGGAGAAGCAGGCTTCCCACTGAGCAGGGAGCCCAACATGGGGCTCGATCCCAGGACCCTGGGATCATGACCTGAGCCGAAGGCAGATGCTTAACCATCTGAGCCACTCAGGTGCCCTCCCCTCCCCCCCTTTTTTTTACTTTAGATATCAGTTAGAGCAAATAACACCATTATGGGCTGAGTCCATCCTGTGAGTTACCAGCTCTGCTGTAGATCATAGGGGGCAGAATGAGACCCCTGGCTCCCGCACTAAGGAGGGTCTCCAAAGCCGGAGAGATGTGAGCGACTGCCACTGGAGGTTGATCTTCCAACTGAAACCATTCTTGCGGTGGAGACTGGAGATCTCAGCCCTTAGCCCTGGCCTCCGACATCCTCTCCACCAGGCCCTGGCCTCACCTCTGCTCTGTGTGAATTTTTTGCTTCCTTGCGTGTAGCCACAGCTGTCCAGCTCTGTGCATCTGAGGAGGCTGAGGAGTGCCAGAAGGAGATAACCAGAATTCTCCAGCAACACGAAGAGGAGAGGAAGAAATGGGCACAACAGGTAAGTCCAGGTAACACCCGGCCCTTCTCTCTTCCTCCTGCTTAGCTAACCTTGCTCAATGCCAGAATGAGGATCACCTTTGGATTTAGGTGTTCTAAGTATCTCTTACTCCTTCACCAAGAAGGAAGTCCTTTATCTTTTGAATAAATAGTTGTAAGTGCTTGCATATAATTCATTATATTCATTGTATGCGGTGAAAGATCAGGAAACACTAACACAGTAGAAAGACTTCCTGCCTGGAGCGGGCATCAGGATTAGAAGACTCCTACATCCCCTTCTCCTAGACAATTCTCTGGGAACCCCCTTCTAAGATCTAAAGAAGGCAGAGTCAGCCACACTTGCTGTGTCTTGGAGGTCTTGTTCCCGCTGAGCTCAGGTCGTTCCCGTCACACAGACAATGGGGTGGAACTCTGATCACCAACCTCTACAAAGCTCCAGGGGTTGGTGTGTGAATAAGCGAGGCTGCGCTGAACCTGCTCAGTCTCATGCTACTGGCCACCTCCCGCCCCCAGGTGGAGAAGGAGAAGGAGCTAGAGCTTCAAGAGAAACTGGATGAACAGCGAAGGGTCCTGGAGGGAGAGCATGAGGAGACCCTGCAAGGTAAGGATGGAGATGCTTCACTAGCAAGGGTGGGGAAGGCTCCTTCTTTTGTCCCCACCTCCTGAGTTCACAGGGGTCTCCCACTGGCCCCCACCTCCTGCCTCTGGCCCCTCCCTTCTGCCTCTGCCCCTCTCTCCTATCACTGGCCCCTCCTTCCTATCACTGGCCCCTCCCCCTGCCTCTGGTCCTCAAATAGTTGGCTGCTTCAGGGCTGGAGTCTTCAGGGTCCTTGGGACTTGTCCTTTTGGACATGACTTTAAAACTGACACCATGCTTTGTCTAACCTTAGTTGAGAGATTTTTTTTTCCCTTTCCATTTTAAAAGCAAGTCACATGCCTTAAAGGAAATTTGAAAACTCTAGACAAATAGGATAATTTTTAAATATCCATATTCCTTCCCTACAACAATGACAGCTCTTAAAATTTATAGTTGGGTTATTTTTTTCAAATAACTTTTTTCTTTTTATATGTGATAAGACCATCATAAAAATTTAGAATCTATGGGTTAAACAAAACGATCTTAGAGCATCGTGGTTAGGACCTCAGGCTCTGCAGTCACAGTCCCGGGGTTTGGATCCCAGCTTCACCTCTTCCTCTTAGTGGCTGTGTAACCTTGAAGAATTGGGTTAACTTCGTTCATAGGGTCTTTGTGAGAATTAAATGATTTAATGTACAGATAGATGGATAGGTAGATAAAATTTAGAACAGCGCCTAATATTTCACAAGATACTTAGCAAACAATTATTAGTACTTATTATTTTCTTATTGAGGAAATTAAAATTGTGTGTAATTCCACCCAGAACTAGTCACTGTTACCCCTTTGACATAGATCCCTTTTTTTTTTTAAGACTTTATTCATTTGACAGAGAGAGAGAGAAATAGCCAGAGAGGGAACACAAGCAGAGGGAGTGGGAGAGGGAGAAGCAGGCTCCCTGCTGAACAGAGAGTCCGATGCGGGGCTCAATCCCAGGACCCTGAGATCATGACCTGAGCCGAAGGCAGACGCTTAACCAACCGAGCCACCCAGGCACCCCTGTAGATCCCTTTCATTCTGTGTGTGTGTGTGTGTGTGTGTGTGTGTGTGTGTGTGTGTCTACCTGGGATATTCATCTATACACATACACACACAGACTTTGAGGGGAGGAGATAAATTGTTCTCACTTTGAATTCTTTTAACATCTTGTCATTAAACTTCTGTAACATAAGTTTTAGTAATTACTCAGCAATCCACTGTCAGCCCTTGTTCATTTAACCGAGCCCCAGTTGGTTAGGCATTTAGGTAATTTCAAACTTTTGCTATTGTTTATAATAGCAATGATACTTACACAGTGAACCCTGTTTTGTAAAATCTTGGCCACATTCATGATTTTATCTTTAGAAACTAGTAGAGTTGGTGTGACCAAGTTTATATATATTTTTTTATTTTGATAAAATACACATAAGACTGTTACCATTAGTGACATTTCATACATTCAGAGTGCCCTGCATCCATCACCCCATCCCATTCTAGCACGCACTCATCACCCTGAGAGTAAGCCCCATCCCCACCAAACAGTCACTCCCTGCCCCTCCCCAACCTCCTAGCCCCTGGCAGCCACCAGTCCACTCGCTGGCCATGGTTTTGTCCATCCTAGACACTCACTAAATAGAATCATGCCATCTGTGACCCCCACGTCCGGCTTCTTCACCCAGCATAATGTTTGCAGGGCGCATCTATGCTGCACCGTACATTTGCACTCTTTCTTTTTCTCTCTCCCATTTTAAAAGCTACTCCATCCCTTTTAATGGCAGAGTCATATTCCATTATCGTTGGCATGGACGCACCACACTTTGTTATCCATTCATTAGTTGATGAACACCTGGGCTGCCTCCCCCCTTTGGCAACCGTGAATAGTGCCACTAGTACGAGCACTTTCGGTTCCCCTGGGTGTACACCCAGCAGCAGAATTGCGGGGTCATACAGCAAATCTGTGCTCAACTTTATGAGAGATGGCCAAACGGTCTGCCACCGCAGCTGCACCATTCTGCATCCCAAGAGGCGACGCCCAAGGGCTCCAATTGCACCACATCCGCGCCAACACTTGTCATTTTCCATTGTTGTTGTTACTGTTGTTATTGTTGCCATCCTAGTGAAGTGTGGAGTGGTAGCTCATGGGTTTTTTCTTTGCATTTCCCTAATACCTAATTGTGCTGAGCATCTTTTCATGTGCTTTTTGGCCATTTGTATATCTTCTTTGGAGAAGGTTATGTACGTTTTTAATGTTATTGAAACAGACCTAGAAAATGTTATACCAGTGTTTCCGTTAATCATTGGTATTTGCATGATCTTTCCCGAGAACTATCTTTTAAAAATACAGGTAGGATTTTTTTTTAAGATAGATAGATTTGAGAGAGAGAGAGAGCACGAGCAGGGAGAGGAGCAGGAGGGAGGGAGTAGGAGGGGGAAAGAATCTCAAGGAGACTCCATGCGGAGCCTGACACAGGGCTTGATCTCAAGACCCTGAGATCATGCCCTGAGCTGAAACCAAGAGTCAGATGATCAATTCACTGAGCCACCCAGATGCCCCCAGTTAGAAATTTTAGATACTGTTCTTTTCATTTAACATTGTTTCCAACATGTTTCCAAATAATTATGCTGCTTGTAAATGTTGATAAAGTTAGACCATTGCATACATGGTTTTCCTTATATCCTGTGAGTCTAGACTTCCAGATTTTAACTGCTGTAAATAACACCGCACTAAACGTCTTTTGCATAAAGATGTGCCCACATTTCACGATATGTCCTTAGATTCCCAGAAATGGAATAACTAGAACAGAGGCCTGAACAATTTTAAGATTCTTGAAACATATTGCAACACTAGCACAAAATGTTTTGGAATGGATTTGAAGCCTGAAGAGCTGTTTTAATTCTACTGTGCTGTGCAGTGTTGGGCCTGTCACTCAACCTCTGCTAAGTTTCTACATCTATGGAAACTACCTTGAATCTCAGGTCACCTTCCATATCTCTAAAATCTATCTTCCCCTTGTTATGAGGCTATTGTAGGAAAACAGGTCTGTTCTCCATGCATTGCTTTGATACTACTTTTAGTATTATAAATAAATTGATAAGAAAATTTTCCCTCATGTAAAAACCCCAGAGGAGAAGACACTGCCAGTCCTGAGTTCTTCCCATCGGTCAGAATTCCTTCATAGTTATTTCTAAATCACTTGGCTTATATTAGGTGGTACATAAGTGTGTGTTAAATGAATGAATAAAAGCATAGTGGGAGGGAAGAAATAGGATTTTATGTGTTTGGGGGACAGTACATAGATGACTGGGAGAAGCTGGTGGTGGTTCTTCAGCTTTGATGACCCCTTGTTGTCTTTTATTTTCTTTTTGTTTTTCTTTTTTAAATTATCATACAGTAAAATTGACTTTTTTGGCATACAGTTCCATAAATTCTAGCACAGGTATACATTCATGTAATCATCACTCTAATCTGGTACAAAACAGTTCCAACTCCCCCCCAAATTCTCTCAGGCTATCCTTTTTTTGGTAAGATTTTATTTTTATTAGAAAGAAAGAGAGAGAAAGCTCACGAGCAGGGGAAGGGGCAGAAGGAGAGGAAGAGAGAGACTGCCAAGCCGACTCTGCACTGAGCGAGGAGCCTGACAGGGGGCTCCATCCCACAAGCCCGAGATCATAACCCGAGCAGAAACCAAGAGTCAGACGCTTAACTGACTGAGCCACCCGGGTGCCCCTCAGGCTGTCCTGTACTCAACTCCACCCTACTCCAATTCCTGGCACCTGCTGATTCGTTCCCCATCACTGTAGTTTTGTCTTTTCAAGGCTGTTCTATAAACAAAGAAATACCTAATTTTTGATCGTATCCTCTCTCACTCATCATGGCATGTTTTTTTTTTAAAGATTTTATTTATTTATTTATTTGTGGGGGGGAAGGGGAGGGGCAGAAGGAGAGGGAGAAGCAGGCTCCCCACTGAGCAGGAAGCCAGATGTGGGGTTCCATTCCAGGACTCTGGGATCATGACCTGAACTGAAGTCAGATGCTCAGCCGACTGAGCCACCCAGGCGCCCCCTCATCATGATGTCTTTGAGAGTCATCCAAGTTGTGTGTATTAATAGTTCGGGGTTTTTTTCTTCACTGCCGAGTTGTATTCCATTGTTTACTCATCCACCCACTTGTAGGACATTTGGGTGTGAAGAAAGCCTCTTCTGAATCTTCACGTACATATTCCTGTGTGTTCATAAATTTCCATTTCTCTTGGGTAAATAATGCAGGACCAGGATGGATAGGCCATATAATAAATATATGTTCAGCTTTATGAGAAACAGGAAACTGGTTTCCTAAGTGGCCATGGTTTTGTATTCCCATAAGCAATATAGGAGTTCCACTGTTCCTTCTCACTAAACACTTGCCAATTTTTCTTTTAAATTTTAGCTGTTCTAATTGGTGTGTGGTGATATCTCATCATGGGTTTGATTTGCATTTCAGTAATGACTAATGATGTTGACCATTTTTTCTTGTGCTTACTTGCTGTCTGTATATCATCTGGTCAAATGTCCATTCAAATCTCTTACCCATTAACTAGATTGCTTGTTCTTACTGTTGAGTTTTGAGAGATCTTTATATATTTTGGATGCAAGTCCTTTGTATTTGCAGATATTTTCTCCCAGGCTGTAGGGTTGGTTTTTTTTTTCTCATTCTCCTAATAATGTATGTCATAAAGCAAAGCTTTTAATTTTGATAAATTTCAGTTTATTATTTTTTCTTCTATTCAATATACTTTTGGTGTCATATCTTAAAAATTCTATGCTGAGGGTGCCTGGGTGGCTCAGTTGGTTAAGCGACTGCCTTCGGCTCAGGTCATGATCCTGGAGTCCCGGGATCGAGTCCCGCATCAGGCTCCCTGCTCAGCGGGGAGTCTGCTTCTCCCTATGACCCTCCACCCTTTCATGTACTCTCTCTCTCTCTCTCTCTCTCTCATTCTCTTAAATAAATAAATAAATAAATCTTAAAAAAAAATTCTATGCTGAACTCCAGGTAACAAAGATCTTCTATTTTGTCTTCCAAAATTTGTATGATTTTAAGTTTTATATTTAGATCCATGACCCATATTATTGTGTGATTTTTCTTCTTTAGACTGTTAATATTGTGGATTACATTGATTTGAGTTTCAAATTTTGAACTAGCCTTGTATTCCTGGCATAAGCCCTACTTGGTCACATTATATTATTCTTTTTTATATATTCCTGAACTTGATTTGCTAATATTTTACTGAAGATGTTTGTGTCTGTGTTCATGAGGGCTGTTGTTCTGTACCATCTGGTTTTAGTTTCAAGGTTTGCTTGCCTCATGGAATGAGTTGAAAACTGTCCCTTCCTCTTTCATTTCTGGAAGAGATTGTATGGAACTGGTATTGTATCATTTTTAAATGTTCAGTAGAATTTGTGAATGAAACCATCTGTTCTCAAACATTTCTTTTCCAGAAAGTAGTTAAGTACAAATTTGAATTCTTTTGTAGTTATAGAAATGCCCTACTTATGTGTTTTACCTTGGGTGAGTTTTGGTAGTTTGTGGTTTTTCAAGAATTGGTACATTTCATCTAAGTTGTCAAGTGTATATGCACAGAATTGCTCGTAATAATCTCTTACTGTTGTTTTAAATATCTTCTATGTCTGTGGTGATATTCCTTCTTAATTTCTTGATATTGGTAGTTTGTGTATTCTCTTTTTTCTTTGTCAGTCTTGCTTAAGGTTTATCAACTTTATTAATCCTTTCCAAAAACTGGCTTTGGGTTTCATTGATGTTTTTCCCGCTTTTTCCATTTTCAATCTCATTGATTTCTGTTATCTTTATTTCCTTCTGCTTGCTTGCTTTATATTTAGTTAGCTCTTCTTTTTATGATTTCTTACACTAGGAGCTTAGATTACTGGTTTGAGACTTTTCTCCTTTTCTTTTATTTTTTTTTTGACTTTTCTCCTTTTCTAACGGAAGCATTTAGTGCTATAAATTTCTCCCTAAGCACTGCATTATCTGCATCCCACAGATTGATATTTTGTATTTTCATTTTCGTTCAGTGCAAAATATTTTCTAGTTTCCCTTGAGACTTCCTCTTTGGCTCATTGAACACTTGTAAGTGTTTGAAGATTTATAGTTCTCCTTCTGTGACTGATTTCCACTTTGATTTCATTATAGTCAGAGAACATAGTTTGTATTTTGCTCCTTTTATAAATTGTTAAGGCTTGTTTTATGACGCAGGATATAGTCTATCTTGTGAGTGTTTCATGGGCACTTGAAAAAATGTGTATTCTGCTACTGTAAGTTGTAGTTTATAAATTAGTTAAATCAGGGTATTGACAGTGTTCAGTTCTCCAAATTCTTACTGATTTTATGCCTCCTTTTTCTACTGAACGCTGAAGAGTGTTGAAATCCCCTACTATAATTGTGTATATTTGTCTATTTCTCCTTTCAGTTCTGTTAGTTTTTGCTTCATGTGTTTCAAAGCTCCTTTGTTAGATATATAAACATTTAGGATTGTTATGTTTTCTTAGCGAACTGACCTCTTCATCATTATGTAATGTCAATGTCTTTATCCCCGATACCGTTCCTTATTCTTAAGTGTACTTCATCTGAAATGAATATAGCCACCACCACTTTCCTTTGATTCATGTTGCTTTCTCTACCTTTTTATTTTTAATCTACCTGTGACATATAGTTAAAGTGGGTTTCTTGTAAATAGCACAGAGTTGGGTATTTTTTTGAAGACCCAGTCTGACAATCTCTGTCTTTTCTTTAGGATGGTTAGACCACTTAGTTTAGTGTCCATATTGATACGGTTGGATGTAGGTCTGTCATTTTTGTATCGGTTTTCTGGTTGTTCTGTTTTTTATGCCCTACTTTCCTTTCCCTGCTTTCTTTTGGAGTATTTGAACATTTTTTAGTATTCCATTTTAGCTTGTCTCTGGTCTTTTTTATTATATCTCTTTGTATAGTTCTTCTTTTTTTGTGATTGCTCTAAGAATTAAAAAATACTTAAGAGTCTACTTAGAATTCACATTTTGCCATTTCCAGGGGGATGTAGAAAGCCTACCATTGGGACGCCTGGGTGGCTCAGTTGGTTGGGCACCTGCCTTCACCTCAGGTCATGATCCTGGGGTCCTGGGATCCAGCCCCCCATTGGGCTCCTTGCTCAGTGGGGAGCCTGCTTCTCCCTCAGCCCTCCGCCCTGCTTGTGCTCTCTCTCTCAAATAAATAAATAAAAATCTTTTTAAGCCTACCATCCTGTAGATCCCTATCCTCTCTCCTTTTTGTTGTACTGGTCTTAGGTATTACATCCACATACATTGAATGCCCCATCAGACTATGTTATACCATTTATAACATTGATTTACCATCAATCATATTTTAAAGAGCACCAGGGGAGAAGAAGACAACAACTAGTCTATTATATTACCCAGGCATTCACCAGTTCTGTTGCTCTTCCTATACTCCTGAAGTTCCGAGCTTCCCTCTGGTATCAATTGCTTTCTGTCTGAAGAATTTCCTTAAGCAGTTCGTTTTTTGTTTTTGTTTTTGTTTTTTTAAGATTTTTATTTATTTGACAGAGAGAGACACAGCAAGAGAAGGAACACAAGCAGGGGGAGTGGGAGAGGGAGAAACAGGCTTCCTGCTGAGCAGGGAGCCTGATGCGGGGCTCGATCCCAGGACCCCGGGATCACGACCTGAGCCGAAGGCAGACGCTTAACGAATGAACCACCCAGGCGCGCCCCCCCCTTAAGCAGTTCTTTTAGAAAGTCTGCAGATGAGGAATTATCTTAGCGTTTCTTCATCTGAGAATGTCTTAGTTTCACTTTCTTTCCTGAGGATATTTTCACTGGCTATAGGATTCTAGATTTACAGTTCTTTTATTTTGGCAGTTTTTATTCCTTATTTATGTTCATACTCTGTCTAGTCTCCAAGGTTTCTAATAAGAAATCCACAGTCATTCAAACTGCTGTCTCCTCTAAGTAATGCACCATCTTTCTCTGGGTCAGTTCCAGATTTTTTCTTTGTCATTAGTTTTCAAAAATGATGTGCCTGGGTGTGGATTTCTTTGGGTTTCTGCTGTTTGGGGTTCAGTGAGTGTCTTCAGTCTGTAGGTTTATATTTTGCCAGATTTGGGAAGCATTCAACCATTCTCTCTTCAAATACAGTTTCTGTACCACACTGTTTCTCTTCTCTTTCTGAGACTCTGATGCACAAATGTTAGACATTTTTGGATTGTTTTATAGGTCCCTGAGGCTTTCTTCATTTTTTCCCAATCATTTTTCTCTCAGTTGTTCAGGCTGGATAATCTCTATTGATCCATATTCAAGTTCACTGGCTCTTTATCTGTGTCATCGCTATTCTGGTACTGAGCCCACCCAGTGAGGTTTTTTTTAAATTTCATTTATTACATTTTTTAGTTCTAAAATTTCCTTTTGGTTCTTTTTAATAGCTACTATATATTTGCTAGGGCTTTCTGTTTTTCCATTCTTTTCCAGAGTACTGACCCTTACTTCATGAGGCATTTTTATATCAGCTGTCTTAAAGTCTCTGTTAATAATTCCAGCATCTGTAGCATCTCAGTGTTGGCATCTGCCGAATGTCTTTCTCAGCCAAGTTAAGATTTTCCTGCTTCTTTGTATGCTGAGCCATTTTGGATTTGTATGCTGGGCCATTTGGATTCATATGCTGAGCAATTTTGTATTATATCCTGAAATATTTGAAAACATGAGATTCTTGAGTCTTGTTTAAAACTCTCGGTTTCATGGTACTTCAAATTCTGGTCTTCTTGCCCAGCCTGCCTGCTGCCATTTACTTTTCAGAGTCTGCAAATAGCTATTCCACTCATTCTGTCTAGGTTTTATAGCTACATTCAGTAGGACGAACTGTATGGAGTATACATCCTCTAGCTTACCTGGAATCAGAAACTGTCTTGATAGGCAGATTAAATTCAGCCCATAATTGGAAAAAATTCAGCCTGCCATTTTTATACAGCTGATCTCTTGAACTTTTGACTGTCTGTCACATTTATACTATGACTGAACGTGGTTTTCTCTGTGTCATTGCCTACAATGACACGGGCCCACTGTATACCCGGGCCTTTGGCCGTAGGAAGCTTTTTTTTTTTTTCCCTGTCCTCTCTGTCCTGTTTCCATCCCACCCATTGGTTGGTCACTTTCTAGTTGTCTTCTTTCAGCTGGGGCAAGGTTGGAATTTTCCACAAGGAACTCTATAGGGGAGGTGGGATAAGAAACCTAACTATATTGATTTGGGGGAATAATAGCAAATCTGCGCAGCACTGCCCAGTCTGGAAAACACTCGTGCACCCCTTTCTCACATCATCGCTGGCCGTCCCTTAGAACAACTCATTTCACAGTTGAGGCAGTAGAACGTTTCAATATTTGAAGTGATCTCCTCAAGGTTCCTCTGTTGTGAAAGAAGCAGAATAAGGACAAGGTGGATTTCCTGGCCCCGGATCGAATGTTCCTACCGCAGTTTTGTGCCGTGGTTTGAGAAATAACAATTTAATGGTTTCAAAGTTTGGGGACCCCAGCTTGCAAAACATTGGCCCTATGCATTTTCATGGCATGGTGAACAAGCTTGCTGCAGGATCTTTGGGTCTTAGCCTCAGTGAGGCGTGGGTGGCTCCCGTAATCTGGAAGCGTTCACAGTTCCTCCCAAGATATAATTTGTTTCCATTTCCATGAGCTTTTATTAAATATCTACTATATTTCTGACACAGCTGCAAGCCCAGTATACGAAGGATGAATAAGACCATCCCCAGCCCCTTGGCCCCCATGGGCCCCAGCCGATCGCCCAGCTTCTCTGGGCCTCACGGGGCCTGTCGGGAGGCTTTAGGGTAAAGTGCCTGGGTGTCACAGCTCATGGAGATCTCCTTTCCCTACAGTCCTCCAGGCCTCACATGAGCAAGAGAAGGAAGCCCTTGCCCACTCCTTCCAGGAGGCCAAGGTGACCCTGCAGGTGAGAGGAGTCTCATGGCCGTCTCTGCGGGGGAGGGGAGGACCTGCGGGAAAGCCGCCTGGCCTCTACTCAGGTGTGAGGGACGGAGGTGAGTGTCTTCTGTGTATCCAGCCCCTCGAGGTGGTGACTGAGCTGTTAGCTCAAGAGGACTTGGTGTGAGATCAGGGTTGGCCTGTTTTTCTGAGGACTGTGGTTGGAGGATCTTGGAGACCCCATGGGCCGGGTACCACGGTGCGACCAGACTGGCAGGTGGATGCACGGGGAGCTGTGGAAGCAAGAAGGAAGGCATCTGAGCCAATTTATCAGGTCAGGGACTTCCCGCAGGGATGAAACCTCAGCTGGAACCTGAAGGATGGGTTGGAATTCTTCCTATGAAGAAGAGTAGGAGGGGTGCCCCAGGTAGGAAAAAAAAAAAAAAAAACAGTGTGCTTAACGACATAGAGAAGAGAGGGAAATATGATTACCTGTGGAACTGAAAGAAGTCCAAGATGTCCTGGGATGCAGAGTATGGGTGGGAGGGAACTGAGGCTGGAGAGGAGGCAAGAGCCCAGTGGTAGGACCCATGAGCCGTATGAAAGGTGTGCTCTATCCTGAAGGTATTGGGCAAGGTTTGGGTGCGGGAAGCTCTTGGGAGGGGAACGTAGGAGGCAAAAACGCACCTGGCAGTGGGAGGCCTAAGAGGGAAGACTGGAAAAGTGCAGAGCTCGGCTTGGGTGGGCTTTGAATACCAAGCTAACACCACCAGCCTTGAACACCCGGACGTTGTCTCCGAGCGCACTGGGCGTCATTAAAGGCTTTATGACCAGAGATGGGGCTTATATGTTTCAGGCAGCAGTTAAAGCAAATCAAGCCTGCATTGGTGGGTAGGGCAGAGTAAAGATGGAAGAACCCAAACTGCCCCCTCTGTGGGATGTGTGGAAGTCCACCTCCAGCCTTTATGAACCACGCTTTGACCATCTCCCTCCCGTCCCCTTCTCCAGGAGACCATAGATGGACTGTCCTCACAGCTGGAGGTCTTCCAGGCCAAGATGAAGAGGGTAGAAGAGTCCATTCTGAGCCGAGACTATAAGAAGCACATCCAGGCAGGTGGCAGTACACCTGGGAGCTTTTCCTTCTCAAATCTCCAGGGAGGTCAGGCCCCAGGCAACAGGAAAGGCCAGGCCCTCTTCAAGGCCAGGGCTAGACCTGACACTCTTACTTTCACAAGGGCCTGGAAGAAACAGGGTCCCCATGTCACTGAGGGGTAAAGTAAGGGTGAGAGAGAAGCATAGGGGATAGTAAAGTGCTTGGGCTCTGGATTCGGAAGGAACTAGGTACAAAGAGCTAACCTACCAGTTAGCATAAACAACTTAACCTCTCTGAGCTACAGTTCCTCATCTATGGTGGGAATAGGGCTTCCCACAGAGGTTATTATTAGGCCAGAAGGAGATCAAGCATATCAAGCTCACTTACGGTGAGCCAAGGGAGGGAAGTGACTTGTGAGAGGCAGACAGTGATTTGGAGGCAGAATGGGAAAGCGGCAGGTAGCCCGTGCTCTTCTCCCCTGCCTGCTGGTCTGATGCGATCATTCTGGGTCCCTGTCTAGGATTACGGGAGCCCCAGCCAGTTCTGGGAGCAGGAACTGGAGAGCCTACACTTTGTCATCGAGATGAAGAACGAGCGCATTCACGAGCTGGACAAGCGGCTGATCCTCATGGAAACAGTGGTCTGTGCTTAGAAGCAGCTGGGAGGATGTGGCCTCAGGCTTCTCCTTCCTGGGCATTTTCTCTGTAAAGTGTGTGGAGGGAAGGCACTTTGAGGAGGTTCCAGCCTGGGCCACACCTGCTTTGACCTGCCGCCCATGCTGGCCCTTGAGACAGCTGAGGCTGGTCTGTGGCCAGTCTGGGTCAAGCAGTGGCCCCTTCTCATAGGGGCCCTGTGCTTTCTTGGCTACTCCTGTTGCTCTAACTTGGGGGACACCAGGGCAGATACCCTGGCTAATCAGGAGGGGCTGGCCGATGTCAGGCAGGGGCTGGGGAGGAAGGCAAGGCCAAAAAATCAGACAGAAAGGAGGCCAGAATCACCAAGGACAGGCCTGGGGAGCCGTGGGCATGGAACACACCGATGGCTTTGTTTACAGGAAAAGGGAGGCCTTGGGAACCTCGGGTGGAATCCAAACAGAGATTGTGTTACTCCAGAAGAAGTCTCCCTGCTTGTGTGTGCCACACATCCTCTATTCTAATCCGACCATCTCTGATGGTCCCTGTGAATTCTGTTCAGCCATTTTTGTGGAATAGCATAACAGACACATGTAATTTCATTTATATAGATTATATCCTTCTGACTTTGGAGAACCAAAAATATCCTTTCCCTTATGCACCAATGGAGACGTTAGATGGGAGTGGCTGTATTCTTTTGCTGCGTCTCATGTGGCAAAATTAAAAATTGGCAGCCCTGTGTTCACTCCTCAGTTATGTTTTTTAAAGTAATCTTACTGCTTCACGAAATGTAACATCGAGTCCAGAATGAGTCAGTGTTTTCACGACCACAGATAAGAGGGAGGCGATGCCCTACGTTGTGCCATGTGCGGTCGGTGGCTTTCTGAGCTCCTTCTGATTTGTTACAGAAAGAAAAAAATCTGCTGTTGGAGGAAAAAATCACCACCCTGCAGCAGGAGAACGAGGACCTCCATGTCCGGGCCCGCAACCAGATGGTTATGTCAAGGTAGCTGTCTCCCAGCCTCCTTTCCTCCCATCACCACCATGGTCCACACCTCCAGTTGGAAGGGTCTCCGAGAACCCAGGGAATGGATTGACAGGTGGGCCCAGGCCTGTCTGGGGAATGTGGTTCCCTCTTTCCTTGAGAGTCAGGAATCCCAACGGACCAGCTCTGCCCAGAAACCTAGGTCTCAGTGCCCTGGCTGGTATCTGTCCCCAGCCTGGCTGAGTCGGCTCCATGGCAAAGCCCAATACAGGAAGAGGGGACAGGAAATTTCTAGCTGGGGTGACCTAATGAATGAATGAACGAATGAATGTATATGAATGAACGAACCTGTTCTACAGGCTTGGTAAATGAGAGCCAGGATCATGTGTCAGACACAACTCATTGAATTCTTTACATATTATCTCACCTAATCCTCATAATTACTCAAAGAGACGGTCCACCTAGTTATCAGTCCCATTTTACAAATGAGGAAGGAACCTGAAATTTGGCAGGAGTAAAGAACTTGTTCGAGGTTACCCAGCTAAGTGGTGGGGCAGATCTGAACCCAGAGATGTCTGCCTGTGAGGGCCACGCTCCTCCGTCGAGGGCTCCAGTGACCTCTCGCATCCAGGCAGACAACCCAGCTGTGGGGGCCCTGATGCAGGCTGGCGGCCCGTCTGAGGAAGGCCTCCTAGAGGACCGAGTTGCTCAGGGCAGCTGCTCACTGGCAACCCGGGGCCCCTGTCTGCATCCACAGGCAGCTCTCGGACGACCTGCTTCTCGCCCGCGAGGCCCTGGAGAAGGAGTCCCAGTTGCGGCGACAGCTCCAGCAGGAGAAGGAGGAGCTGCTGTACCGGGTCCTGGGGACTGACGCCTCCCCTGCCTTCCCCTTGGCCTCTGTCACCCCCACCGAGGTCTCCTTCCTCGCCAGCTAGGGCCCAGGTCCTGGGCCACCGTGACGCCTGTGGTCACAGCTCCCTCTTGAGGATTTACCAGAGAAGACAGCAGGAGCCTCTCATTCTTTTCCCAGGAAGGGCGGAGGGCAGGGGTGAGGTGGGAGCCAGGGTGTGTGCCCAGGGAGCCCTGGGGGCGTGGGCTGTGCAGGATCACCCATGGGGCTTCGAGGCCCCAGATGCACCTTCCCTTGAGTTGGCCCAGGGAACCAGCGAGAGGAGTCCTTCCGTCCCTCCCTGTTCTCTCTGTTCAAATCAGGGAAGTCCTGAGCTTTTTCCAGGGGCAGCCAGTGCCGCCGAGGCCACCTGACAAAGAGACAACCCTCTGCTCCTGACTCGTCAGCATCCCCCAGATGTTCTCGCCTCTGCTCAGGCCCTCCCTTAGCCTCAGTTTACCTCTCCTCTAAAACAGCCAGGGGAACTGAACGAATGATCCTTCAGTCACTACAGTGTCCCATTCTAGGATTGTTTAAAGGTCAGACGAGGGGCTGGGGGACAGGAGAGGAAGTGGGCCAAACCCTGAGAACCAACAGGGAAAGGCGGGCAGCTGGAAAGGGGGTCACTGGAGGCCCTTGGGGCTGGCGGTGCCAGGGCCCGACCCAGCCAAGGCAAGGGCTGGGCATGACCCGGGGCATGCCACTGCTCCTGGTCCCAGAGTCTGGTCGGCCCAGGGGTTAAGCCAGAGCTCCTCCTCCCTGACCAGGCAAGGCTCACTCCTCAGCCCTCTGGGTCTCTCAGTCTCGGTGCCGCCTGGGCACAGGGCCACCTCGGGGGTCTGGGTACACCTAACTGCCAGAGTGGGGAACCTCGTCCCTGTACAGATGAGGAAACCAAGGTGAGGAGTGGGACCCACAAAGATGAGGTCCTAGTCTTCATCTGTCATCCAGCTCACAGCTTGCTGTGCTTGTTTTTCTCCGCAGGCTCTGGAAAGATCAGATGTATGACTTAGTCTTTCTCCTCCTTCCTCTACCTGCCCCCACCCACTTCCAGGCTCTCTCTTCCTCCTGCTCCCTACCTTTACTCCTTCTACCACCGCTGATGCCAGGCGCCAGGACCCCAGAGCCTGGCCCTCAGCTTCCCCATCCGTGCAGAGGGGTGGCCAGCGTGAGCAACCTCAGCAGGCCTGTCCAGCCCTGGCTGTCTGTGGATTTAATATTCTTCTCAGGAAGCTTCGGGTCAGCTGGACACTATAATGAGAACCCCTCCCCTGCCCAGAGCATTTTAATTCAATGCTCTCACAGACACCTCCCTCCCATCAGCTACCTAAGATTCTTGAAGCCAGTTCTTACCCCTCTTCAGCAGCAGAGCAAACTGAGATCACGGGAGTCGGAGGGCCTTGCCTGCGATTCCCCAGCTCCAGCTCCAGGTCCCAGACTAGCAAGTAAGAAAGGTCAATCCAGTAGAACTAAGGTTTGCTCCATCATCCCAGACTGCCTTCTTCATTCCCTGGATCTGGTCTTCAGT
This sequence comes from Eumetopias jubatus, assembly GCF_037043125.1. Lineage (NCBI taxonomy): Eukaryota > Metazoa > Chordata > Mammalia > Carnivora > Otariidae > Eumetopias > Eumetopias jubatus. Next base: position 111,543,622 of record NW_028274811.1, read on the forward strand.
CATTTCTCGTTCGCGGAGTTCAGATGTGACTCTGTTTCTCCATTTCTCCCCTAGGAGGGCTAGGGGAGTGCTGAGCTGCTTCTCCGGCCATGGGCAAACAGGTTACCTATCTGGGAGCCTTGGGGACAGCTCTGGAGTGAAGTACACATGTACTTCTTCATGTCACTTTTCCCAAAGTCTATCTGGGATACACTAGTTCATTGCACATTAATAGGCATGACCAAGAAAAAAATTGATAGCCTAGTAATTTGAGAAACTCTAGATTCAGTCAAGTTAAACAGATCCTGCAAAGTGCAGGACTTCTCAGAACCTTTAATATGCTAATGTGAACTGCAAATTTCCAAGAAGGAAGCAGAGTATCCAGCATTTTCTAAAGGCCCTTGACCAACTTCCTACCCCAACCTAAGCACTTCAGGCTGCAGAATGCACTTTAGAAAGATGAGAAGGGCTAGGCTGCAGAAGGGGCAAGTTGTGGGGAGCAGGGTTTCCCTCATGTAGCCTATGGTGGAGGCAGGGAGATAAACTGTGGTCACGCCCTCACCCTGGGGCAGACAAGCCATGGAAATTATGGTATTGTATTTATTTGGCCCCGGTGTTTTCCTCGGAGAGGGAGGAGGAGGCTCCTTGCTGAGGACCCCTGCTAGTGGCAGGGACCATTGAGGAGTATGTCCTGGGCCTGAGTGACTTGCCAGTGGCTCTGGGCTCCCTCCTGGGGTACTGGTGCCCCACTGGGCCAGCTTTGCCCAGCCCTGGAGTGGGGCCTGATGTTGGAGTGAAGGCTGGCCATCAAAACGGGTCAGGGCTTGGAGGGAGGCTGTGAGGTTGATGCAAGGCATCGAAGCAGTGATAGGCGGGCAGAGTATAAGGGGCGAGTGCAAAGGTTCTTTTTACACTCTTTTGGGAGTGACAGCTCCTTGGCATCAAAAACACCAAAGGTTCACACAGTTACCTACCCCTGTTTCTGCCCATTGCTTCACACCAGCATGCCTGTAGCCAGCGAGGGAGCTAGGAAGGGGCAAGGGAAACATGAGAGCTTCTGGTCACATGGACACAGGTGGTGGCAATCCCCGTGCCCTGCAAGTTGGTGGCCTGGCAGGTGTAGATGCCAGAGTCCCCAGCCCGGGCCTCTTCCACGTACAGGGTGCTCCCTGCCTCCTGCAGCACCTGGCCCTCTCAGCGAACAACACTGGCCCACTCGCTGACATAGGGGGGTCGGCCCAACTGCAGGGACAAAAAAATAACTGTCCATCAGCCAGCCCAGGTGTCCTCTCTGACTCAGGCAAATGAGAGGCACTGTGTATTCCTTCAGGGACGGGGACTCGTCCAAGGTCATACATGCTGATCAGAGCACCTGAAAGGCCAGGTTCTTTGTGGCAAATATGAGCTTCCCAAGTCCCTGGGGAGAAGCTGGGGTCTCCTCTCCGACTCAAGGAAATGCAGGAAGTAACTTGGCTGGGAGCAGTACCCCCTACCAGTATGGCACTCTGGTTTTGTGTGGTTGTTAATGGGTGCTACCTCCCCAAGGCGGGGCAGGAGGTGGGGTTCTATTATGAAAATTGTTTGGAAAACACTGAGTCAAGCAAAATTAAATTGGAGAGACTCAGACCACCGAGTCTGTCACGTGTGCATGTGAGTTGTGAATCTCCAAGGCAGGTGATGGTTATAAGAGGCAGTGTTTTCCTAAAAACACTTTTCTTTGGGGTTTGGGGCTGGATTTTTTGTCATCCTGCCATTCCGAGGAACGTGTCTGGGGCAAGGCTATAGCACAGTGAAGCCATGTCTTCCCAACCATCTGTGTGTTCTCTTCCCCTTATTGGGTCTCAGTTTCCAATGTGGACAAGTGGGAGAATGATCCCCCATTCTTTCCCTCCTAAGGCCTCTGGGGAGCTCACCTTCACCATGTCTTTGCTGGTCCAGCCCTCCCTCCAAAGCTCAGATCAAATTCCAGCTCTTCCAAGAAGCCCTTTTAGGAATTCCTGAAGTTGTCAGTGCTGGTGCATCTACTGTGTGACCCAGCTGCTCTCCAGATGTTTGAGGGTTATGGGGGTAAGTTCTTTGAGAGGAAGGACCATCACTACCACCTGTCGAGTAACACCTTTAGGAAGGTCTGGCCCACGGCAGGTGCCCAGGAAACAGTTGTTACATGATTTCGTCCATCTCTTACTACACACACACCGGCCATAGGGCCTGAGCACTTGCCCCAGCCCCGTGCTCGTGAGATTTGGGCCAGTCCAACCTCAGCTTGAATGTCACCTCAGAGAAGACTCCCCGACCGCTCTATCTTAAGAAGACCCTATCGCATTGCCCTATTGTATCTTCGATGTAGCGCTTGGTATTTTCTCCATGATCATGTTCACTTCCCACTTCTTCCTCCCTGGGTAGATTGTAAGCTGGAAGACAGCACAAGTCAGAGGTCTTTTTGCCTCATCCTTGTGGTCTCTGCGCTAAGCACAATGTCTGGCATGTAGTGGGTGCTCAGTAATTATCGTTGGATAAATTAACGAAGGAACACATTATACTTTTTATACAGTAACCTAAACAAGGAGACTGAGGCCCGGAAAAGGGAAATGACTTGCCCAAGGCACTCAGAGTAGCGGTCCAGCAGTGGTTCCACTCGGCCACGATCGCACCCGACCCTCATCCTAACTCCTCACTCCCATGCTCTTGGCCAACACACCATCGCCACAGACACACATATGCAGTCTTGTCTTCCCCTCTGCTTACCTTCTGCCCTGGATAAAATCCACAGCAATCTCCAGCTCACCCAGAGCTGTACAAGTCACACCAGAGTTTCTCCCAGTTGGACTGATGTTGCTGAAGCTTGGACGGTGGGTGTGGGGGAGGAAGATGGGTCTGCCATGGAGAAGATGGGAGAGAAATGGGGACAAACATATTGAACTGATTGTTAGAACAACTGAATGAAATGAATGACGGAATGGTTACATTCATAGAGGATGAATGATTGGGTTGGTTGAATGGATAGAGGATGGGTAGCTGATGGAACAGATGGAGGATGGGTGAATGGAGTGGATGATTTGAGGGAAGACAGATGACTAGAATGGTGTGGCATGACTGAGAATGAGTATGGATGGACAGAAAGGCTGGTGGTCGCTCAATAGCTGATTGGCTGGCTGGCTGGACAAGATAGTTGACTACATGGAGTGTTGTTGAAAGCTGGTTGGTTGTTTAGAGTTCCATGATCCACAGAACCCATATCTGAGGTCTCTAAAGGGGGCATCTCTCCCCATATCCTCCCTTGCTCTGCCCACCCAGGCCCCAGGCCCACACGCAGTTGATGTAGATCAGCATGTACTTGGTAGCGATTTGTCTCAAGCCACCCAGGCTGGCCAAGCGGAAGAGGGCCAGCCAAGGAATCTCGGGGCCAGTGGATGGTGAAGCCCTTATTCACATCAAAAGAGATGTCGATCCCATCCACTGGGACTTCCTCCAGGGGGAATTCCCAACGCAGTGTCACCTGGGCCAGAGGGTTGGTCACTTGGCAGGGAAGCAGGAACTGCTGATGGCTGTGCAACTGTACCACTTCATAATAATCCTGAGTGGGGACGAAGAGCTCCTCTGGGTCTGGGAAGGAAGGTGGGATAGAGAAGAAGGAGCATGGCCTAGATTAGCTGTTTCCTGATGCTCCAGCACCCAAGAGCAAGAGGTCCCTCATGGGGACCTAAAAATCTCACTTTCCCTGGCCATTCTCAGTCCTAAACTGAGAGCTGAAGCCCAGCCTGCTAGTTCCAGCTTCGTCATTTTGATTGGCGTTCTTGGAGACCCCGACCTCAGGGCACCTGCAGAGAAGATGAAGGTCTTTCCCTGGAGGGCCTTGCCCTCCACGCGCGCTGTCCTGGCTGAGCCAAGCCCAGCAGCTGTAGTCCTGGTGTCCGCACCCGTGGAGTTCACCAGCTGCTGCTGGCTGCGCCGGCCGAAGGGCTTGATTCCAAAAGATAGTCATGGGGCTGGCCCAGGGTGCGGCGGGCAGCAGATGCGGGTGGCCGGGGACACCTAGTGAGCAGTGTTTAGCCGGCTGACAGCCCCTCCTCCACCGTGCTCAGCATGCCGCCCACCCAGTCTTCGCCCTGCCCCACTGACACCATGAGGATTTGTAGTGGCCCCACCTGGTTTCTGATTGCTCGCCTCTCACCAGCCTCATGCACATCTCCTAATGGGTCCATCTACTCGTCACAGAGCTTGTCCTTCCTTTGCAAATGGCATGCCCCAATCTGCTCTGTGCTCCCTCCTTGGCTCCTCCCATGTGTCCCTCTGTTTTGGCCGGCAAATGCCCTCTAAGCAACTCCACCCCCTAACAGAGGCAGGGTCCCAGCAAATCTCACTTTAAGAGGCTGAACTGAGAGAGGGTAGACAAATCTCCTGACCCGGATTTCTATCCCAGCCTCTGCCCGATTTTCTTCTGGACTGGGGTGAGCAATGCTGGTGCGATCAACTTTGCTTTTATTTCTGCCTTCCCTATTTTGGTGTCCCCGACATAAGGGTGTCTCAGCCTGACATTCAAAACACAGGCGGGACAGTTAGCCTCCTTCCCTTCCCATGGCCACCTTTCTCCCTACAGGCACTATGTGCTGTCCCCAGAATTGACATCCAGTACTGTGGGAAGCCATGTCTCCCCTTCTGTTGAACCACTATGGATCTGATGGGTCTTGTGAGCCCATCTTACTGTTTCTTTTTTTTTTAAACATTTTTTAAAAGATTTTATTTGAGAGAGAGAACGAGCAGGGAGGGGGGTGTGCTGGGGGAGAGGGACAAGCAGATTCTGCTGAGCCATACACAGGGCTCCATCCCAGGACTCTGGGATCATGACCTGAGCCGAAGTCCGACGCCTAACCGACTGAGCCACCCAGGCATCCCTGTTTCTTTTAGATGCCTGCAGTTGTACCTAATGGAAGCCCATTGTGGGTTCTGGACCACTCTAATCACCATAAAAACTGTCCTCAAGTTGTCTGTGAACTGCTGCCCCCTCCTGGACCCATTCATGCTGTCACAGGAGTTCCTCCACCTTGTACCTCAGGCGTTCCTCGCCTTCCTCTTCCAGGTTCGCAGGTACCCTCCAGTGACTACCTGCCCCTCCAGCGCAGCTCCAGGGGATCACCAGCCCACAGGCTCAGAGAGTCCCCCGCCTTCTGGAAGCAGCCCCTCCCCAGCACCTGGGTCATGATGCTGGGGGCGGCTGCGCAGCGTGGGGCTGCCGCCTCCGCTTCCGCGGGAGTCTTCATCTACAGGGACTTCTGGCTCAGGTCTGATTTGGGTTTCCTCCTGCCTGTGGCTCCTGAGGCCTTCACCTACCTCTCCAGGGCTGGTGGCTTTGAGGCCTCTCTTTTTCGGAGCCTTTGGAGTTCTGTCCGGCTCCTGGACTTCAGCTGCAGGGAAATGGGGTGAGTGTGGGGCCACCAGCCTTCACCATTCATCTCACATGAGGTCCTCTCCTCCCGCCAGCAGCTGGCAGAACCTCAGAGCTCTGTAAGGAATCCTCACTCTTTTGAGAAAAATTATAAAATACAGACAAACCAAGAAAAAGGGATTAAATGTGCCCCCAAACTTACCATCCAGAAATAACCACCATGATTATTTGAAGCATATTTTTCCAAGGCTTTTTAATGCAAATATTTTAAAGACATTGTTAAAAAAATAAAATGGAACCATAGAACACATATTTTTAATAATCTGTTTTTTCACTTAGTAATATGTTGTGATTACCATTCCATGTCAATAAATGCACGTGTACCAAAATGTTCTGAACGATTTGCACAGTATTTCATGGTCGGGATGTAACAGGATTTATTTCTTCGTTGTTGGGTGTTTGGGTTTTTCCACATTCTTAGCCAAAATAATCAGCTCTGCAATAATCATTTCTCGCATGCACCTTTGATCAGATTGCTTCCTTAGAATGAATTCCTTAGAAATGGAACAGCTGGTGGGCTATGGAAGAGAACTTACACACTTTCTTTTTTTTTTTTTTTAAGATTTTATTCATTTATTCATGAGAGACAGAGAGAGAGAGAGAGAGAGAGAGAAGCAGAGGGAGAAGCAGGCTCCCAAGGAGCAGGGAGCCTGATGTGGGACTCGATCCCAGGACCCTGGGATCATGACCTGAGCTGAAGGCAGACGCTTAACCATCTGAGCCACCCAGGCGCCCAACTTACACACTTTCTTATCCGAGTGGCCACCAATATTCCAAAACCTTCTTCTCCAGAAGAGTTCACTTAACCTGCACTTAGATATGTCCAGCGATGGGGAGCTCAGTATTTAACAGTACTAGTAGCTACCATTGATGGTGCCTACAGTGTTTCTGGAAGACTACTGGCCCCTTTGTATACATTTTCTTATCTCATCCTCCTAATGACTGCAAAGTAAGTGTTATTCTTATTTTATGGATGAGGAACTTGAGGCTCCCAGAGGCTCATTTTCCCCAAGTGCTGTGCCAAGGGGCAGGAGACCCTGAACTTAGACCCAGGTCAGCCTGGCTCCAGAGCCCATGACTGCTCTGCCAAAAGCGTATCTTCAGGCTGAATGGCTCTGACTGCTAGAAAGACCTTTCAGATGCAGACCCCCTGTCTTCAACTTTTACTGCTGATCTGATTTTTCTTTCCTGTGGAAGACGACACAGCCATTCCACATGCCTGCCTGCCACCCAGCCCCTAATTTTCTCTTCAGACTGAGAAGGTTGTGCAGTTTGTACCAAGTTCCGAGGCTCGCTCTTTTCTGTCCTGATAGCTCCCAGATACATCCTTCCCTCTTCGTCCCCACTGCTACCACCATTCAGTCCAAACCCTGGTCAGATCACATCTAGTCTACTGCAGTAGCTCCCAGCTGGTCTTCTTGCTTCCAGTCTGACACGCATCACACACCTCTTTGGAAACCATCATGTTAAGACCAGTTACAAAAGCCTTGGGCCACCCCATCCATCATGGGGAGCAGGTGGGGTGTGGGGGGGCAGGGGCAAGGGGCAGGTATAGTGTTTGGGCAACAGCAACAGAAAAGATCCCAATGGAGTTTAGCAACTGTCTTTTTTTTATGGCCCCAAACCACCATCACCAACACACACAGGGACCAATGGGCAAAACAACCAACAAAACAACAAAACAAAGAAAGGACCCAAACTGCCACTTTCAAGCCGGAGACCTCTGGTTTTCACAGTTGTTAAGAAAAAACTACACACCTTCTGTGTGCGTGTCATTTCCTCGCACACAACTACCACTCACAACACTTCTGACACCAGATCGAGGGAGGGGGATTTCCACACCAAGGAATTCTCTGAGACACCAGCGGGGTCCCCTACCATTTAGTTCTGACACTATTTACCTGGAAAGAGCGTCAGACCCCACAGGTTAAGGGCTCAGGCTCCCAAGGCTGCCCCTCCCCCTCTTCAGATGCCCCTCCCCCACTTCAGATGCCAATCCCAAGTCCCAGGTTGTCACCTGTGCTTCTGGCCGACTGGCTATAAATTGGGGTTCCCATGACCCCCAGGCTGGGTTCGATATTTGCTAGAATAGCTCACAGAACTCGGGGAAACACTTACATTTACTTAGGATAAAGGATAGAGAGGAACATCCAGCTGGAGGAGATTTGTAGGACAAGGTGTATGGGAAGAGGCTCGGAGCTTCCGTGCCCTCTCCCAACGCACCACTCTCCCAGAACCTCGATGGATTCAGCAACCCGGAAGCTCTCCAGACCCCATTCTTTGGGGACTGTTATGGAAGCTTCATCACATAGGCATGATCCACCATTACCTCAGTCCCCAGCCCCTGTCTCTCCTCCTCCTGGTGGATGGGAGGTGGGGCTGAAAGTTCCAAGCTTCCAATCATGGCTTAGTCTTCTTGGTGATCAGCCCCCATCCTGAAGCTCTCCAGGAGCCCACCCAGAGTCACCTCAGTAGAACAAAAGACACTCCTATCACCCAGGAAATTCCAGGAGATTTAGGAACTCTGAGTCAGGAACCCGGGTCAAAGACAAATATTAGAACAAAAGATTCTCTTAGTGCTCTTAACAGGAAATTGCAAAGGTTTTAGGAACCCTGTGCCAGGAACTGGGGGCAGAGACCAATATATTTATCTTCTATTATTTCACAACAATGTAAAAAGTCTCCCTAGTGGGAACATCTATCATGGGGGCCTTGCCTGGCCTTGGAGGGATAGGGCACTCCCCAAATAGTTTGGGGAAGTTTTAGTAGTTTGGGAGCAGGTTTATTGTGAACTTCTTACATGGGAAGAGCACTTAGTTCCCAGAGAATTTTTCCAACGCACAGTCTGGTTTAATCCTTGCCATAGCCTGGAAAGAGCACCCAGCAAGCATTATTATTCCCTTTTTACAGGTTGAGAAACTAAGCATCAGAGAGAACAGCTGGGCTCAGCATATTAATGAGGTGACATAGAACACTGCAGTCTAGCGTCTGAAAACAAAGATTCTCTAAGGAGTTATCTAGGCCGCTCCAGAGAAGGGGTGGGGAGCCCGGGTGAGCTGATGGAATATGGACTTTAGAGCCAATGGTGCTAGATTTTGAACCTTTGCTCCACTACAAGCTAGCTGTGTGACCTTGGCCAAGTCATTTCATTTCTCTGAGGCCCATTTTCTTCATTTAGAAAACACCTGCCTTGCAGGACTGTTCTGTTTATTAAATGAGATAAAATACATGAAGCACTGAGTGCAGTGATTAGCTTATAACAAAAGCTCAATAAAGCCCTGTCATCAAGAACAGTGTATTCATTTCCAATTGTCACTGTAACAAATTGCCAGAGACTTGGTGGCTTAAAACAACATAAATTTATTATTGTATGGTTCTGGAGTTCAGAAGTCTAAATTGGGCATCATTGGGCTAAAATCAAGGTGTCAGCAGGGTTGCAATCCTTCTGGAGGCTCTTAGAAAATGTTTCCTTGTCTCTTCCAGCATCTGGAGGCTGCCCAGATACCTTGACTTATGGTCCCATTTATCCATCTTCAAAGCCAGAGCTGTTGGATGGAATCTTCCTCATGCCACCACCTCCCTGGATCTGCCATCTGACCCCTCTTCTGCTTTCAAAGACGCTTATGATTACATTGGGCCCATCTGAATGAATGAATAATCAAGACCTCTTCCCTACTTTAAGGTCAATTGATTGGCAACCTTGATTCCATCTTCATCCTTAATGCCTCTTTGCCATGGAAGGTTCTGGGGATTAGGACATAGATATCTTTGGGAGGCTATTATTCTGCCACAAATAGTATATTTTTTTTAAATGCAAATATAAAGCTAATGCTTTCATAGCCAAAACTTGCATAGATAGAGGCTTTCCGTGAAGCAGAAGCAAGTCAATCACAGGATAGGATAAGAGAGGTTTCGGGGTACCTGCTGGTTCTTTGATTGCCCTGACTGGGAAGCTGCTGTAGCTAGCTGGAGGTATCTCTGGGTCCTGGGTCTGGAATCCTATTTGATCTGGAGTTTGAAATTCAACCAAGGGTTGGGCTTGAGTGTCCCCCAGAGCTGGGGCTGCACTGGCTGGATTCTGACAGGGCCCACAAGGACCTCTGTTTGGGGGGAGCATGCAGCAAACACATCTTTCTGAGCAGGGGCTCCACCTCCCAGCACGAGGGCCAGGGCCAGGCCGCTGGGCTATGGGGGAGGTGACTCTCTGAGAGCCATCAAGGCGTCCTCGCTTTGGAGCCTCTGGGTTTGCAGAGCCAACAAGTCATGTAGGAAAACTTAGGGAAGATATCAAGTCTGCTCTCAGGATCTGAGGATGATGATAATGACCTTAACTAAAAACTAGTGGGCACCCAGGTGCTGTGCAAAGTGCTTTGCGTGCATTATGTTATTTAATGCTTACAAAGGGGTCTGGAAAGGGTTTGGAAGATCACGCAGTCCAGTCCTGTTGTTGTGCAGATGAGGAAGCAGAGCTCAGAGAGGGGACTCTGCCAAGGCAAGCGCAGACATTCCGTGGGAGAGCTGAGCTTAGGGGTTCGAGTGCTCACTCTCCCCTGCACCCCCACCATGCTGTCCACAGGGTACTCCTGGGAAAGGCAGAAACAAGGGGTCTCAGGATGCCCCAGGGGAGTAAAAAGATTCAAGATAGATGTCCATACCTGAAATGACACAGATGAGCAGGCAACAGGACAGCCAGCAGAGGGCTCGGGGGTCTATTGTGAAGGACCCGCAGCTCAGACCTCAGGCGATGTGGCCCAGGGGCTGCAGGGGAGACACTGATGGGGCCAAAGGGTGGGAGCAGGGAAGTGGCGAGGGACCCCTGGGAATGGGAGAGGAGGGGCCCGATTTCAAAGGCAAATCCAAGTCCTGAGTCCTGGTTTCTCTAGGACTCCAAACAAAATTCCTTTCTCAGGATTCCCCCTGCCAAGGTGAGCAGAGCTATTCCGAGCCCTCCCTGCTCAGGAAAAAAGTCCTGCAGCGAGGAGAGGCGTGTCCCCCAGGGCAGACAGGCAGAGCTGGGACGCAGCTGGTGGGCCTCAGAAGGTCGCAAGAGGGTCATGAGGGGGCCCGAAAGACAGGACTACTTGAGGACCAAGAAGGTGAGTGTGAGGGGCGCCTGGGTGGCTCAGTTGGTTAAGTGACTGCCTTTGGCTCAGGTCATGATCCTGGAGTCCTGGGATCAAGTCCCACATCGAGTCCCACATCGGGTTCCCTGCTCAGCAGGGAGTCTGCTTCTCCCTCTGACGCTCTTCTCTCTCGTGCTATCTCTCATTCTCTCTCTCGCAAATAAATAAATAAAATCTTTAAAAAAAAAGGGGGGGAGTGTGACTGGCAGGGGGTGGGGCTTGAAGTGGCCTTAATGGGGGGGGGGTGCAAATCTGCAGGCAGCAGCCCCCTTCTGCACAGCCAAGCTAAGAATAGCTTAACATTTTTTTTTAATATATGGAACACTTCATGAATTCCCTGTCATCCTTGTGCTGCACTAGTCTTCTCTGTACGGTTCCAATTTTAAGGGATATGCTGCCAAAGGGAGCACTTACCATTTTTAAATGGTTAAAAATCTATATTTGGTGACACATGAAAATGATATAAAATTCAAATTTCAGTGTCCTTAAATAAAGCAGTCCTGGAAACCGGCCACACTCACTGGAGTACGTCCTGTCTAGGGCGGCTTTTACACCACAGCCGCGGTTGGAGTAGGGGCCACAGAGACGCGGGGCCCACAGCGCCCAAAATATTACTGTCCGGCCTTCTGTAGAAAATGTCAACTCTTGCTCGAAAGCTTGGTATTTCTAAAAAATAATTTTACTGAAGTAAATAATATGTAAATAAAATTCATGCTCAAAAAAGATGATAGATGAAGTTTAAGTTCCCTTTGACCGCCCCACCCCCACCCCGCACTTTCCTCAGAAATCACGGACTGGGTGCGCCTTCTTCTAGACTTCCTCCTACATTTACATCAGCATCTGTGCATATCCATAGCAAAATAAAGGATTGTTTGGTGAATTTTCTTTCTGTAGATGGTTTTAGACGGTGCCTGTGCAGTTTTTTTAAACTTGCTTTTTGTGTGTGTGAACTTGGCCCCCTGTGGAGACCTACCTTGATACTTTTTTAAATGCTACATAATATCCTATGACTTGGCTCTGCGGTTCATTATTCCCTTACCAAAGGACACAAAGCCTGTTTCCTTTTTGCTATTGGAAACAAAGCTGCAAAGAGCAAGGAGCATTCCAAGGCTCAACTAGCTACATGCCCTTAAAGATGGAACGCTTGTTAAATGAACGGATGGTATTCCATACAGACATGTGAGCGGATGTATTCTCACTCATCTGTGTTTGTGACTCAGGACACACCACCAGGCAAGTCCCTGCCAATGTAGCCGGAAGCCTCCTGCTCTCCTGCAGAGTGTTGTGTCCCCGCCAACTATTGGTGTAAGCAGGTAGAAAGCTTCCTGGCTTCCGGTTGAAACAGGATTCCTTCTGTACAAACTCAATGGTTATTCTTTGAAGGTAGTGTGCGGGGGTGGGAAGTAGCAGAGAATGGGGAGCCTGGGAGCTTGGGGGCCCCATTCTCACCTTCCCACTTTCCGTGTGACCTTGAGCAGCCTCTTTGGGCTTCAGTTTCCCCAGCTGTTTAAGGAGGCTATGAGACTCTTAGAGCTCCCTGGACTTTCAGAGCCCTACCAGCCTCTTTTCAGTGACCGAGTCCCTAAAGGAGCAGAAGAGTTCTGAGCGGTGATGGTGTAGGCGCCAGCCGCGCGGGCACAGTGCTGTCAAGGGAGGTGCTGGGAGCTAGGCAGGGCACCATGTTGAACCCACGCTGTCACTGATCATTCCCCAGGGGAGAGATTGCATGAAGAGAGCATCCATGCAGCCCAGCTGAGCCCAAGGCCATTATGGCCTTGAGCCCAGGGTCCTGGATCTGGACTGTGGGCTGTTATATACTCCTGGAACACCCTGTTCGCCTCCATCCTACGGCACTTACCACGGTTTGTTGTTCATGGGAATTTGTGTGATTGTGTCATAAATGTCCATCTCCCACCCTCTAGGGCATGAGCTCTGTGAAAGCTGGGGCCAGGTCTATATTGCTCACCCTTTATCCCAGTCCACTAGCACAGTGCCTAACACTTTGTGGGCACTAGACAAACCTCTGCTGAATGAATAAATGAGCTGCTCCAGCCTGGTCTCAACAACAGAGACATAGCCTTCTCTCTAACCCAGGGGCTCCCAAAGAGGCAAATAAGGAGGAGTGGGGAGCAGAAGGGGCAGGGTACAAACAGTCTAGGCAACATGTCAGAATTAGAAAGGTCACTCCCTTCCTGGGTGTCAGCCCTCGGGTGGGGAGTGGTCTGGAATAGTAGACCTCGGGGGGGGGGGGGGGTGGTGGTGGAAATACTCACTGAAGCTTTGAATTGTAGTATGCATTCATTCATCAATTCATTCATTTATTTCATTTGCCAAATATTTACTGGGATTCTACCAAGCAATGGAGACATGAAGACAGGTACTTGCCAAAATCACACAAATAAATATCTAATCACCAGTGAGGATAGTGTTATGATGGGAAAGAACAGGATCCTAGGAGAGATGATGGGGAGGGGTATATAAAGTGCACTGGAGAAAGGATTAGGAAGGAATTTCTGAAGAAGTGCTATTTAGGGAGAAACCCACAAGAATAGTTAAGCTTCTACCAGGCTTACAAGAAGAGCTTTCATTCCATGGAAATGGAATGTTTCAATAGAATTTTGAGTGAGTCATGGGATCTTAGAATTCCAGACAGTGAATCTCAGAGTTACAGAATCTTAATCCCGCAGAATCCTGAAACAAACACTTACAGACTCTTCAACAGCAAATGGAACCTTAGAATTGAATGTTAGAGATTCAGTCTTCAGATATAAGAGCAAAGGGAATCTTTTTTTTAATTTTTTATTGTTATGTTAATCACCATATATGAGCAAAGGGAATCTTAAGAGAAAATTTATCCCATCCCCTTCTCTACTATTGTACAGATAGTAACAGAACAAAACAAAGGTGCACAGTCCTAGAACCCAGCCAGAACCCTCACCTCTTATTATTAATAGATTATGACTCTAACCATTTAATAAATAATAATAATAGCAACAATGCTTATATTTTTTGTCTCATTACTAGATGCTAATTGCTGCTAAGTGATTTATATAATTATATCAGTGAATTCCAACACCAAACTCATGAGATAGATGTTGTATAATACCCATGTATTATAACTAAGAAAACAGAATCTCGGGGGAATAAGGATGGTTAATGGTCACTCAGCTAAAATGAGGGTGGAACCAGAACCTTAGGGCTTTTTTTGCTTATTTGCTTTTTAATTTAAACACTGCTTTAAAGCATGGTGCTACGCAGCTTTTTCTTATTACAGCTGCTTTCAGGCTCTTGCACAGGGACCCAGCCTTCCTGTAACTTCCCCCTAGGGGTCAAGGTAATCTCTTGGCCAGACTCTGCTGTGGGGTGATAAGCATCCTGGAGGGTCTGTAGTACACTCTCATGTCAAAGGAGCCTTCTGAAACTGAAATGTGCTGTTAAAACTAAAAGAAGTGAGTCTGTTTATGGGATCCAAGAAACAGCATGGTATCAGGAAACCTAGTTCCCATCTTAAGGTAGGCACTAAATAGCTATGTCATGCCGGCTCAGTGATGGAGCCTTCCTGGATCCCAGGTACCACGTCTTTTACGGGAGATGATAGCGCCTGCTCTGTCCACCTCAGTGTGGAGCGATAATGCATGCAAACATGCTCTGCGATTTATGAAATATAAGTAAGCATTCTAAGGTTCGGTGGTTTCTCTTCTACCTTGTGCATAACAGTGTGGATGGATCTCCTCTATACGGGGGGTAATTTGGAAATATCAGGAGCCTCAAAAAATATTGATTACTTTTTTATCTGGAATTCAAGTTTTAGGAAACAATATCGAAGCTGGGCTGAAAAATTCAGAATCAACCTAAATGTCCAATAATTGGTGATGAGATGAATAAATTATACTATTACCATGGAATGGAATTTGATATAGTTATTTTCAATGTTTTGGAGAATATTTAATTACACAAAACAGTGTCCACAACAAATTAAGGTGTATCAAAGATAAAAAAATATTTACAATAAGTTCCAGGTTTCTGTGAATGAAAGTATACGTGTGTGGCACGTAAATGCTCCAGCAGTGCGGCAATTATAATTATTGCTGTTATTGTTGTTATATAATAAAAGAATGATGTTAATCGTAATGTTGCTGTAAGTTACCTTTGGACTGTAGGATTATGGCTTTAAATTATTTTCATCTTTTGATTATCGACACCCAATATTTTTACAATAAGAGAAACAAGAGAAACAAAAATCATTAGAAAAGTGATTCTGTGATTTTTAAGCCTATTTTTTGTTTGCCTGCTGTTTCTCCATCTCTCCACCCTCCAAGTGACCTGCCTGCTCAAAACTAAGTGTCCTCACATCACTGAGACCCTATAGCTGAAAATCTGCTTCATGCCAAGTGGTTAGAAACTCCTTATGTTCTTCCCCACAGAGAGGAGCAATCCCCAAGCCTTTCAGAGGAATACCAGGCACTGAGACAGGACTTTCTTGTGGAAGAAGAGGGTCTTCCTGGTAGCCCTGTGAACAGTAACCCCTGTGGTGAAAGTGAGAATGGGAACGCGCCACACCGGGCACACTCTCCTGATGGAGGCCGGCGGAACTGGAATCTGCCAGCAGGTGGCAGTATCTGACCACTTGCAGCTTTCCCCGAGATCTGGAACATTTCTCCTCTGAAATCAGAGAAACTACAGCGCAAAGGAGGGGAGAGAGTCTGGAATCCCAGTCCATTGTTCTGCCCACATCTCCACACCATATTGTCTCTCTTACAAAGACTTTAGAAGGGCCACTCTATGTAGGAAGGGGCTTGGAAGAGCACCAAAAAGATGAAGTCATCTTAGCGTGTTTCCGTCCCACATTTGCCTCCTTCAGGCTTTGTGTCCACAGCCAGTAAGGTTATGTGACCTAGGCTCACTCGTTATTCTACGGCCCCTGGATGTTTACGTTGTTCCCTTCTGTGGTTAAAAATACAGTGTGGGACCTAAAGAGCTTTCTCTGTATTTCAAATTATTTTCTTGGGACTGATTCCCAGAAATGAGATATCAGTCAAAGAAAACGAGCAGTCTATTAGCCTTTCTTCTGTAGCTCAGGGAATAAGGGTCTGGGCTCAGCAAGTCAAGGGGACCAGGCTTTTAATCCTGCCTCAGTCGTCAGGGCTGATTGTGGGCAAATGCCATATTTTCTCGGAACTTCAGTCATCTTTACTGCAAATGAAGGATACTAGCAGCCCCTACACTTGTACATTAGATCCCGTTCTCTCTCCAAATATCGCTTCCCTCTCTCTTCATTTCTTCACTCTATCTGATCATTCCCATCAGCTCACAAATATGCTGTGATGTCACCAATCCTAAACTAATAAACCAACCAAAATCCTCCTCTCGATCCCCACCCCCTGCCAGGGATGCCCCATTTTCTTTGCTGGCCTTTGCAGCAAAACTCTTGAAATAAGTAGTTGGTACTTGTTATCCTAAGCCCATTCCTATGAGGCCCTTGCCCCCAACAGTCCACCGAGACTGCTCTTCATGGGAAATGTTGACTTCATAATGCTAAACACAATGATGGATTCTTGGGTCTTGTCCTACGGGACCTAAGAGCAGCATTGGCACAACTGACCACTCCTTCCTCCTGCAAACACTTTTTTCCACTTGGTTTCCAAAATACCACACTCTCTTGGGTTTCCTTGCACCTCACTGCAAGTTCTTTCCCAGTCACCTGTGCTGGGTTCTCCTCTTTCTGATTCTTTTCCCTTTTTTAAAGTTTTTTATTTATTTAAGTAATTTTTACACCCAACATGGGGCTCAAACTCACCACCCCAAGGTGAAGAGTCGCATGCTCTTCCAACTGAATCCCAGCCGGGCACCCCTTTTCTGATTCTTTTTTTTTTTTTTTAAAGTAGGCTCCTTGCCCAGCACAGAACCCAACGTGGGGCTTGAACTCATGACCCTAAGATCAAGACCTGAGCTGAGACCAAGAGTCAGATGCCTAACTGACTGAGCCACACAGGTGCCCCCTTTCTGATTCTTAATGTAGGAGTGACCCTTGGTTCTCTTCTCCTTTGATGAGCTCATAGCTTTCTCTGGCCTTGAACAGTAGTTCTATGAGTGTGACTTTCAAATCTGTGTCCCTAGCCCTGATCGCTTTCTTGAATGCCAGATTTGTCTATACAACTGCCTCTTTGACCTCTCCTCTTGGATATCTAATAGAAATCTTAAACTGATCAAAAACAGAAGTCAATTTTTTCCCAGTTTCACTCCCCAAATTTGTCCTCCTGCAATTTTGTTCATTGCAGTTCACAGTAACTTCATCCTTCCAGTGGGTCAGGCCAAGATCCTTGAAGTCATTCTTGGCTCCTCTCTCTGTCTCTCATCTTATATCCAATCCTTCCAGAAATCATGTTAATTTTACCTTGAAGTATATCCAGTCTCTAACCACTTCTCACTGACTCCGTTTATGCCACTCTGGCTGAGCCACCAGCATCTCTCACCCAGATTACTCCAAAAGCCTCCTACCAGATCTCCAGCTCCTATGCTTGCCCCCCATTAGTATTCAGTATTCTTTACACAGAAATATATCACCTCCACAATATATAAAGAGCTCTTACAACTCAACAACAAAAAGACAACCCAATTTAAAGATGAGCACAGGAAAAAAAAACTACAATGGGTAAAGGACTTGAATAACTTGAATGGATGAAGGACATTTCTTCAGAGAGGATGTATGTACAAATGGCCAATAAGCACATGGAAAGGTGTTGAACAACATTAGTCATTAGAGGAATGCAAATCAAAATCAGGAGCTACCAAAAGAAAAGAAAAGATTCAGCTACACTTCAATTATAAAAACAACACAAAATCACAAGATAACATTTCACACTGACTAGGATGGCATTAAAAACAAAAAATAAAAAACGGAAAATAACAAGTGTTGGCAAGGACATGGAGAACCCTGTGCATTCCTGGTGGAAACAGCTCAGCAGTTCCTCAAACAGTTAAATATAGAATTACCGTACGGACTAGCAATTCCACTCTTAGTAAATATGGAAGAGAATTGGAAATAAGCCCTCACACCAGTATCTGTACACAAATGTTGATAGCAGCACTGTTCACAATAGCCAAAAAGAGAAAACAACCTAGCTGATGAATAGATAAGCAAAAGGTAATATATACGTACAATAAAATATTATTCAGCCATAAAAAGAATAAAGTACAGACATATGTGGCAACACAGAGGAACTTCAAGACCATTGTCATGATGGTTAATCTTAAATGTCATCTTGACTGGGCTAAGGGATGCCCAGAGAGCTGATAAAACATCCTTTCTGGGTGTGTCTGTGATGGTGGGCATTTGATTCACTGAGAGATTAGCACTGGGGTACAGTAGATTAAGGAACTGCCTTCATCAATGCAGTCAGGCATCATGCAATCCATCGAGGGCCAAATGGAACAAACGGCAAAGAAAGGGTGAATTCAACTCCTTCTCTTCTTGAGCTGGGATGTCTATCTTCCTGCCCCCACCTCCCCTATTCTCAGGCCTGCAGATTCCAGCAGAATCACATCCCTGGCCCTCCTCGTTCTCCAATTTGCAGACAGCAGATTATGGGACTTGTCAGCCTCTATAAACTGCCTGAGCCAATTCCTATAATAAATCTCCTCTTATATCTATTTCTATATACCCTGTTGGTTCTGTTTCTCTGGAGCACCCTAATACAACTATGTGAAGTGAAAGGAGCCAGACATGAAAGGCCACACATAGTACCATTTCATTTGTATGACACGTTCAAAATAGACAAATCCATGAAGGCAGAAAGCAAATTGGTGGTTTCCAGGGGCTGGGGGAGGGGAGAATGGAGAGTAATTGCTTAACGGGTTCAGGTTTTCTTTTAGGGGAATGAAACCGGTTCGGAACTACGCAGAGGTGGTGGTTAGATAAGAATGTGAATGTACTAAATGTCATGAAATTATTCACTTTAAAATGGTTAATTTTATGTTGCATGAATTTTACTCCCAAAGAAAGAAGAAAATAAATGTCATGTCCCCCCTCCACTCAGCACTCTGCAACAGCTCCCCAGATGCCTCAGAGTAAAAGACTTAAGTCCTTACAAGGACCACAAGCCCCCTCCCCCACCCCCATTTGATTTGGTCCCTCCCTATCTCTGTTCTCCCTGTACTCTCCCTCCCCCTCACTCCATTCCAGCCACACTGGCCTCTTGCTGTTCCTGGAACATTCCAGGCCTACTCCTGCCTCCAAGCATTTGCTCCAGCTGTTTCCTCTGGCTGAGACACTCTTCCTACAGCTTGGCTACCTTCCTTACCTCTTCTACATTGTTGTTCAAATCTCCCCCTCTCATTGAGCAAGGGGTCTTACCCTGCAAATGATCTCATCTTTCTCTGGAGGGCCCCAATGGCAGATTCACTGGCACTGATTGAAAAATTCCTGATTGACCGGTTAAGACTACATTTCTGGGGTGCCTAGATGGCTCAGTTGGTCATGATCCTGGAGTCCCGGGATCGAGTCCCACATCGGGCTCCCTGCTCAGCGGGGAGTCTGCTTCTCCCTCTGACCCTCTTCCCTCTCGTGCTCTCTATCTCTCATTCTCTCTCTCTCAAATAAATAAATAAAATCTTTTAAAAAAAAAAAAAGACTACATTTCTGGGGGAGGTTGAAACAGGTTAGGTATGAATCCCCAGGCCACGGTTTGTGAATTCAGTCTCAATGATACTGTTTTGGGCCAGCGGTTTTATTTTTAACAGATCTCATCATAAGGTAATTGTGCTAATTTCTTCTTAGCCTCCTGCTAGATTCCATTCATCCTTCTGGTCACAACTTAACATCACTCCCATTTAGATGCCCAGGTTGGGCTGGGTTCATCTGCTGTGGGCTAGCATTGCACTTTATAGTTTATAGATTATAACTCTCCAAACTTGACTGTAACAATGACCTAACCATCTGTCTTCTGTGCGAGTGAATGCTCCATGTAGGTAGGTCAGGGCCCCACTTCCTATGTGTTCACTTCAGTCTCCCCGGCTCAGTGCTTGGCATGCAGCAGGGACTCAATACATTTTGTTGGGGGAATGACTATGTTGGGGAGGGAAAAACTCCTCAGCCCTTTAAGATCCTTCTATCTGGATTAAGAATCAAATTGATATGAGACAGATTAACAGGAGAAAATCAAATTTAGTTTCATAAGTAAGGGGAATCCATACAGACATGGAAATTCTAGACATTGAGGCAACATGACACTTATATGAGCTAGGGAGCTGAGGAAAACCATTAGCAGGAAGGTAAGAGATGTTTGGAAAATAAAGTTTGCCCTGTTATGAAGATAAGTTTCTTAGGTAAACTGGAATGTCTTGTTAAAAGTTCTCTTCTTGGCGCCTGGGTGGCTCAGTTGGTTGAGCATCCAACTCTTTAAAAAAAATTTTTTTTTAATTTATTTGACAAGAGAGAGAGAGCACAAGCAGGGGGAGTGGCAGAGGGAGAGGAAGAAGCAGGCTCCCCCCTGAGGAGGGAGCCCAATGAGGGGCTTGATCCCAGGACTCTGGGAACACGACCTGAGCTGAAGGCAGACACTTAACTGACTGAGCCACCCAGGTGCCTCTGAGGATCCAACTCTTGATTTTGGCTCAGATCATGATCTCGGGGGTCCTGGGATTGGCCCCCTGTCGGTTTCCACACTCAGTGGGGGGGGGTCTGCTTGAGGATTCTCTCCCTCTACTCTTCCTCCCACTTGTGCAAGCACACACACTCTCTCTCAAATAAACAAATAAATCTTTTTTAAAAAAAGAGTTCTCTTCTTGGTACAGGCTCTTTCCAATGTAAATTTAGGCAGTTGAGGGGGAGGTAAAGAGCTCTTCCTGAATCTGGTTTTAACTCAAAATAATCTTCACGCCAAAGTGGTCCATCTTGGAGCAGCCTGCCTTGGCCCCTACAAATAGATGAAAGGACATACTTTCCAACCAGGTCTCCTTGTGGGAGGCTTAGAGGACTCTGAACTAGTGACAGATTGAGGAAAACCCTTGGAAAAAGCTTTGATTATCACTATCTTTTGAATGAGCAAGTTGATAATCAAAGCAGTTAAGTGTCTTGCCCATGCAAACTAAGCAGGTGAATGGCAGCCCAGGGTTGCCAAGGGGCTATCTTTTCACCAAAGCAGAACTTCTAAGGCAGTGTAGGGGATGGGAATTACTACCGACCTTTGCTGCAGGACTACCTCCTCCAGGAAAGTCTTAACAAATACCCTGGGGGACAATCATTCTGTTTCTTCTGGATTCCCAAATAGTTTATCATTTTCTGTGTTCCAGCATTTTCCACACAGCTCTAGATTTTAACTGCTGGTCTCTTTGCCTTTCCTCTGAACTATGCACTCCCCAGAGCCAAGCTCGAATAAGCGTCCCTTTGGAGTCACTAGGCCCAGGTTCGAATCCCAGCTCCACAACTTAGTAGCTGTGCCACATTGGTGAAATAACTGGACGTCTCTGGACTCTCCTGCCCCGCAAAGTGGCTGAGTAATGTCACCAGCCTGGTGGGGTTATTGAGGAATGTAATCCTCAATTGAAGTTCGCCTCAATTTTGTCAAACCTCAATGTTCTGTTTCTCAACAAAGCTTTGGCGAGCGGTAGGAATTTGGGGGGAAATGTCCAGATCAGGGACTCAGAAGCCCTGACTTCTGGCCCTGAGTGGCCATGTGACCTTGGCCAAATCCCCCTACCTTCTCTAGGTCCCGGCCAGGGTCTGAGCACTGACGTAGGTTCTCCTGGCTGGGCCCCCTCTCGGCCGGTGACATTCTAAGATTCCAGGAGCGAATGAACTTGGGGGGTGGGGATGGAGGGGGGAAGGCGGGGCGAGCCCGATTGGCCTCTGCGCGCCACGTGTCCAGCCCCGGAGCCGCCGGCTGTCCTCCAGGCCCGCCCCGCGCTGCGGCGGCTGCTTCTGCTCGGCTAACGGGCTCCCACCCCGCGAGCTACGTCCGCGCGTGCGTCTGCCCGGTCGCGACAGGAAGCCTCCGCCGCACGGTGAGTGCGTTGCGGCCGGAGAGGAGATCGCGTCAGGGGACCCCCCCCCGGGGGGCTGCAGGGACGCGGGGACGAGCGATAAACGCCCAGTCATCGCTGACCGTGCCTCCCGCGGGGCTCCGGGGCGGGGCGCGGGCAGGTGGCGGGCGCGGGCAGGTGGGGGGCCGCGGGGCCGGGAACCCGAGAGGGTCGCGGGCACCCGAGAGGGTCGCGGGCTGAATGTGTCTAGGGGAGCGCAGTGGAACAAATCTAGGGTGTGGGCGCAGAAGCGAAGGCTGGGGGATGGGAGGGGAATAGGGGAGGGGAGGGGAACAGGGGAGGCGGGGGGGGGGCGGACTCTGCCGCGGGTGTGGTCTAGGGGCCGGGGGCTCTCGGGCGGAGGCAGCGCAGGATGCTGGCCGTGCTTTGGCGGGGGTCGGGCCTGGAGAGACTTAGAAGTCCTGGGGTTGGGGGCAGCAGGGCGGGGGTCTAAGGACCCGCAGGGAAGGGTGTGGCTGAGGCCAAAGACTGAGGCTGCAGGAAGAGGCAGACCCTCCAGCCGCCTGTGCAGTGGTTTGTGTGTGTTGTTGGGGGGGAGGGCTCTCGGTGTGCAGATCCGTGGGGGACTGGCTAGTTCACACCCGAGGGACCCTCCCGTCCCCTTTGGACCACCGCTGGCCTGAAGGGGACTTGAAAGCAACTGGGCCCTAAGGGCAGACGCCCCACCCTTCTTCCTGCTCTCCGGAAGCCCCGTTTGGGCCTTCCCAAAACTTAGGTCTTCAGATAACTCCCAGAATACCAGCATGGGACTGAAATACCCTGAATCCAGTCCCAGCTCCACCATTGACTTGCAGTGTGACCTTGAATCAGTAGCTTTCCCTCTCCGAGTCTCAGCTTACTCCTCCCAAGTCTAGAGCTCCGTGGAAATGATGGCTGCCCTTAAACTTGATTTATTTGTCAGCTGCAAGGAATCATTTCAAGTTTGGGAAGTCTTGATTACAGGCTTGGGAAGCCTGGGATACCCTTGTAGGCCCTGTAAGGGGAGGGGAGGGGTCCTTTGGGAAGAGAATCCTGCCTTTGCTTCCTTACTACCCCTCTCTTTCTCTAAATCCCCCGCGGGTCTTTCTGACAATTCCGACTTTGGACCTATGGCTCCGGGGTTGGTGAAAGGATTCTGGTTTCTTCAGTCTGCCCTTTTCACTCACTTCCCCCTCCTGCCCCACCCAAAGCACACCTGAAATTGCTGGCCCCACGGACCCTGAAGGGATATCTTATCCTGCTTTGCCCTTCCAGGTGAATGACCGTCCCGCTGCAGCTTCCATAAAAACCCTGCCCTCCTGGCTGGCAGGCCTTGTGCCAGGCAGAGGGCACTGGCCTGGGAGTCTGTGGAAAGCAGGATTACTGTTCTGGGTGCTGGAGGGGTCCTGGGGCAAGATCCTTCCCTGCCTGGACCTTCATTAACCGTCTGTAGTAAAGACCACTAAACCGGTTGCCACTTCCAGCGCTGGTGTTCTAGGATTCAACTGTTCGAAAGGCTTAGGATTCTGAGAGTTGGGTGGGGCTGGAGAGGGAGGCCCAGGCCTGCATCCCCCTCTGCAGCGGTGACAGTCACTCATCCATCTTCCTTTGCCTTCCACCCTTTGTTCCCAAGGCACTGGCTGCTTGGATTCAGAAAATATTTGCGGTTTCTGGGTTAGGGCCATAGCTCTTGCTGGGGCAGAATGTGGATACCAGTGTGCAGAGTGGGGGGCTGTCCTTGGGAAGTGCGGGACCTTGCCTATCAGAGCTGACCCCGGGAAGGGGTGGGGGACGCTCTGCAGTGTTGGGGAGCTGCCAGCGTCTGGAGCATCTGCACTGCAGCACCCAGCAGGAGCCTTGGGCCACCAGGCTCCAGCCCTGGCCCCAGGCTCTGCCCTGCCTCTGAGCAGCCAGGGGCCCTGGGCACACCTACCCCTCTAGGCCTTAGTTCCTTCCTCCCTAGAGGGGCAAGAGATGTGCCCAGGGAACCCAGCTGGTAAAATGGGTTGGGGCTCCATGACTGTTCATGTTGCATTATTCTAGGATTTTCTGGGGAGGCCCAGGGGTATCACTTAGCCTCACCCCACCCAGCTTCTCCAAGACACTTCCTGGGTGGGGACAAAGTGCAGGATGTGGTCTGTACCCTGATTTCTGAGCATGCAAGTCTGGGTCTTATCTGCACCCCTGCTACCCCCACAACGGAGGAGAGGAAGTCTTGGGGGGGGGGGATCCTTAATGCTTATAAACTTGTTGGCTTGGAATCCTGACCACACTGCATTTCCTTTCTTCCTGGAATTGAGACGCTCCCACAGAGACTGGCTAAGGAGGAATGACTGTCTTTGGGTTCTTTGAGCCTCAGACTCCCCGCCTGTCAGAGGAGGAGGAGGCTGGTACTTGAGCATGAAGAAGCCAGTGCTGCTGCTGTAATCGTGGAAAGGGTGTGGCGCCCTGAGCCTCAGGTTCCTCATCTGTAAAATGGGTGTCCTGGTACCTTTTAAATCAGAATTAAATCATAACCTCTGTTACTTACTGAACCTTCCAACTTGCCAGGCCCTGGCTGAACCCTTGATAGATTGGATGCTGCTACCATGCCCGTTTTGCAGATGTGGAAAGTCAGCCCTCAAAAGTTAAGGGGAGAAATACTACTAAATGCACATGTGTTTCCTGTGTGTCAAGGCCACTTCTAAGCTCTAGGTGTGTGTCTTCTTTTCAGCCTCACCACGACTCCTCTTGAGATAGGTGCTATTTTTATCCTGTTTTACATATGAGGCTAAGAACTTGCCCAAGGCCACACAGCTCCTAAAGAGCAGGTCAGGCTTCAGTCCCAGGCAGGGTGGCTCCAGCCTCTGTCCTGTTAGACACTACACTTCTCTGTCTCTCACAAAGTGACCTGAGCTAGTATTCAAACCCGGGCCCATCCAGTTCCAAGCCTGGGGCAGCCTGATGATCTCCTGGGGCCTTGCCCAGCCCAGAGATCAATGGTTCTGGGTCGGGAGAGGGAAAGACACTGCTCTCTAAGAAACCCGAGTGTCTGGAGCTGGAGGGGGGTGTGCCCAGGCACAGGGCCAGGAATGGCATTTACCTGGGCTTCATCAGAGGCTAGCTCCTGGAGGACGGTGGGGCTGGTCCTGGTGTCTTCCTGTGGGCTGGGGGAGGGGAAGGATCATGATCTTATAGACCAGGGGCCTCTGAAGTCCGGTGCACACATCCTGGGAGGCACTAAGATGATTTTCTGGAAGAAACTATTAGGCCTCTTATTACATATGCTTTTAATCTCATGCTTATAAAATATATTTTTATCATGATGAATACTCAATTTTTTTCCCTTGGTTACTGGTGGTACATAGGATCAAAGCAATGACAGATTACGGCAGTAGATTGCCAGCTTTGTGTGGGTGGGAGACTCATCTGTCTCATTTTTTATTCCTCCCCCATCTCCTACCAATGGACATGCTCAGTAAATATTTTTTTGAAAAATGAGCTGTTTAATCACTAATTTTCTTTATCACATTGGACAAATTATACTTAACCGCTCAAGTTATTTCCTCTCCTGGCTATATAATGAGGAATAAAGCACACTTTGAAGACCCCTAGGGTGGATGTTCTTTTATTATGTGATTCCCCGCCTCCAAGGGGGTCACTAAAGAGGCATTAAGACAACTCAGTGCGTTTCACGCAACAATCCTTATAAGCCACATCCTGTGGTCCTGGGGGCAGCAAAGAAGCAGACAGTAATTTTTAAGAAAAACAGTAAAGTCATGATTCAAAAGATAGAAAAATGATCATGTGCCAAAGGTTTTATTCTACTCACCTACTAATGACTGGACAGGCAGATGTTATGGCCAGCTTGAAAGAGAATAAGTAGACACTTTTATTAAAAGGAATGTACAAATGGAGGCAAACTGGTTTTTCTGGTCAAAGGGGAGGGAGATTAATTGGACCGTCACCAAATAGAACAGTATGAGCATGTCTAAGAATTATTTTACATTACCACCATTTACCTACAAATTACTGAGCTGTAAAATTGCTCAGACAGACTGGAATCATAACCTGGAGAGTTGGAAGTAGAGATTTTTTTTTTCCCTAGAATGCCTGGAGGCAGGCAGCCTCCATCTACTCGAGGAATGGTAAATCCACAATGGTTGAATCCAAACCAGTCAAATGTAGGTGGTTTCTGAGTACTGTGGGGGTTCAAAAGAGAGAAATCCCTTTTGGCTTCCTGGAAGAGTTGGAAGGATCACCTAGAAAAATTTTTAAAAATTACCAAAGCTCAGGCCTCACCCCAGAACTGATGAATCAGAATCTCGGAGGGTTGATCTTGTGCTTCGGTAAATTGGAAAAACTCCCCAGGTGGGATTAATGAAGCCAGAATCGAAAAGCACTGGTTTTGATGCTTAAAGGCTGGATAGAAAATGGTGGTGGAAGAGGTTCTTGGCTTAGAGGGGGGTGGTGGTGGTGGGTGAAGAGGAAAGAGGGGAAGGCAAATAAATCAGGAAGGATGTTGTGGGCCTTGAAAGCTGAGCTGCAAGTGCCTACATTGAAGGGGGTCATTGGGATCATGTGGACAAGCAGTGACTCAGCTCAAGTTAGAGTCCCCTGGGTTCTCCCAGAGCACAGAGGTCTGGGTGAGTTTTTGCGTGACCTGCCACGTTATTTTTTTATTTTTCTCCAATTGCCTTCCCGACACATATCTGGTTTCACCCCCTTACACTCAGCATCTCCTCCCACCCTAAAAGCATGCTCTATTGCTCCAAAGTATGCAAGATACCTTTATTTTTTTTTTAAGATTTTATTTATTCATTTGAGACAGAGAGAGAGAATGAGCAGGGGGAGAGAGAGAGGGAGAGGGAGAAGCAGGTTCCCCGCTGAGCCAGGAACCCGATGTGGGGCTCGATCCCAGGACCCTAGGATCATGACCTGAGCTGAAGGCAGGATCATGACCTGAGCTGAAGCATTTCTGAAGACAGAAATGCTTTTTCTTAGGCTGGTGTTTCTGTTGTGTCTGATAACCCCTCTCTCCTCCGTCTGCTTCATCCTGTGATGCTGGACTCCTGATTCTGCCCCCTGTCAGCCTGAACCCCTAACATGTGTCAGTAACTTGATACGCATCACACATGCAACAGAAAAGGACAAGTTTAAAAAAAAAAATTTAGAAAGTTGTAATACTTTTGTTCTGCACCCCGATGACTCATTGTGCCCAGCACCCCACTAACGGTGACTGGGATGACAAGAAGCCACCACTTATTAGACATTTAATGTGTTCTGGCCATGCTGAGTATTTTACCTGCATTAGCCCGTTGAATTTTCACAGAAAACCTTAGGATTAGCAATTCCTAGATGAAAAAACTGAGTCAGAGAGAAATGACAGAACTTGCCCTAGGTCACGAACTAGGAATTTTCAGGAATGTCTGAATTTGAACTCAGGCCAGGACTGCAAAGCCTGCATTCTTCATTATGATGCCAGACTGCCTCCCTTGTAACCATTTGGGTTTATCATAATAAAAGCGATCATTTCTTGAGCCTTTACTCTGTAATAGGCACTGGGCTTAGCGCTCTTCATCTGCTGTTTCATTTGTTTCTCAGTACTTGGAGATAATTTTTATGTGCATTTTGCAGATGTGGAAATTGAGATTCAATGAAGGTAATTTACCTAAATCACAAACAGGAGGGGGTGGGGGGCAGAGCTGTGACTCACAGCTAGGTCCGACCTCAAAGCCCATGCCTCTTGCATGAGTTGGACAAGACCCTTCCCCTGTCCAGTTCTCGGTTTCCCCAACTCTTGTACTTGGTCAGCAGCAAGCCACAAGTTGTGGTTCTCTCGCCCAGAGCGTTCCTCCTGGGATCAGTCTGGAGCTCCCTTGGGGAAGGAAGGAAACATGATTGCTTGTGGGCTAAAGAACTAAGGCAGGGGCTGGCCACAGTAGCCCAAAGCCACTAGGAGACTCTACCCTAGAATGGATTTCTGGAATGATCAGCCACAGTGAACCCTCATGGATATACAGGTCAGAAGAGGTTCAGGGTTCCTCGGAGGAGAGAGGCACAGGTTTAGAGCGGCCACGCCTGCCAGTCTTGAGGAGCTGTTTCAGCCAGGATGATAGAACTTGCATATTGGGTAAGGGGGAGGTTTGGGGGAGAACCCTCCTGGGACTGATATTCTGAGAGTCTGCTGTGAAAATCAATGGTTGGAATCTATAAAAACCTTTCTCATCCACTCTGGGTTTTCCCAAAGAGAAAGTGATATTATCCCCATTTTATAGATGAAGAAACTGAGGTCCAGAGAGGGAACCTGACTTGTCTGAGGTTACAGACAGATTGGGAACCAGACCTAGGTCTTTTTCTTTGGCCTCTTCCTAATCTCCTGTTGCAGCCAGAGTCCACGGTTGTGTGGGGCCTTTTGACCTGGGGCTTGGAGGCACAGATACCGTCCATGGTCTGGGCCTTGGCAAGTCACTTATCCTCCCTGAGATGTATTTACCTCACGCAGAAAATGAGGGGCCTGATGTAGTGGATGGTTAAAAGCCCTCTGGGATTCTGAAACACTGTATATAAAACATTTATTCAGCCAATTTGAGAGGTAGGGTCTGGGTTGCTCTGGGAGGGAGCAGAGACCCTTGCAAAGCCAGGTAAACAGCACCGCTGTGATTACCTCCAGAGCTTCCCTGAGCCCACAGAGGAGGGGCTGTTGGAACTGCAGTCTCCAGATCTAGTTCTGGAAGAAGCTTGTGTGTACACAAGACCTGCACTCGCATGAAGCACATATAAACTGTTCTCTGAACTGAGAATATTTTCCCGAAGACTCAGGCCCTTCCTCTAAGCCCTCTCTCCTTGGAAAGAGGCTCTTGTCCAGATGGGCCTGGGCTGCAGCCAGCAGCTGAAGTTTCCAGCAACAAGGCCAAAGGAAAATGCTTCCAGACTGGAGGTGCAGGTGACAGGCCTCAGCCCTCCCTGCCCAGGGGACTTCCCGGGCCTCCTTTGGTCCCTGTTGCTGTGCTGGCCTTGCGGGGGGTCCCTCATCCCCAGCCCACACCGTACCCCAGGCCGGAGAAGCCAGAGCCTGGCCAGACCCTGGGGTAGATGTGGTTCCCCGCCCCCTGCGGGGGGAATTTCCACTTTCTGGAGAGAGTTGCACATTTGTAAGGAGGGGCCCCCGGTTGTCAGGGAAACAGCAGGGTTTCCTCCAGCTCTGCTGGGGTTGCAGGCAGATCTCTGTCCTCTGCCCTTCACCCCCAGCCCCACCTCCTGTCTGTCCGCTGACTGCAGTTTGGGGGACTCATGATCAGGCGCTGGAGCTATGGGCAAACACTACAAAGCCCGGTCAGAACTTGCCACCAGTACAGTGAATGCCTGGCATCCTGGGCTCTGTCCTTGACATGTTAATGTCTCATCTTCCAGCAGCCCTACAAGGCAGGAACGGGAAAGCCCCAGTTTTGTACTTGAGGTGACCTTGAACTCAGAGATGAGCAATGTGTCCAAGGTCATGGAGCTAATAAGTGACAAAACGTGTTTGAATCCAGTTCTGTCCATCTGACTCCAAAACCTGTTCTTCCTGCTGTGTCGCACCGTCTCCAGCAGGGTTATGGGCTGAGGTCAAGAAGGGCCGATTTCCCCTAAGGTGTTGGTTTTGTTTTTTATTTTTTGGTGGTGGGGTATGTGGAGAACTGGAAAGCACTGAGCTTTGCATTCTACTGCCGCCCTGGTTTCTCCTAGTTCAGCTCCTTGTAGGTCTTACTGAATAAGCCGATAGAGTTTATTATTCTTCCTTTTAAAAAGCAATACATAGGGGCGCCTGGGTGGCTCAGTTGGTTAAGTGACTGCCTTCATCTCAGGTCATGATCCTGGAGTCCCGGGATCGAGGGGATCGAGTCCCGGGATCGAGTCCCGCATCCGGCTCCCTGCTCAGCGGGGGGTCTGCTTCTCCCTCTGACCCTCTTCCCTCTCATGCTCTCTGTTTCTCATTCTCTCTCTCTCAAATAAATAAATAAAATCTTAAAAAAAAAAAAAGCAATACATAGACATGGCTTAAAAAGATCAAATGGTACAGCCCTGACTGAAATGGAAAGCACCGGCCCTTCTTTCTCCTCTTTTCCTGGGAAAATTGCTTCATTTCCACCTTTGCCTTCCTGCTCTTCCTGCTGAGAGTGCTCACCGTCCCGTGCCCCCTTCTCTTCCAACTTCCCAAGCCGGTGACAGCCCTTTCTCCATTTCTTTTTAGGTGTAAGACATTTTTGTTGATTTCTTCCCTCTAATCCCTGTCTCCTACACCCCCCTTTGATAAGATCCTCTCTCCTGTTTGTCCTAATGGGGAAGAATCCAGAGCCTTTACTGTGGCCTCAGGCACTGGCCCCCGGCCCCCATGCCCTGCTGCTGCGTTAGCTGCCCCGAGTTCCTTGACCGCACACCCCCAGGTAGCCACATGGTTCATGATCCTCTGACCACCTGGCCTGGGCTTCTACTGCTTGTCACTCTCCCCTGACCCAAGTGTTGTCTTTTCTTACTTTTTTGCCATAGGCATTTGTTATTCTTCCCCATTATAGAGTAAGCTGCAGAAAAGCAGAGTTTTTAAAAATCTTTTATTGATCGCTATACCCTCAGTGCCTAGAGCAGTGCCTAATCAGAGCAGATGCTCAAGAAATGCTCATTGACTTACACGGGAACGCTAGCCCTTCAGATACTTGCAGCAGGTGGCCCAGAGCCCTTTGAGCATTCTCATCTGCAGAGCGTTAAGCCCTGGCTTCTGGAACCATTCTCGGTGACTTAGACATAGAGCATGCTTGGTGCAGATAGATTGGACTCTGGAATCTGGACTTTGTTGAATTCCGTTTTAAGCGGTGTGACTTTGGGTAGATGATGCAACCTCCCTGACTCCCCATCCTCCCATTTCCTCCCCTGGGGAAAGGGAGAATCTGATCCCGGGAAGGATTGCTGTGAGGATTCAGTGGGACTTGTGGGAGAGTGCCCTGGATGGCCAGGGGAGTCGTGTGTTCAGCGGTCATGCCCTGTCTCCCTCTCAGTTCCAGGTCCCTCTCCCATCCTGGTGGGAGTGGGCCCAGGCCAGTCTATCCATTATCTTCTGAAAAGTGCGTCTGGCCCTGAGGCAGGTCTGGGTGTAATTTAACCTAAAGGGCTGGGGGCAGCTGGAAAGCAGCAGGGGGAGCATGCCTTCCCTTGGGAGGCAAGGAGGGTGAGGAAATTGGGGGAAAGCATGGAGGGGTCCAGATTTCATAAGTAAGTCTCTTTCTTCTCCACAGTGTTACCTGCTGCAGAACCTGAGACCATGGCCAAACCAGCACAGGTAAGGAGCCTCTCCCCTTCTGAAGGCTGTGCTCCTAGAGTCACTAGGCCCACTCTGCTCTTCATCTAGAAGGGAGCAGGAGAGGTTCTCAGGCTTTGCTCGCTCCCATTACAAGTCACGACCTTTTCTGTTGCAAGTGTCCAATGACAACACACAACATTCTAAGCAGAAAAGATGTGTACTGGCTTACGTGACTGAACAGCCCAGAGCTTAAGGTTTAGCTCGTTCCAGGGACCCAGATGATATTGTCAGGATTCTGCCTCTGTGAGTTGAACTTCCTCTGGGTGGCTTCCTTCGTGGGCGGTTCTTCCCTGATTGGGTACTCTAGCCACCAGCTGCCCCAGGCTTCCATTCTGCTTCCTGGGGGGCCTGGAGGAAACAATATACTTTATTCCCAGTGATTCCAGGGCAAGTCCTAGGTTTGGTTCTCATTGGCTGGGCCATTGGTGAATTGGATTCAGGCGGTAGAGTTGGTCCTAACCTGAACTGCATGGCCCAGAAGTGGTTCCCCAAGGAGAAGCCTGCTGGACAGGCAAAAGCATGAGAGGATTCTCTCTCCTCTGGACATGGAAGTGTCTCTTGTCACATGCATCTGGGATTAAGTTTCCCTGCTTAGGAGACTTCCGTCTTTCATGCTACAGGACCATTTTGCTGGGCAGTAGAAATTGAGGTGTGGTGGAGCTTTTTTACTCCTGGGTGTGCTCAGGATTGGGTTCTGTCCTTGGGCAGAGCTAGGTGTCCTTCTATGCCAGGCTTCACCCGAGACTGACCCCTGTTGGCTAGCATTAGAAAAAGAGACGTGGCCACTGCAGTGATAGGATGGGGAAGGGAGAATGAAACCAAGGGATGTCTGACTAGGCCCCTTTTGCTCCTCACTTCAGTCACAGAGCTACTGGCCACAGGCATAATACAAATACTGTGTGATCTTGGGAGAGTTCTTTACCCTCTCGGCCTCAGGTTTTAGGACTTGCCAGTGAACAAGGGCCTTAAGGATATCTAGTCACAATTTTTGAAGAGCACAGTGTCTCACGTGATACAGGATCAGCCCTCAAAAGAGTCCCAGCTGTGGCCTCCCTGTCAGCCTCTGAGGATCGTACTTTGCACAAGTGGCCTCTCTGACCAGGAGGAGAAAGTGCTAGTAGTTATGGGCAAAGGTCCAAGGCAGAACTTGCTGTTCGCCATTTTTTATATGTAGTCATACCACAGCTACTTCCTGGGAGGCATTCAAATTGCAGGATTCTACATGACCTGAGTGGGCAGAGCAGATCCTGGGAGGTCAGAGGGGCCAGGACCCAGGGCACAGATCTTTGGAGTTCTGCTCCAGCGCTCCCAACCGTGCTTCTGCCTGGTTGACCCATGGTTTCTTGTTGCCATGGATGGACCAGGGGCCAGGAGACAGTCTGAAAGCAAGAGTCCCAGAGTGGCAGAGCCTTAGGGGTCCCTCATCCCATGAGATGAGCTGGAACCCCCCCCCTACACACACACGGCACTCATGCTCTGGTGGAGGCAATAAAGGAGTTTTGTGGGCACACAGGTTGAGGAAGCTGGGAAAGGTGCCTGGAGAGATACCGGGGGAGAGGAAGGGGCCTGATGTGCCCCAGGGGGAGGAGATGCTGGAACAGAAGGCCAGAGAGGAAATGGCGCGGTGTGTGAGGGGCAGCAAAGGTAAATTTGGCATGCTTAGCCTGCAAGGGTTTGGGCAAGGGAGGAGGTTGCAGAAGACAGAACCAGGGAATTTGAGCAAGATCTTCCTTCCATTCTTGAGCTGAAGTTTGTATCTGTTGCTTCCAATTATTAACACCCCAATTCGGCATCTTGCGCGCCCCCTTCCCAACCCACACATACCCCCACGCACACATGCACAGAACGCGCCACTCACTCTTTTCTCCAGTGCAGATCACCCCTGGTTATTTCTGCTGTGTTAATTGTGCTATTCTCCCTGGCTTTCCTTCTAAAAGAGGGGAACTTGGGGCCCAGAGATGTGAAGAAATAGTGTGGTGTCAGAAAGGTCCCGGACGCATGGCCTGTGGCGTTCAGTTCACAGGGATTTTCTGGATTGGAACTTGCTGCTGGGCATGAGAACACTGAGGACCGGGCGAGAGGTGCGGGGGCTGGCGCCCGGCACCCCAGCAGCTGCAGAGATGAGGCCCCGGTCAGGTGTGGTCAGGGCAGCTCTGCAGTGGGGTCCTGGCCCGGCAGCCATCTCTCTGGAGAGGCCGCAGGCTCCTAACTCTAGCAGCAGCTGGGGTGGGTCCCGAGTCCTCAGAGCCCCAGGGGCCAGGCCGCTCACCAGCTGGCAGTAAGACCTGCTGAATATTTCAGGGTGGAAAGTCCCTTCTGTGATCGCCCCTCCCCTGGGCCCTGGGTACTTGAGGCCAGGAGCCTGTCTGCCAGAGGAGCGACAGGCCGGCTAGGTGAGGAGGGGACGCAGACTTCATCAGGTTGGCGTGAGGATGACCGACGGTGGGAAACCAGGCCCTGGGTGATTTGAAGGACTGTCTCTGTGCCTCTAAATGTGACCAGTGCTGCGACCCCCCATGTCCGCCTCTTCTAGTGGCCGTGATCCCGAGGGCCCCTGGGAGAGTTGATTATCCTTATGCAAAGATACATCTGGGGGCACCTGGGTGGCTCAGTCGTTAAGCGTCTGCCTTCGGCTCAGGTCATGGTCCCAGGGTCCTGGGATCGAGTCCCACAACGGGCTCCCTGCTCGGCAGGGAGCCTGCTTCTCCCTCTCCCACTCCCCCTGCTTGTGTTCCCTCTCTCAGTGTGTCTCTATCTGTCACATAAATAAATAAAATCTTTAAAAAAAAAAAAAAAGATACATCTGGGAAGCTGGCCCCGCTCCTCACTAAACCAGTGGTAGAGGGAACAGGCGGATCCAGCGCCCTGTCAGTCATTAGACTGCCCTTCCCCCTGGAGGACGGTTGCAGCGCTGTGCTGAGCCCCCCGCTGTGGGAGGAGGGAGGGGTAGGCTGAGGTGGAGGAGTGGCAGCAAGGGGGAGGGTCCTCAGCTTGCTGCAGAGGCCTCTGCTCTTGCACCTTCTCCTCTTCTCCTTCCTTCCTGGCAACTTGGAGTCCCGTGGTCTTGCCGACTTGGGGCATCTGCACTGAGCGCTGAAGAATCTGGGCTGCCTCCCCGAATGTTCTTGCTTGCTCTTGCCTCCAGGACTTGACCGTTTGTTTCCTGTGTGAAGCCTTCCCCGTCTCTGCTTTTCTGTCCCCGCGCTCAGCCCTTGGGGGCCCCTCATCCTTTAGCACTCAGTGTAGAATTCCCCTCGAGGGAGGAAGTCGTCTTTGTTCTGCTTAGAATATATTCAGTCATTCATCTATCCATGTGCCTATCCATCCAGCAAACAGATACTCAGTGGGTGCTTGGTTGTGCCAGGCTTTGTGCTGGGTGCTGGGGTGCATCAGTGAGAAAGACCAACACTCCTAGGGCTTTCTAAAGGGACTGTCTCTTTTCTGGTCTGGGTGTTTGGCATGTGTTTCTCCTGCTCTGCCCAGGGGTGTGATCAGGTTGCAGGGGACTCATGGATGGCGGGAAGAGGGCCGTGTCCCTTTCTGGTCACCCGTCCTGTGAGAACTTTAAATAGCAGCCCTGCACCCACGCATGCATACCTCAGAGGAACAGCAGCTGCAAACATAAACCAAGGAGCAGCCAAACGTCTGGCCAGGTCCTTCAGTATGGGCACCGCTAGATGCAGGAGATGGTTGGAGGCTCATTTTTGTGTTTGCTTTTTTTTTTTTAATACTCTATTTGTTTATTTATTTATTTATCAACGAGAGAGAGAGAGAGAGAGAGAGAGAGAGAGAGAGAGAGAGAGAACGCACAGGCAAGGGGAGGGAGCCGAGGGAGAAGCAGGCTCCCTGCTGAGCAAGGAGCCCGATGCGGGACTTGATCCCAGGACCCTGGGATCATGACCTGAGCCAGAGGCAGGTACTTAATGACTGAGCCACCCAGGCGTCCCTTGCGTTTGCTTCTTACTCCTTTAAGGCACCGTGTATGTGGGCCACCCCCAATCCGTGCACAGAGCCTTTCCTGGTTCCCTCCCCTCGCTGGAATCGGCCTCCCCTGTTTTCCCAAATTACCCTGCCTCTGTCTTAGGGTATTTATGGTGAGTTCTATGCTAATTTGCGTGCTTGTCTCTCTCCTCTGGGTCCGAAGCTCAGGAAAGACAGGACCAGGTCTTCTTTCTCCCTGAATCTTCAGCCCTTAGCATTGGGCCCGGCCTAGGCTAAGTGCCCTCTCACCGTGCTGTGGGCTCAGTGCTTGGGCTCCCGCATCCCCAGCCCTCCCAGCTCTCAGCCACTCTCCTGGGCCCATACTTCTCTGGGGCCACGTAGCTGACCCACATCTGACTTCTCTGTGAACCAGCCCATTGTGCATTCAGATTCAGTGTCTGGGATCCTCTGGCTCTGCCTCTCTTCCCTTTCAGCCTAAGGACCCAGCCAGCTTGTCCTCAGATGCCAGCTGCTAGCTCAGTTTACTGGGCCCATCTTGTCTTGGCACTGAGTCTGAGGGTGGCTCCGGGCATCCCTTGGGCCACGACCTCACCCTCAGAAGCTGGCAGCTGCAAGGTTTCTGGAGCTGGAGAGCAAAGGGGAACAGGCCAGAGATCTGGGTTCTTTTGGACCCTTGGCAAGAGGCTTTTCTTCTTTGGGCTCAGTTTCTTTGTTTCTGTGATACAGATCATCTTAAGTGCTTCTGTAAGTTGGAATCACATTAATGGAGGCAAAAGGGCTTTGTAAACTGTAAAGTGCCATAAAGGTATGAGGAGCTCTTGTTACTCTTACAGGGATCATTTCTACCCCTTGCACTCAGCCTGGCTTTTTTCCTCTCTCCCGGGTCCTGGGAAGGCTGTGCAGTGCTGTGGGCTGGACAGAGCCACCGTCCTGCGGGGAAAGGGCACAGTCCTTGGGGTAGGCTGTGGCAGGAGGTACAGGGAGAGTCGTCCCTACCCTTGCCTGGGCTTTCTGTATTCAGGGCTTAATTTTCGGGGAAGGGAACGCAGCCTAGACTCTGCCTATGGCCAGGGTTGAGAGTGTGATCTGGGGTTGGGGCTGGGAGCCCCCTTTAAGGCTAAGGTCAGCAGCTTACCTTCTGCTTTGTCTCTCCACAGGGTGCCAAGTACCGTGGCTCCATTCATGACTTCCCAGGCTTTGACCCCAGCCAGGATGCCGAGGCCCTGTATACAGCCATGAAGGGCTTTGGTGGGTGCTTGGCCACCAGCAGTGAGGCCCTAGGAAAGGGAGCAGGACTCACTGGAGCTGGGGGGTGTTCCCACATGTGGGCTCAGCCCAGAGTCCTTCAGGGGGTGAGGGTGGGGGTGAGGTGTTGAGATGTGCTCACTCATTCTTTTGTCTCCTCTTTTTATTATTTTTCATCATTTTATAATGAAATATTCCAGACCAACCCAAAGGTCTAGGGAATAATAGAAGCTTCCCCCACAGACCTGCCGCCCAACTTGAGAAATAGCACTTGCTTCCTCATAGAGGAAGGGACTCCTTGGTGTGTCCCCTCCTGAAGCATCAGGCCTGGCTTTCCTCTTGGGAGTAAGCACTACCCCGAACTTGGTGCTGATTATTCTGTTTTATTTTTCCTGTTGAAAGAACCCTGTCTTGGGTGTTAGGATACCTGGGTTTTTCTAAGCCAGGTCTCATTGTGAAAGCTTGGATGAGTCCTTGTTCCTCTCTGGACCTCAGTTTCCTTATGTGTCTGATGAGGGGCTGGGTTACAGGCCCTCTGAGCTCAAATACTGTGGATGCTATGATCCTTCTCAGTAGGGGCTTGACAGATCCCCATAGATCCTACACCACCGACACCACCACCGCCTGATGAACAGAAGGCTGGTGCTGAGGTCTGCGGGGAGCAGCCCTGGTGGGCTTCCTAGAGGCATGTTGGGGGAGGGTCACTGGTGCCCTCCTGTCTTCCAGGCAGTGACAAGGAGGCCATACTGGAGCTCATCACTTCTCGGAGCAACAGGCAGAGGCAGGAGATCTGTCAGAGCTACAAGTCCCTCTACGGCAAGGTAACCGTGGCAACCACAGGGCAGGTGGGGTGGTGCTGGGGAGCTGATCTCCTTCACCTGTGTGTTCATTCAGGGTCTCTCCTATTGTATTCCAGCTCAGCCTCCGTGCTGACAATTCTGCCCTCCTTTTTCTCTTCTCTTTAGTCAGGCCCCATTCAGCCACAGGTACTTCTACAGCACTTGCTATATGCTTGGGCACTGGACTAGGTGTTGGCGCACGCAGGTGAATGAGACCTGTGAGGTGTCAGCGCTGTGGACTCACGATAGTGGGAGAGACACCCAGTAAACAAGTGAACAAACAGTGCTGGGGGAGAGGCACTGTGCCATGGGCTTGAATCCTGCACTGCCATTTGCTCGCTGCGTGACTTTGGGCAAGTTACCTGACATCTCTACACCCGTTTCTTAGGGTTGATGAGAGCCCATACCTCCCAGAGTGACAGTTCTAGGGGCTTGCTTAGCCTGGTGCCTTACAGAGTAGGTGCTCATTAAATGCAGTTCTTATAAGCACTCCTCCCCTCCCTCCTCCATCTCCTCCTCCCTCCCCACCCCCGACCCCTGACCTAGGACCTCATTGCTGACTTGAAGTATGAGCTGACAGGAAAGTTTGAACGACTGATTGTGGGTCTCATGAGGCCACTTCCCTACTGCGATGCCAAAGAAATTAAAGACGCCATCTCGGTAAGAAGCGTGATCTGTGTGTGTGTTGCGAACGGGGGTGTGATGAATGGGAAGATTCTGGTCTCTGCAGCAAGTACTCACTGAGCCCTGCGCCTGCCAGCCAGGTGCCCTGCTGTAAGAGGCAGCTTGCTCAAACCCTGTCCCAGAGGGGTGCCACAGTCTCCTCCACATGGCCAGATGTGGGACAGATGTTGGTGTGAGACAGACCTCATAAAGGGGGCCCTTGGCTTAGACTCCACCACGGCAGCCTACAGCCCTGAGGAAGCAGGATACAGGGCCATAAAGACAAATTGTGCCTGCCACCCCAAGGCCAAGGGCATACTAAAGGAGGGCAGGAGGGCAGACCCAGGGTGGCTTGAGAGGGCGTCACAGAAGATGAGAGATCAAGTTGGGCCCAGAAGCCCCGGGGAGGATTTGGTTGATCAGAGTGGGAAGGTCATTGCAGGCTGGGTAAGAGGTCAGGAGAGGTGGTGGTGGTGGAGGTGTGTCCGGGACAGAAGTGCGGCTCGGTCTGGTTGAAGGAGGGGTGGCTCCCTAGCAAGCAGGGAGGGATTAAAGCCCTCAAGTGTACCTGCACTTTATAGCCTGTAAAGTGCTGTGAGCTTTGCCTCAGGTGAGCTATTCAGAATGGATTTACTTGACATATTGGCAAGTTTCACGATGTGAAAGATTGCCTTCTCACTGTCCTTGTGAGTCGGGCAGAGCCACCGGCATCCTTTCCATTTTACAGATGAGAAAACGGGGGCCCAGAAAGACAACGTTTCTTAATGAGAGGTCACAAAGCAAACTGCAGGCAGAAGCAGGACTAGAACCTGTGTCTTTTGATTCTCAGGGCAGCGGCTCCAGTCTGGTGCCTGCAAGCTGTGGTAGGAGCACCCTGAGTGTTGGGGGTGTCATGGCTCTGGCCACTCCAGGAATCCAGCCCATGGCTGGTGGTGGCCTCCCAGCCCAGCCTGACTCTGACATCTCTTCTGTTCTTCCCAGGGCATCGGCACTGATGAGAAGTGTCTCATTGAGATCTTGGCTTCTCGGACCAATGAGCAGATCCACCAGCTCGTGGCAGCATACAAAGATGGTGAGATGGGCAGGGGGGCCACTCAGGACTTAGATATGAAATGAGGGTAATTGCAAGGGTGGGGACCCTAAGACTATCCATCCACCTTCTTTCCTCTTGTCCCCTGATCTGTCCATCGTTTCTCCATGTCAGGAATAGCAGCTCTGTGCAGCAATGTGCTAGGTTCTCAGGATATGTTGGTGGGCAGAATCCATGTAGTCCCTGCCTCCTAGAACTTACAGATTAATGAGGACAGGTAAACACGATGATGACACACTGCTATACAATGAAGTAACAGGAATCGGACTTTAATTCGGGTGGACCTGCTCCAGACAAGTGGTCAGAGAAAGCATGTCTTGGGAGGGAATGAGAAGGCGCCAGTTGGGTGAGGAGTGGCGAGAAGATCCTGGCACACAGCGCGAATGGCAAGCCCAAATGCCCTGGGGCAGAAATGAGCCTGGTAGCTAGTGTGAGGCCAGAGTGGTAGAGGGCAGGGCAGGGTCACACAGGGCCTTGCAGGCCAAGAGAAAGAGGTGATGTTTGATTCCAAGTCCAGCGGGAAGCCGGGGAGCCCATGATCAGGGAGGGCATTAAGAGTCACCCTTGTTGCTGTGGATTGGAGGGGGAGGGGAGCAGAAGCAGGGGACACAGTTGGAAGGCTGTAGCCACCGTCCAGGTGGTTGACCCCGGTACCCGGAGTAGGGTGGCACAGGTGGGGACAGAGGAAGTGGACAGATTCCATCTCAGTGTGTCAGGGGTCAGTGCAGAAACCTGTGGAGGTACCCCTTGGGTCTTTCCATGACCGGCCCATAGACTGGGTGCGGGGATCATACTGGGGGCAGCAGGGACCTTTATCCTGGATCCCCGAGGTCTCGTGGGGATGGGACTAGAGCTTCTGTTCCTTCCCTGCAGCCTATGAGCGAGACCTGGAGGCTGACGTCATTGGCGACACCTCTGGCCACTTCCAGAAGATGCTCGTGGTCCTGCTCCAGGTTGGTCAACGTTGGGGCCCTCCCGGAAGCTCTCTACCAGAGCGCGGGCAGAGGGCTGGCGGCACCTTCTTCCTCTTGCCCCAGACAGCGTAGCCTGTGAGGGGTTCCCTGGTGGCTCCTCAGGTATAAAGTCCCCATAAGCCGGGGCCACTCCCCAACTGCCCATTTATCCTCGAACCTGAGGTGGTTTCTCTCTCACCTGGGTGTAGAATCCGAGCACCCAGGGGTCTGCTGGGTCGCCCCTGGTTTGCACCGGCAGGTGACCCGCATTTCCCTTTGCACACATCCCTCCACTTTTGTGCCCGGGAAAATCCGCCCCCCCGCCGTGACCTCCGTCCTCTCTTCACCCCACCCCTCCCCCTGCTCTCCAGGCCTCCCTCCTGCCTTTGCTTCCCCAGCCAGCACAGCCTCGAGTCACCAGCAGGGACGTGGCATTTCTGGGGCTTCCTGCGCTGCGTCTCCCACAGCCAAGCCCCGCCGCTCCTCCCTCCCACCCCCAGAGGCATGAAAAAGGATCGTGAAGAGGCTGCAGACTGGCTTCCATCTGCCAAGCTGGTTTTTCCCCCTTGGTTTTCTACACAATGTGTTTTTTTGAAAAACACTCTTGAGTTAGTTGCTAACATACAAAAATGGGGAGTTTTTGCTCGAAAGCCAGATTTCTGGGTGCCTTAGAATCATGGAAAGTTCTGACACTGACAGGCCTGCATTTTGAATGGCTGCAGGGGGCTGGAAAACATGTCATTTCCCCACACCCCTGCAGCTTCCCCTTCACCTGCCTGGCTCCCCGGACATCTCCGGTATTGACCTCAGGCATCGAGCAGTTTCAACCCAACACTTGTCGGAAGCTTTATATAGAAATTAAGGCACGTCTTTGTTTCTTTCATTTGCTCCCCTCCCATACACAGTGTACCCCAGCTGCTCTCACGTCTTTTTCTCCATTGCCATAGCAGTCCATATCCCATATTAAGCAGCTGGGGAATTACCAGAAACATCAGGAATGGGAAAGTGTGACCTTTGCCCCCAAGTGCAAAGCCATTTGTTCTGGAGAGTTCCAGCTCCTTCTCAACATCTTAACACCAGATGGGCACTGCCGCAGCATGCATTATAAATGTGCGGGCTCTGTCTTTGAAGCTCAGTCCTCAGGAGAACCAGGGGCTTTGAGATTCTGAGATGCCCAGTCCAGGGGCAGGAGGAGAGAAGCATGCCCATGCCCATGCCCATGGAAGCATGATGCCCGCTAGGGCTGGCCCCGTCCCCGACAAGTTCTGTTCTTTGTCAGATGGGGCACAGGGCCTGGGTGGGGCAGCAGAAATACCAGTAGGATTTGGTGCTTTCAGTGCTTGTGAGCTCAGATCTCAGGGCCCAAGTCTCAGATCCTCCCTGGTGAGTTCTCCAGGTTAAGGTCTGGGAACCCCCAGTAGAACACAAATGTGCAGACTTTTTAGCCCTGCGGTATCATTGTTGGCGGGCATCATGAGCCATACAGGGGACTTGTGCGGGGTCCTGTTCTCAGTACAGGCTCTGGCTTGCTCTGGGATGGGGCACCTGGAGGGACCTTGGTCATTCCCAGGACTCCCCTCTTTGGTCCCAACTCCGAGGATGAAGGGAAAAGCCAATGAGAGGGACCCTGTGATTCCCCGCAAAATAGATGCTTCGGTCTTGATGCAGTGGCAGCTGAAGTCACTGCTCCAGGACACGTCTGGGCCACCACGCTTTCTCTACCATCCCGGTCTCCACCCCTGGTATCCAGGCCTCTTCCCTCCCCGCCCCCGCCCCAGCTCTGGTACTTGAACCCCGTGTCCCTTTGTCTCTGCCCAGGGAACCAGGGAGGAGGACGATGTGGTGAGCGAGGACTTGGTACAACAGGACGTCCAGGTAAACCAGCACTGACCGAGGGCTCTTGGGGCACAGCAAGGGAGCCCCGAGAGCGGGGAGCTTGGGGATCCGGAGAAGGGCTGGGTGCCGGGGAAGGGCTGGGTACTGAGTAATTTGCATCAAATACCAGAAATAACTGACTCCTGGCCAGTGCTTTGTTGAAGAAAGGACTTAAATTGTTTCTCAAAGGTGCACAACATATATAAAGTTGGTGAGCTATGTTTTGGAGCTTTTGTCATTCGTTCCTTTATTCATTCAGATAATTAATATGTACTGAATGCTTACTATGTGCTGGGCACTCTGCCAAGCACTGGGAAATCACTAATGAACAAAATCAGACAGTACTGGGAGAGATAGGCATAGGTTAATCGTACAAACACCTTCTCTGGGATATATCATTACATTCCAGGTGTTTTGAGCCCCACTTTGTGCCCATGACAGTGCAGGGGTAGATACAGAGAATGCTAAGACATAGTTCCTGTCTTTGAGGAGCCCACGCCATAGTGGGGAGCCAGGCACATAAAGTCATTATATCATACAGTGGAGCAAGCAATAAAGAAGCAGAAAACTATAGGAGCCCAGAAGAGGGAAGGAGGTGAAGAAAGAGAACTCTGCTTTGGGGATATCAAGAAGTACTTCGAGAACAAATGGGACATTTAATCTGGGCCTTGAAGGTTGAGTAGGAGTTTCCCCAGAAAGAAAGGAAGGTATATAGGTGTATGCAAAGGTCCTGAGGCTATCAGTTACTCGTGTGTTCAGGGATCCAGCAGCAGTTGATTAGCTTGGCCAGCAAGTTCTGTCTCCTTTCAATGAAGTCCTTCCTCTTCCCCTTTAGGACCTGTACGAGGCAGGGGAACTGAAATGGGGAACAGATGAAGCTCAGTTCATTTACATTTTGGGCAGTCGCAGCAAACAGCATCTTCGGTTGGGTAAGTTCCAGAGAAGAAAGACCTACAGCTGCTCCCTTGGGGTTGTGCCAAGAATTCCATTCTTTCTTCCTTTTCTACTAATAGAGCAGGGTAGTTACTTCATCTACAATGCAAGTACTAGTCCTGATTTTATTAGATGGTGGTTTGTGTAGTCCCTCAGCAAAGTCATTGACGGGATGCTCCCCCTTCCCATCTGAGTACCAGTCCTGTCTTCCTGTTGGAGTGTGAGGTACACAGAGTCCGTCACGTCATACCCAGCCTGACTGCATGGTGGCTGGTAGTGTGCATGACCTCCCTGCCAGCTAGCTTCCCAAAGACCGGCCCTACCTTCATGGTGGGCGCTCTGGTCCTGGCCTCCCCTTCTGAGGTCCTGGTTTCTCCTGCGTTCTGGGACATCCTCAACATCCCTGCCTTTCTGACTCAGTGTTTGATGAGTATCTGAAGACCACGGGAAAGCCGATCGAAGCCAGCATCCGAGGGGAGCTGTCCGGGGACTTTGAGAAGCTGATGCTGGCTGTGGGTATGTCCTGACTTTGCATTCCCAGGGGCATTCAAGGGATTCTGGGATTCTGGCCCAGGAACAAGAGGCCAAGAATGGGAAGGGGGGACTGTATGATCTGGCGGCAGGAGGCAGTGAATTCTGCAGGTTGGCCAGGGCAGCATTAAGTCGGGGGCAGAGTGGAGGCTCGGGTACTGACTTCCCGCCACTCCCCCCCTGGGTGTGGGTGGTGGGGCGAGGTAGAGCCGAGAGCCTGAGCTCGGGGAAAGAACCAGAAGGAGAGCAGGCTTGTGTAGAACACCTACCGTGTGCTGGGTGCTGCGCGGGGTGTTTAATCTTTAAAAAAGACCTGGGTGGGGGTGGGGGGGCATGATCTCCATTTCACAGATGAGGAAACCACATCTCACAGAGGCTATGTCACTTGCCAAGGGGTAGTTCTGTCATGACCTGGGGGGTCCCAGGCACAGGGCTTGCCAGGAGCTGACTAGCCAGTTGTAGAGTCAAGATTCAAACCCAGGGTTCTCCCAACTCCTCTGTTGACTTGGAGCAAGTCCCCTGTCCTCGCTGGGCTTCAGCGCCTTCATCTGATAAATGGGGGCAGGGGTGACGGACTGCCTGACCCAGAG
The DNA here is from genome assembly GCF_037043125.1 of Eumetopias jubatus. NCBI lineage: Eukaryota > Metazoa > Chordata > Mammalia > Carnivora > Otariidae > Eumetopias > Eumetopias jubatus. Next base: position 111,587,139 of record NW_028274811.1, read on the forward strand.
GCCCTTAGAAGCTAGACATTGCAAGAATCAGTATGTCCGAGTCTGGGCTGGGTTGTATGTATGTTCTCTGGGTGGGGAGCTATATCCCCAGCCTCATCCTGCTGCCCGGAGCTGTCCCTTCCCAACTCTGTTTCAAGCAGTCAGGTTCTGGCCTGCTCTGCCAGCAGGATCCAAAGTGCTGTAGCTGCCAATACCTTTCTGCTGCAGCAGGATCTAAAGAAACACCTCTCCCAGCTCCACCCCAGATGCTACCCCCAACCCGGCCCGGTTCCCTGCAAACCCCCCAGAGGACTAGAAAGATGAAGTGGGTCTTTGCACAACCCACATTTCAGCATCCCGGTTCCTGATTTCTTTATGCTCTGGGTTTGTGTTAAAAGGGGGTGGGGCCTCGGGTTATCAGGAGCCTGGGTTCGTCCTTGGTTTGCACTTGGTGGTCCCCAAGAGGTAAAGAAGGGGTCAGGCCACCCCAGCCCATTCTGAGGCAGCCAGAATAACTCTACCTCTTCTTCCCTCTTCTCAGTAAAGTGTATCCGGAGCACCCCAGAGTATTTTGCGGAAAGGCTCTTCAAAGCCATGAAGGTGTGTGGTAGGGTCGGTGGGAATGAACTTGTGGGAGGGGACCTCTGCCCATCCCCACGGGACTGTAGAGATGCTCTGACAAGTCTATAGGGCCCACTCACTGGCCAAAGAGAGCCCTCAGGGGATTGGCTGCAGGAGAGAGTGATGGCCCTTTTCCCAGGTGAGCTCCCGAGCCTGGGATGCTATCTGGTCGCACACCTGCCCCCCAAATACCTGCTCCAACCTCAGGATTGATCACCTAGTGTTAGGACAGCCTGCGCTTGATTCATCCAGCCAGATGGGCTGGAAACCCACACATTTCAAAAATATTAATTGACCAGAATGTTTCTGTACAGTGTATGTAGATTAGACCACTTTGGAAGATACTTGTCATTGTCTAAGGCTCGTGATGTCTATCCCTGTGACCCAGCGATTCTACTCTGGATGTGTACTTGAGAACAGTGATTCCCACTCTTTTGCACACAGGACACATGGAAACTGATGATAGTTCCATAGCACAACAGGGTACATGAGTGCAGAGGCTACAGACCCCAGGCCCAGGAGCTTAGGCCTTCCTGGCCCTGGTTGGCCATCCCACAAGGGCAAGGGAACTGTGGCCCATTCACTGTCTTTCAGAGTGAGGTCAGGCAGCTCAGCCCGGGAGAGAAGGTTCCTGTGTGCATGCGTTCCTAAGAATGTGGCAGTGTTACCTGTGTTAGGAAAAATTCAGAAACAACCCAATGTCCATCCGGAGTAGCTGGAGAAATAAATGCGAAGTGGTGTATTTACAGCATTCCAAGATACACAGATGTAAACAATCTATGCTGAAGAGTTAAAAGTTACAATAAAATTATAAGGGAAACCAGGGACGGGCTGATGTATGAGGGGAGGAAGCAAATCAAAGCAAGAGGGACACATAGGGAGCTTCTGGGGGAATGACAGTATTGTGTATCTTTTGTTCTTAAATTTAATGTTTTATCACAAAAATTGTATTTTCAACTCAGCTGTTAGCTGTTAGCACTCTGGCCTCCTCTCAAGTTCCTGTCCCCCTAACCCACTTGTCTTCCAGGGCCTGGGGACTCGGGATAACACCCTGATCCGCATCATGGTCTCCCGTAGTGAGCTGGACATGCTTGACATTCGGGAGATATTCCGGACCAAGTATGAGAAGTCCCTGTATAGCATGATCAAGGTGAGCGGAGTTAACAGGGTACAGAGAGGAGCAGAGGGCTTGGGAACCACTTCCAGGGGAAAAGAACTGTCCCAGAAAGCTGGGAGTCTCTTGGGAATTCCAGGAGCCCCTGCCTCATGGGCACGTTTCCGGGAATGTGAGACAATTCATGGAGCCCTATTTTCATGGACTATTTCACTTGGGAGGGCCGGGCTGGGGATCATCTGGGGATAGTGGTGTGCTGGGGCCGGCTTGCACTGGCTCCACATTCAGTGAAATCATTTTGGTAGCTTGAAAGTATCCCTGGTTGGATGTATTCACACCACAGAGATTGCCAAATGTTACAAATCAGGGTTTTTTTACTTTTTTCCCCCAAGAGCTGGTTGTTAAATACTTGCCAGCACACTGTTGTTTGGTGGTCGCAGCCACCCCCAGACCAGAGGAGAGTCAGGGCCGCTACAAAAGCCTTCCCCATCTTGGGCTCTGCAGAACCTCCCCTTCTTGTCTGAGGGGAGCCCAGGGGTGAGTGAGGTCACCTTTCTCTCTCTCTCTCTTTCTCCCCAGAATGACACGTCTGGCGATTACAAGAAGGCTCTGCTGAAACTCTGTGGGGGTGATGATGAGTAAGTGGCCCCCAGGGCCCCAGGCTGGAGGGAGTGGCCTCTGGGGGTGGTAGGCCTGGGCTCTCCTGGCCCTCATCCTGGTGGATGGATGGATTGGATGAAGTTGGGGATTCCTCGGTGCCAGGAGCGGCATGCAGGTGAAAGTCTGTGTGTGTGTGTGTGTGTGTGTGTGTGTGTGTGAAAGAGAGAGAGACGGGAATGTGTTCTCCCAGACAGGGAGGTGTCTGCTCCCGTGCACTTGGAAAGGCAGTCTGGGGGTGTGGACTGGGAATTAGGGGGGTCCAGACCCTGCTACCTCATAGCTACTTCTCTGTTTCATCATCTATTGGATGGAAGAAATACAGGTGCCTGCTCTGCCTACTCATTGAGCATGTTTGTACCGAGTACGTTCTGTGAGCAGGCTGGTGAAGCCCCCAGCCCAGTGAGGCAAATGGACCAGGACTTGCACGTGGGGCCATCCTAGGATGGGGAGAGTATTATGCCTGGGAACGCACAGATCAGGGCATCGTCCCAGACTGGGGGAGGCTCCTGGGGGTAAAGAAGCAGAGGCCTGAGGAGGAGGAGGTGAAGACAGGGTCTGAAGGAGAGTGGGTGCAGGAAAGGCCTAGAGATGTGCAGGTACAGCCTGGTTCATTTCTGTAAACTGATGCTGCACTTTTGCAGCGGGCCAGGGAAGAGAGGAGGCTGAGAGGTGGCCAGAGCCTGGGGGCCTCCGGGCAGAAGAACCTCTCCTAGGGGTAGTGGGGAGCCGTGGAAGAGATTACACTGGACACAACTTGACCAGATTTGTGCACTAGGAGGGGAGCGCTGGGTCCTCTGATTTTCCCTCCCAGAGCTTATAAGGATCCAGTTAAGTAAGGGTTATGATAACCTCCTGTTAACCTTTGACAAGTGCCTTGGGGGCTGATTTCAGTTCCTCGGACGGTTACTCAGCATGTGGTACACCCAGATGCTTTGCAGGAGGAGATACCGAGGTGACGTGGCCATAAGGTGGTCACTGACTTGTTTGAGAGGGGAGACGTGGATAGAAATCACTCAAATCATGAGGAAGAAAGAGGAAGTCAGAGAATTCAAGAACTCCTGTCCTGCTTGGAACTAGGAGCCAAGAAGGCTGCTGGGGAGAGCCGGCATTGCAGAGGGTCTTGAGAAGATAGAAGGTTCTCAGAAATGGAGGGAAGGGCTCTTAATGGATGAGGCTTGAGAGGTGAAGCCAGACGGATTCACTTAAAGTGTGTGTGCGTGTGCCCGTGCGCGTGTGCACACGTGGCTGTGTGTGTCCGTGCGCGCGTGCACACATGGCTGTGTGTCTGCGTGTGCACACATGGCTGTGTGTGTGTGTCCGTGCGTGTGCACACGTGGCTGTGTGTGTGTGTGTCCGTGCGCGTGTGCACACGTGGCTGTATTGTATGTGTGGAGTGTTGCCCACGATGACGGGCCCTCCTATCCTTTCCCCACCCCCTCCCTTCCAGTGCTGCTGGCCAGTTCTTCCCGGAGGCAGCGCAGGTGGCCTATCAGATGTGGGAGCTTAGTGCAGTGGCCCGAGTAGAGGTCAGACCCTCCCCTCCTCCTGCTTGACCTCTTGACCACAAGCTTCCAGTCTTCTGCTCGCACTTTCCTGCTGCTCTGGTTGGCACCCAGCTGCCCCCTGGCGGCCAACCTGAGACATTGGTTCTCACATCTAAAGCTTCCTTGTCTTCTAGGAGTGTTGAGCTGGTTGGGCGGGCCCTCGGATGTGGGCGTCTGATTCCTGCTTCAACTTCTAACACGCTGGGAAGCATTCTGGCCCACTGACTACTAACAGGGCTTGCTGAATGGAGACATGTCTGGTTCTGTGGAGGGGCCTGTGTCATCCTGGGTCGGACAGTTGGCCTTTGGCGGCATGACAATGAGCAGAGGGGCACCGCTCAGTGCACTGGATGATTCAAGGTTGTTCTGACCATCCTGAGACCCAGGGTCCACAGACGTACTTGGGGCAAACCATTCCAGGGACTAGTAGCACTTGGTCCACATGAAAATATTTGGAACCTTGCATTCTCTCTGTGACTCACGGAGACGTTTTTGGCAGGTCCCTACCCCTTTCTGGGCCTCTGTCTCCATCTTTAGAATGAGGTGTTAGACACGGCAAGCTCAGTGCCTTCCGAGGGCTCTTGAGCTCTGATGTTCTAGAACAGCATTTCCCAAATGACAAGGCAAGAACTGTCATTGCAGATGACCTTAAATTATATAAGAAATGAATCCTTTTGGGTGAGGGGAGTCTTCGTGGTATTCAGTAACACGGAACCTCACATAGTGAAAGAGCGACTCCTTTTCGATTGCATCCACCTTCCTCATTCTGTCAAATGGAGTCTGGTTTGGTGCCACACTTGCTAGCTTTCCTTTTTCACAAACAGAGCTGAGAGAGCTAGCTTTAAGTTCAGAACTTTTGACAAGCAACAATGTCTTGTTAAATTTGGTGATATTTGACAACACGGTTTTTTGTCTTTATTACATTTATTTGTCATGGGTTATCATCTGTTGATGACACATAATACCAGTTTTCTCTTTATGATAGTGATATAAAATTATTTTCATTCATTAATCCATTTAACAAATATTTATTGAGTGCTTACTTCTGTTGTAGGCACTTGGGATCTGTCCAAGAACAAAATGAACAAAACCGCTTGCCCTTTAGGAGTATTTAAATACACTTAAAAATGAATGCATTTAAGTAAAACAACAGAAGTTGAATTAAGTAAAAATATTAAGAAATAGCACAGGGTGTATACAAATAGGGAAACACTGAGAACCCCACTTAAGGAGTGACTGAAATTTGGGAGATTCTGCTCTGGTATTTCAGACATTTTGGTTGCCTTTTCAAGGGGAGGGGCTCTTGAAGAGGCAGGAGGGCCTTGGGGACAGGGCAGGATTCTGAGGGACTGGGGAGGCCCCAGTGCAGCTAGGCCAGAGCCGACTCCTGCGGCAGGAAGCTGGCTTGACCAGCACTTGCCGTGCTCCCAGGCCTGCGTCTGTCTCTCCCCCTCTCCTTTCTCAGCTCTAGGGCAGGGGTCTGTCTGCTGTGCCCTCACCCCCGCCTCTTTCCCCTCAAGCTGCTTGGTTTGGAGCTCGTGGGGAAAGCTTCCCCTCCCTTGCATGCTCCCCTCTTGGCCTGGCCCCCGGGGGGGGCCTCCAGATACCTGCTGAGTCTCTTTCTGCTTCTCCCAGCTGAGGGGAACTGTGCGTCCAGTCGACAACTTCAACCCTGACGCTGACGCCAAAGCACTGCGGAAGGCCATGAAAGGACTTGGTAAGGGGACAGGAAAGGGGCGGGTTGGCCTCTGGGGCAGCGGGTGTGGGAGCTGAGGCCTCAAACTAGGGTCCGCAGAACGAGGACGGTCCTGGCTCTCTGAGTCTAGGGAGGAGGGGAGTGAGGGAGTTTGTAAGGAACTGGGCACAAGCCCTTCCCTGAGACCACGATGTCCCCAGCCTGTCAGGACCAGTGTCCTGGTCTAGAAGAAAGTACTAGGGCTTAAGGCCTAGGTTTTCCCCCTGGCTTTGCCTGAGACTCACCGTGTGGCTTTGGGCAGGTCCTTCAATGCCTCCAAGCGTCCATTTCCCCAAGTGTAGAAGAGATACGGACCCAATTCTGGGACGGGAGCGCCCCCTGCTGCCTCCCCTTTCAGGGCCTCCATTTGGAACTAGTGGGAAGAACTACTGATGGGTGGATGCCCTGTTCTCAGAAAGGCCAGTGGGGATGGAGCGTCCAGGTTTGGCCTCCGTCACTCCCCCTCCCTCGCCCTGCCCGTCTAACGGCACTTCCCAGAGGCCTTGGCTTAAATCCTCCCCCTCTAGGCCTCATCTTCCTTTGTCGCTTGGGAATGATAGCATCCACCGAGCATATGTAGGACTGTGAGAATACAGGCGTAAGAGTCCTTTGGAAAGGTAGAGTCCTGTGCCGGGTCTGAGGTCGAAGGCATTAATCCAAGAGGCGGGTGGTAGTGTCCTGATGTCTTCCAGAGTCGACCTGCACCAGGTAGAAGGACCTGGGCTCCAGCTCCCGGGGAGTTGGAGAGAAAGGACCCGGGGTCCCCATGGGATTTAGAATGCCAGGTTGGAAGGATCCCTTAGTGCCACTCGGCCACTTCGTGGCATAGGTGTGGAAATTGAGCCCCAGACGGGGGCCAGGCCTTGCTCTGCCATGGCCAGAAGCAGGGCTGGATCAGAGGCCCTGACTCTCACCGCAGGCAGGGCTCTCTGCTCCACCGGGGGTCTTCTCAGCAGTGACCCCACAGAAGGCAGTGCAGGGAGGAGCCTGGGCAAAGTCAGCGGTGTGGGCCAGAGGCAGGGCTCCTGCAGGCGCTTAGAGCTCTAGCCAGCCTTCTGCCCTGACAAAGATTAGTGCAGCCCATGGGCAGGAGGATGTGGGGAAGCTGGGCCATGGCCTCCCTCTCAGCCACATGGCTTGGGTGATTCAGGAACTGATGAGGACACCATCATCGACATCATCACGCACCGCAGCAATGCCCAGCGGCAGCAGATCCGCCAGATCTTCAAGTCCCACTTCGGCCGGGTGAGGCCTCAGCCAGGGCCCTGCACCCCCCCCCTCCCCCCCGGGGCTTGGCCTGTGACAGCCAGCTCTGCGCACCTGGGCGCCCGGGTCTTCACGGTCACCTGTTCTCACAGTACCACCCTCATTGGTTTTGGGCTGCCTGCAACACATTCTCTCCATCCCCCAGTTCCTTGGGATCAGTGCCTGTGGGAATGGTTCAGCGCAGGGCTGAGATAAGGGACACGAGTTGCTTTCACGCAGCGTTTTCTGGCTCTCGAAGTTCCAGAGGCTTCAAGGCTGAGCGTCAGTGATTACGTGCCTTCGTGGGGAGCTGGCGAGTTGCCCCAGGGTGGGAATGATGGCCTCCGGCCCTGCCCCCTTTCCTGTCCTGTCTCCTTGCCACCAAGGAGAGTGGATCTTCCCGCTGCTTGGGTTTTTTCCCCTGCCCTCTTTGCTGTCCTCTAAGGAGTAAACATCAGCAGAGACAGACACGGGCTCCCGCCATCCCCTGCATTCACACGTAGCCCTTGTTTTCTCATTCCGCATCTCCCTGTCCTGGGTCACACGGGAGCACGTGCTGATGTCGGCATGACCTCAGCCCTGCCCTTTGTAGGACTTGATGGCTGACCTGAAGTCTGAGATTTCTGGAGACCTGGCAAGGCTGATTCTAGGGCTCATGATGCCACCGGCCCATTACGATGCCAAGCAGTTGAAGAAAGCCATGGAGGTATGGTGGGGGCACCAAAGGGATGGGGTCCCGTCTGCAGGTGTTGGGGCGACACAGGGGCTCCCCGCAAGCCCAGGTGTGGGTTGGCTGTAGCTCCTTGGCAGAGCCCTTCCCACGCCCAATTCAAAGTGGCATGAATACCAAAGGGGACATTGGTTCCTATAACTGAAAGATACAGGACTCCATCTGGTTTTAGATGTGGCTGAATCCAGGGACTCAAATAATGTTATATGGACTCTTGTTTCTCCCCTACCTTGCTTGGCTCTCCTCTGTGGTGGCCTCACTCTCAGAGAGCCTTTCTCCTCGGGGTTGTATGTCCTACCAGCGAGCACCTCTGTTCCTTCTTCCCGGGAGTTCCACCAAAGTCCTGGCTTCTACTCTGGTTGATTCAAGTGAGGTCACATGCCCAGTAATCAGTGGTGTCAGAGGGATCTCAAGGAGCAGCTGGAGGAAGCAGGATGGGTGTGGAAGGGAAACACCAGCAGTCGGAGTCTGTATTCTAGCCCAGGCCTGCCACTAACTTACTCTGTGATGTTGGGCCCCTTACACTTTCTTTTTTTTTTTAATTTTTTTTATTTATTAGAGAGAGGGAGCATGAGAGGGAAGAGGGTCAGAGGGAGAAGCAGACTCCCTGCTGAGCAGGGAGCCCGATGTGGGACTCGATCCCAGGACTCCAGGATCATGACCTGAGCCAAAGGCAGTTGCTTAACCAACTGAGCCACCCAGGCGCCCTAGCCCCTTACACTTTCTAAACTTCCATGCTTTCTAAACTTTCCAAACTTCGGCTGTGAAATGGGAGCAGTCATCCCTGCCCTTCAAGCATTGGAGTGGGTCAAACAAGGCCATGGGTGTGAAGGGCACTGTTGGCTCTGAAGACCTGCCCTTGCAACTGATTAGCAAGAAAGGACGTGGTGTCCCAGCCCAGCTCTTGCTGGAGCTGCTTTGCTTCCCAAGGCACCAGCTGTCTGGGGCTCCTCTCTGTCGTTAGAGCATACAGTGACCCATCCTGGGCCCAGCTCCTTGTCTCATCAACCCACAAGGCAATGCTGTCGTTTTGTCCCCATTTTACAGATGAGGAAAGTTAGGCTCAGCCTAAATCACTTGATCAAAGTCATAGCATTACGAGGTTTAACAGCCGGGGTTCAGACCAAATCTGTCAGACTCTGGAGCCTGACTTGACAACCACATGAGACCACTAGGGCTTTGGGCCCCTGGAGGATTCAGGGAAGAACAGACGTTTCCCTGGGCAAAGCAAATTGAGGTTCTCGTCCTTTTAAAATGCCTAGACAAAAAAACAAAGAATTTGAAAACATGGAGTTTAGCCATTGAAGGGACCAGTGAGCTAAACTGACCCAACGCTTTCCGTTCCCACAGATGGGACTGGCTGCCCCACAGGCAGTGATCTCTAAGGGCAGTGAACGTGCCTTACCTTTTTTTTATAGTTGTGGCTGCAGCAGCTTGTGCAGCGACCGGCACATTGCAGGTGTTTAACAGATACTTGAATCTATCGATGCGTCCGTCTCGTTCGCCTCCCTCCCCTCCCCCAAAGTGAGGACCTTTGAGCAGCTTTTTCCCTGAGCTGTCTCAGTCTAGAGGACCTGATGTGTCGGTCCCTAGATCACTCCTCAAATGCAAATATCAACAGAGATAGCATGTTTTTCCCTTAAAACACAAAACCTTTTTTTTCCTGACAAAATAACGTGAGAAAATCTACACAGAGCAAAAAAGAAGAAAGGAGAAATCGCCTGTGATCCTTCGCCCACCCAGAGACCACAATCATTGTTACACTGTAATGCATGAGCTCTGTTCTTGTTATATACTTAAACATAAATATTTCTATTCAGATACATATGTGTGTATGCCTTTTAATATACACATGCCTATAGACCATATATTCTTTCCTTTTTATTTTTTTAATTTTATTTATTTTTTAAAGATTTTATTTATTTATTCATGAGAGACAGAGAGAGAGAGGCAGAGGGAGAAGCAGGCTCCCAAGGAGCAGGGAGCCCGATGCGGGACTCGATCCCAGGACTCTGGGATCATGACCTGAGCTGAAGGCAGATGCCCAACCATCTGAGCCACCCAGGCGCCCTCTTTCCTTTTTAATTTTTGGTCCAAAGCAATTCTCATGGGAGGTTCTGGAAATCTTGACAAGCTGGCATGTTCTGCCCTGATTATGCTGTCTCTGGTCTAGGGGTAAGGAGAAAACCCAGGAAGGCTTGGTGGTCTGAGCGTTTGCCTCCTGGGTGGTTTCTTTAACAGGGGCCTAAGTCTTGGCCAGGGCTCCTCGGGTCTCTGCATGGGGGTCAGGGCTGTGGTTCAAGTCTTCTTGGTCTTAACATTCTAGGGGGCTGGCACTGATGAGAAGGCTCTCATCGAAATCCTCGCTACGCGGACCAATGCAGAAATCCGGGCCATCTGTAAGGCCTATAAGGAAGGTGAGTGTGGGAGGCCTTGGGCCCAGCACCACTGGGAGGTGGTGGCAGAAGAGCCAGCCGACCACACAGCTCTGCCCACCTCCCTTCTCTCAGGCATGAGGCTTTGATAAGCCCCTGGGGATGCCCAGCCCTGTGCCTGAGGAAGGGGCACCCCATGCAGAGTGTCCGGCTGGAGGGGAGGAATGAAGGGACAGTGTGTCCAGGCTGCTGGGGAGCCGGAGGGCGGCCTCCTGGGTGGGCAGCCTGTGCAGTCACTCCAGGCCCTCGTTCAGAAGGCCTGTGCTCGGTCAGAATATTATTTTGAAGAATCTTAAGTACCAGTCAAAAATGTTTAAACTTTTCCCCTGGTAAGCAGCTTTAAAATGGTAGAAATTTTGAGTGGGGGAGTGACATGGCCAGAACTGTGGCCAGAGCTTGTGGGTCTGGCACCTGTCCGATGGGAGGGAAGGTAGGCGAGGGAAGACAGAGTGGCTGTGAAGCAGGAGAGGCAGGATTCCAGGAGCGCTCAGCTGGGACGGGGAGGGAGGCGATGGACTGGGGCGTCAGTGTGTCAAGATCCACAGTGGCATGGCAGGTTGCTGCCAAGAACCAGCTTCTAGAAGCGCCCCCCATCCTTAGCCAGCAGCTACCCAAAACCCCTTTCTCTGTTTCAGATTATCACAAGTCCCTAGAGGATGCTCTGAGCTCAGACACTTCCGGCCACTTCAAGAGGATCCTTATCTCTCTGGCCACGGTGAGTTCGTGGCCCCAACACCTGCCTGGCTGGGAGAGGGGCAGGGAGCTGGGAGCCCAGTCCTAATGAAGAAAGGGTGTCCTCCCCACTTGCCTTCTCGGTCCCACCGCTGAGACCGTGACTGGCTCGTGTAAGGCCTTCTTCCTCTGTATGCTTTTCAAAGCTGGCCACTTCTCCGGGCAGCCCTCCCTGATGGCCCTCAGCCTGGGTTTTTGGGCCCCCAGCTGACAGAACAAGGCCATGTGGGTGACCCGCATGTTACCTGCAGGTTTCCTTCGCCATCACTTATATTCCTGCAGCCCAGACACTAGGCCCTGACGCACAGTATTGAAGCTCCTTGTGTCTGAGTCTCCTTGGGCTAAGTGCCTTCCAATGTAATGTTCACCAGAAGCTCCCCTATGAGGGCAGGATCATTGTCCCCATGTTATAGCTCAGGAAGAGGGTTCGTAGAGGCAGAGTGGCTGAGCCAAGGTCCTGTGGCTGCTGAGGGACAAAGAGGGTGGATGTTTGGGGACTGACCTTTCTCGCTGGTCCTGTTACAGGGGAACCGTGAGGAGGCAGGAGAGGACCGGGACCAGGCCCGGGAAGATGCCCAGGTGAGAACCGCCCCCTCCAAGTGGCTCCAGCTCATGTCTGTCCATGCCAGGCCCTGGCTGTCCAGGAGTGGGGAAGGTTCCTGGCAGGGACATGGCTGATTTCATTGGTGAATCCTTAGACTCGTGGACCCCCTGCACCTCTCTACCCTTAGAAGCGAGACTTTGAGTATTTTCACAACTTTCAGAAAGATTCTCATGAGTACAGTGCTGGTCTTACCGGCATTTCCTATGTGGAAAGTAGGCTGAGAGCCCCCAGACCTTCAGAGCTGGAAGGGACTTACAGACCAGCCAGGTCAAACTCCTTATGTTTCAGTGGGAAAATGGAGGCCCAGAGAGGGAGGAATAACTTCTGAAAGTCACACAGCAAATCAGTGGCCCAGGTAGAATTGAGCCAGAGAGAGCAGGTCTAGGAGCCTGCTAGGAAGGGGGCCTAGGTGCTAAGGGTCTCAGTTTATTATCTATGAAATGGGACCAAGGTTGAAGGAAGTGTTCTGAGAGAGCCTAAAAGTGAGTTCATCAAAGGCTGGGATCTTTGTTTTGCCCACTGATGCATCCCAGGTGGTCACATGGTCAGAACTCAGTAAATATTTGTTATGGGGAGTCAGGGGTTCTTTTGGGTCACTTGGCTGGTCTGTTTCTTCCATGCCCCCTAGGCTGAGGAGCTTGAGGTCTGGAGATGGTTTCTTATGGAGGCTGGACAACCCCAAGTCCCCTAAGGGTCCTTATGGTTGGGCAGTCCCTCTTAAGGCCACGTGCACTGTCCCCACTCGCCTGTGCCTTGCTCCCTGCACCCTCTAGCCTGGCCCAGGTCCAGGTGTTGGGCACAGACACCACCGACTGCAGATCTGGCCCCCTCCCTTTACAGTTGCTGGGTTGGAAAGAGCCCTGTTGGATTGGGAGTGGAGGCACCAGCTCTGTGCCCTGCTCCACTTACATAGAAAAGTGTGGAGTGTTATGGCAGCATCTGAGCTGGAAGAATCTTTAGCTATAAATCCAACAGTTACAAAACTATAAAATGTGTATTAAGTACTGAGCATGATGCTAAGACTATTTTATACTTTATTATGCCCCCTTTTTTACTGGAGGAAAATGAAACTCCTCTCCAAGGGTATGGTTTCTAAGTGGCTGTGGTATGATTTGAACCCAGGCCCACCTGACTCCAAAGCCTATGTTACTACTATTTGATATCCTCCAGGACCCAGTACAGCAATTTCCCTACAGCCTCCGAACCAGGTAGCTGCTACTTTCCAGTTATGCAGCCCCCGGTTTGGAATGCAGCTGTCTGAAGCTGCAGGGCTGCATTTAAATGTGGTTTTCCAGCTGCATGTGGGTGTGTTTATGAGGGCTCGCTTGGGAACCCAGCTCCTAGGGTGGTCTGTTGAGGCCACATTTCATTCACTTATTCAACATATATGTATTAAGTACTACTAAAAATACACTTTGTAGTAGTCTCATTGCGCCCTTGAGGGTCTTTGATCCTGGCTTCCTCCCTAGAGCTCACCCCAAATCCATCCTCTACCCTGAAACTCACCCTCTAGGGAATGCTTCCACCTGGGTGCTGTGCTGGGGGTGTGTGCTTCCAGTTGTTGCCAGCAGGGGGCAGTGGTGGGCTGCATTGGCAAACACTTTGCAGGCGGGAAGGGGTGAGAGAGAACCTGGGGGCGCAGAAACAAGGGAGCCCTGCCCGACTCAGCTGCCTGTCCAGATTCACAGACGCTAGAACCTGATTAGTCTTAGTGGGGACTCATTTTCTTAGAGCCAGAATATTCGGTTTCTAAAGTAAGACCTATCCTTCTGTAGAAACTCTAGAAAATAGAGATAAGCCTAAATAAATAAACAGACCAATCAATCAATCAATCCATAACCTACTAGTGACAGCCATTGTTAACATTTTGGAATATATCATTCTAGTTGTCTTTTTATGCGTATATATAAGTGGATCCCTGATTTAGAACAGTTAGAAAGTAGTATGCCGTGAACGCGGTTCATATCATTTTTAAAAAACTGACGTCACTTAATGGCCATGTCCTATTCCACTTAAGAAGCTACTACCAAGCCTTATTTGAACAGCCCTCTTCCTGGTCACCAACTCTTCCCTCATATGCAGGAGTGTTTTCCTTAGATAGGTTTTCTGGAGGCGAAATGTGAACGCCAAAGGAGGATGTGCACAGAAACAGAAGGCATTCGATCTGCAGGGCCAGGTTCCTCTTAGGACAATGATGTGCAGGGGGACTTGGCACAGTCTGTGTCACGCCTCTGCCTTCCCACACCCTACCCTCCGAGCTCTTGGAGGTCCAGGTCTGCGACCACAGTGCATACGAGTGTGCAATGTTCACCCGTTGTCCCACAGGGATCACTGACCACTTCCCTTTCTCCGTGTTCCAGTTTGAGCAACAAATACCATAGGCTGTCTAATCCAGAGGGAAGTGAAGACCTGTGGCCAGTTCAGGATGATTCAATCCCCAGGCTGTTTTTTAATAGAACAGTTTTGTTGAAATTAATCCCAGACACCATGCTATCAGCCCATTGAAAGCAAACACTTTAGTGGCTTGTAGCGTCCTCACAGACATGTGCAACCATCACCACAGTCAATTTTAGAACGTCTCATCACCCCCAAAGAAATCCTGCACACGTTCCTCATTTCCTTCCTGCCCTCCAGCCCTGCGAAACCGCTAATCTACTTTCTGTCTCTATAGGCTCACCTATTTCATATAAATGGTGTCATACAGTATGTGGCCCTTTGTAACTGGTCTCTTTCACTTAATTATTTCCAACATTTGTATTTAGGCTGTATCGCCACTTCATTCCTTTCCGCTGCCAAATAATATTTCATTGCATGGCCGTATCACCTTTTGTTACGCATTCAGCAGCTACTTGACATTTGGGGTACTTCTCAAGAATAATGCGGCTTGCTATAAATGTGCATACATGTTTTGTGTGTACGTATATTTTCATGTCTCTCAGGTAGATCGGAGTGGAATTGCCACATCATAGGATAACTCTTATGTTTAGGTTTTGGAGGAACTTCCCAGGCTAATTTCTGCGTGAAGTAGCTAGGCTAATAAGGAAAAGCCTTTATGTTGAGTATTTGGATATTTGTTTTAGTAGCCTACTGCATTTATCATATTACACGTATTATTGTCTTAAAGATGCTCTGACAAAACAAACATGTCTGGGTTCTCTGACCCAAATAAATGAAGAATGGCACGTTAGGTTCTTTTTTGTTTGATTTTTTTTTTTTTTTTTTTTAGAGAGGGGGAAAGAGAGAGGAGAAAAGGGAGGGGAGGGGCAGAGGCAGAGGGAGAGAGAGACTCTTAAGCAGGCTCCACGCCCAGTGTGGAGCCCTACGTAGGACTCGATCTCACGACGTGAGCCGAAATCAAGAGTCAGACACAACGGAATCAGCCACCCAGGTGCCCCTTTTGTTTGATTTTTAAAATTGCTCCCTCTCTAAAAAAAAAAAAACAAAAAAACACACAGGTATTTTTTAGCATCATTTTTTAAAAATTGTGGTAAAATGCACATAACAGAGAATAAAGCATGACACACAGTAAAATTTGCTATCTCAACCATTTTTGAGTGTAAAGTTTAGTGACATCAATCAAGTACATCCACATTGTTGTGCAACCATCACCATTATTCATCTCCAGAACTCTCTTTATCTTGTAAAACTGAAACTGTGTTGTTCTCATTAAACAGTAACTGCCCCTCCCCCTCCCCCAGCCCCTGGCAACCACCAATTCTACCTTCTGTCTCCGAATCTGACTACCCTAGGGACTGTGTGTAATTACAGTCCTACAGTATCTACGCGTTTATAACTGGCTTATTTTCACTTACCATAATGTCCTCAAATTTCAACTAGGTTTTTAATACAGAAAGGGATGAATAAAAACCAGAGGTATCCCATGATCCCAGTGGCCCTGATAACTCCTATTTGACATTAAAATAAAACATCAAAAGAACATACTTGCATGTTGAGAAAATGTAAACATTTCAGGAAAAATCAAATGCAAAAGCTCTCCCAGTCCTTCTCCTCAAAGGTAACACCACAGATGCCCGTGGTATCTTGACCATGCCTTTAGCATGACTTCCCATCAAATATGTAAGAGTGAGTGTGCATTTATCTTTTCTTATCTAGATAAAAGGAACACTGTTGTAAACAGTATGCTATGCTTTACTTTTTTGCTTAATTTAAGGGAAACACTCCTTATCGGCACTGTAGACTCATTCTTTTTAATAGCTGCGTGGATTTCCGTTATTGAATAACCATAGTCTGTTTAACAGATCATCTATTGGTAGTTTCTGGTTTTTCTCTATTACGAAGAATGCTGCAGTGAGCACCCTTGCATGGTATCTTGAAAGGCTTTGGCCAGTGTATCAGTAAAGGCACATTCCTAGCAATGTAATTGCTTGATCAAATGTCACGTGCATTTAAAATTTTGAAAGACATTGCCAATGTATATAATGAAAAGAGCTTTCTAAAGCATAAGGCTATTGTGAAGTTTATAAGGAGGATGGGTTGGGTCTGCCCAATAGAATCAAGCGGTCGGTAAGAGTTTTAGGGAGACAGGCAAGGGCAAAACCCAGTCGGGAGCACACGGGACTGCCTAGATTTTGTTCCCAGGCACTCCAAGGCACTGCTGCTTGCCTAACAGAATCACGTCCTAAGGACTCAGCATAATGCAGTGATCAAGTCCCCCTTGTAAAATGACTGGAGAGCTGGCATTTTCCCACCTGATTTTGGCTGTGTGCCCCCCCACAAGTCCCCTCCCCTTCCAGCCTCAGCTTCCCTGTCTCTCCTGCCCATAACATAAAGGGGTAAAATGGCAGGTCTCAGACCCCTTGCGGTAAAGGGTGTGGGGGGATTCAGCACTTCTCTTGTTCTCACTTCTGGGTGGCTCTGTGGAGACCAGCAGGCTGAGGGTGGAGTCGCCCTAGGTGGCCGGGAGTGACAGGTAGAGTGCCCCGTTCTGTGTCCTCCCCGACCCCTCAGGCGAACACTTTAAAATTAATTCCCAGGCCTATCCCCATTTGGGGTTCCAGCCCAAAGATCAGGGAAAGGTGTTTTCCCTCCTTCCTGCCCACCGCCGCCCCCCGCCCCGCCCCGAAGCCAGGCCCCTGTCCCTGCCCCTGTCCCTGCCCCTTGTCCCTGCCTCCTCGGCCTCCTCTGACTCAAGCCTTCCCTCTCTCCCTCCTCTCTCTCCTCCCTGCTCTCAGGTGGCTGCTGAGATCTTGGTGAGTGTCCTGTTCTTCAGGGGGATTTCCATGGCATCTCTGAGTGAGGGCTGAGTGGCTGTGCCTCTGGGCGGGACTAGCGGCCAGGCAGGCAGTGGTTGGGGGGCTTGCCCATAGGTTCTCTCTCTCCCTTTCATGACTTTTTAGGATCCCACTGGGTAAAAAATGGGCCAGGCAAGTGTTTCCCAAATTTCAGCCACTTAACCTCCCCCATGATTTGTGCTACATACCGCCAGCTGTGGGTATTTTTCTTTAAATGGATCCTTTTTAATCCAAAATGAATTCTTCTGAAGGGAAATTTAGTGTCGATATAAATGGAGCTAGTAGCTGGCTGGAAGATGCTTGTGGAGACATATTTGTGGTGTGTTAACAGTATGTTTGCCCGTCTGTCACACTGGGGGAAACACTTGGCTCAGCCGTTTTCCTTGCAACGACAGACCCGCGTCCCCAGAGGGCCTTTCAGAAGGGCGTGGGAACAGGAGAATTCCGAGTCCCCGTGCCCAGTGCCTGCTTGCCCTCCCTTGGGCCCCAGTCTTGAGGTCCTGAGGCCAGAGTGGAAGTGCCCTGTGCTGAGCACCCGCTGTGTCAGTCCAGAGGGTTCCTGGAAACTGGAGGAGGGGATGCGGAGGCTGAGGAAGGAAGGGGCCAATGTCAGCCTCCTTAGGTGGGCTGACCCAGCTTCTGACCACCCTCAGCCTAGTCAAAGACATGAAAGTGCATAATAACCAAGGCTTCCTGGTGTTTTCCCTCCCAAATCCTTGCCCTCACCTGGGATCCGCAGGAAATAGCAGACACACCCAGTGGAGACAAAACTTCCCTGGAGACCCGTTTCACGACGATCCTGTGCACACGTAGCTACCCGCACCTCCGGAGAGGTGAGGTCTCAATCCCTCCCTTTTCCGATGCGGCAGGAAGGTCCCCAAATCTCATGGGAGCCTCTCAGCTCTCTATGACAAGAGAAACCAGGTGTCCACCCACCCATTCCTTACCCCAGCAACGGAAGATTGTGGCCGGTGGGGAGTCTGGTCCTGGCTCTAACACTCAGCCTGGGGCCAGCTCCCTTCACCTCCTTAGGGAAGCAGGTGGGATGCCTGGGGTACAGAATGGCCGGTGGGTGTCACCTCCAAGGCCACTCCAGTAGATTGGTGGTGGCTGCCTCCAATGCTGCACTGAGGATTCAAAGGTTCAGTGTCATGGCCCTTTGGTGGTTATGTCTGCCAGGAACAAGGCAATGAGGCGTGCTGAGGGCACCAGGACCACCTACACGTCTCGCAGCCCCAGGCAGCCACATGAACAGGGCGCACCTGACATTAGGTGCTCATGAAGTGGCCTGGCCACTAGGACGTTGATATTTTGACACGGATTTGCCTGGCATTGTTCAGTAAAATACTTAAGGTGCTAGCATAGTGGCCGGAAGAATGGACTTAGGAGCCAGATTGCCTTGATTTGAATCTCCCACTTATCAGCTGTGTGACCTTGGGCAAGTCAGTGAATTGGGATTTTAGTTCCACCTCAAGTGATTGTTCTAAAGATACGAAAAATATAATGCATGAAAAGCACTTAGCATAATGCCTGGCACATGGTAACTTCCTCAGTGTCCTCGTCATGATTACTTACATTAATCTCTATCCCAACTTGACACAGGAGGAAGGGGAGGCCCAGAAGGGAGAAGGGGTTCTCTCAAGGTCATTCAGTGAGCTCAGGGCAGAGCCTTTACCGGGACCCAAGCTCCTTTTGCTACCCCAGCTGAGGTTCCTAGAATGCGTCTAAGGCTCTGGGGCAGCATCTGACTTGACACAGATTTGGCTCTGAGACCCAGGCAGCCTTGAGGTCAGAATTTCCCTCCCACCACGATCCTGCCTCAGGCCTGGGCTGTGAGCATACCTGCTGACCTTTTCCCCTTCCCTGGGGCACAGCCTGGGAGGGGAGCTGGGTGGGCAGGGAAAGGGTGATCTCTCCCCTCCCTCTGAATTGAAGTTCACCCCCCACCTGTGGGGCTTCTCTCGGGGCCAGTCTTCCAGGAGTTTGTCAAGATGACCAACTATGACGTGGAGCACACCATCAAGAAGGAGATGTCCGGGGACGTCAGGGACGTGTTTGTGGCCATTGGTAACTGATGGGACCAAGGGAAGGAGAGAATGGATGTCCTGGGAAAGGGCTGGGGGCACTGGGAACGTGGCCAGATTCACTGGACAAGTGTGGCCTTGGCAGCTTCCTGAGCTCCTAGTATTAGAGAATAAACCCCAGCACTGGGGGGGGGGGGTCCTGCCAGCGTGTGGTTGGGGGCGAGGGGTTAGCATAAAGACTTGTTCCGGGCTGCGGGGCAGGATGAGGGAACAGCTCTCCCCAGGAGAGGTCACAGGGAAGGCAGTGGCAAGGCAGGGAGGGGCCCAGTGTTCTGCAGGACTAGGGTGTGCATGCGCGTGCGAACACACACACACACACACACACACACACACACACACGCATACTATACATGAGGAGCTGGAAAGGTTGGTTTTCGATGTGAGCTTTCCTGTGGGTTCCTGAGCCGGTGCATGACGCATAGCCCGAGTGACTGTGCCTTTGGAGTGTGCAACCCCAGCCTCTTGCCCCTGCTCTCCTCACAGAGGTACTTTTATATCCAGAGTCATTCTGGATTTCTGATACAGGTGTCTGTGATTCCTGATCCTTAAGCTGCCTGAGACATCCCCCTGTATGGGCCCTGGAGCCTTGAAATCCAGCAGCTGCCAAAGGAGCCCCCCAGGCCTTGAGAAGGGGCTGGGACTGGTAGAGCCAGGCAGCATTATGTGTGGTGGGGGTACGTGGGGAGCCGGGGCTGGCAATGCAGCTAGAGTGGGCAGGCTCCGGGGCAACACTCAGCCCCAGGCATGGGCACAGTGCCTTAAATCACACCTACAGACAGTCATTCTCCGGCTTACTCTTGCGCTACATCAGTCACTCTCCACCATGAGGCTGCACCAGAGTAGGGAGACCAACAATTCTGGTTTGTACTAGAACCAGGAATGTCCCTGGCGGAGTGGGACAAGTTGGTCACCTCCTTTCAGAGTTGCAGTCTGAGCACATCTGGGATGGGCCATGAGAATTTGCATTTCTCCAAGTTCCCAGGTGCTGCTGCTAGAGCCGTCCAGGAACCATGCTTTGCGAACCACTTCGCAAAATATTTCTTGGATCTGAGTCTGTGGGGTGGCACCTGAAACCCAAGTTTTAATCAATTTCTCCCGGTGATTCTGAGGCCCTTCGAAGTTTGAGGCCCTGTGCCTGGGGTTAATGAGGAGTTTCTTCCCTTTGAGTCCTCAACTGACCTTGGTTAGCTGCGAGCCCCTGGGCAGGAAGTGAGTTGCAACCCAGTGAGAGCCAAGTCGAGGGACGAGCCAGAGGAGGTGGCATCGGGAAGGAGGAGTGAAGGTCTCAGGCGCTGAGTATGACCCTGGGATTGGCCATGACCTACAGCCCAGGCTGGAGGGAGAGGAGGTTGGGAGAAGACAGCCCAGCCCATCGTCTGGGCACACCGCCTCTGACCACGTTTCCTGCATCTCTCTCTTCCTCCCAGTTCAAAGTGTCAAGAACAAGCCTCTCTTTTTTGCCGACAAACTTTACAAGTCCATGAAGGTAAACAAACTGTTCTTTTCCCTTCCAGCCCTTCTGCCCACCCACAAACACAGATGTGTGCAGTCCCCTCGGTCAGGACTGGTGGCCACTGTTTCTACCCCCTTGATGTTTATCAGCGTCTGCCCCGTGTCTGGCTCTAGGATAGTGATTTTGTCCCCTGGCGAACATTTGGCCATGTTCAGACGCATTTCGGTCTCCGCTACTTGGGGAGTGTTGCTGCTGGCTTCCGATAGGACGAGGGCAGGGGTGCTGTTAAATCCTACAGTGCACAGGACGGATCCCCAAAACAAAGAATGACATGGCCCCGGAGGCCAAGGTTGAGAAACTTGCTCCGGGGACACAGGGCTGAGTAGGACTCAGTCTCTGCCCTCTTGGAGCTCACAGTTGAGCAGGTGACACAGTGTCTCCTGTGACAAATGATCACAAAGATAGCCAGTGCTGGACAGTGGGACTAGCCCTGGCTTCCTGAAAACCCAGGTCGCTCTGGCCACCCTCTCAGCCCAGCGAGTGGAGACTCAGCTGCTGACAGAGCCTGGGCAGGCTGTTTGGTGGGAGCGAGCCTGAGACCCCTCTCCGCCTACAGTCCCCAGACATAACGGCCATTTATTGAGCACTCGCCTTTGCCAGCTTTGACTCCTAAGCTGGTGTTGTTGAGCTCCCTTGGAGCAGAAGGGCCCACACATTCCATGTCCTGTGCCTGCTCCTTGGGCCCCCTATTTGTCTCCCAGGGCTGCTTTAACAAATTACCACAGACTGAGTGATGATGGAAATTTTACTTTCTCGTGGTTCAAGAGGCCAGACGTCCAAAATGAAGGTGTTAGGTTCCTTCTGGAGGCTCTGAGGGGAGCACTCTCCCGTGCGTCTCTCCTAGCTCCTGGTGGTTGCCGGGAATCCTGGTGTTTCCTGGCTTGTGGATGTGTGCCTCAGGCTCTGCCTTTATTTTCACATGGCCTTCTCTGTGTGTATAACCATGTGTCCTCTTATAAGGACACCAGTTGTTGGATTTGGGGCCCACCCTAATCAAGTGTGCCCTCAATTCGTTACATATGCAAAGAGCCTATTTGCAAATGAGGTCACGTTGTAAGGTTCCAGGTAGACAGAATTTTGGGGGCACACCATTCAACGCTTACAACTCTTGTGTCTGGCCAGTCCTAGGCACAGGGGAATCTGGATGACTATTTGTGGAAGACTAGTTGAGGCAGAATATCTCTCCTGGTTTGGGAGGGAAAAGGAAGACAAACAGATGGACACCCACGAGTTCTTGCCTGACCTGACCCTATTTCCCCTCCTGCCCTGTGTCTCCCTCTCCCCTGGCTCCACCAGGGTGCTGGCACAGACGAGAAGACCCTCACCAGGATCATGGTCTCCCGGAGTGAGATCGACCTGCTCAACATCCGGCGGGAGTTCATTGAGAAATACGACAAGTCTCTCCACCAAGCCATTGAAGTAAGGGGGAAGGGCTAGAGATCAGTGGGGAAGGGTGTGAGTGTCACATCCCTGACCATGGGATTACAAGTCCTTTCTATTTCCAGTCTTTTTCTCTTCGAGTTCTCTCTGACAACAGAGATGCTGATAAATGAAAGACCTACTTCACTGTGTAAAATAAATTCCAGATGGCTCAAAGGTTTATAATGAAGGACTTCTAAATAAAATAGCCCGTTTTGGGGGGCTTTTTAAAGACAACTTTATTGAAGCACAATTTATATACCATAAAGTGCACTTATTTTAAGGTGCATTTAATATTTTTTAGTAAGTTTAAGGAGTCATGCATCATCGCCACAATGCAGTTTTAAAACATTTCCATCGCTGCACTAAGATCCCTTGTACCTGCTTACTTACTTCCACCCCTGCTGGTAGGCATCCATTAGGTGACTTTCTATCTCTATAGGTTTGCCTTTTCTGGGTATTTCATAGAAATAGAGTCAAGTGATCTGTGATCTTTTGTGTCTGAGTTCTCTCACTTACAGAGCCCATTTTTTTTTTTTGTCTTAGAGGTTGGCCAAGTTCTTGAGGTTTGATACTGTGCTTGGTTGACACCCTGTGGGAAATCTCACAGCGGCTTCACCCAGACTTGGTGGGGATGTACAGTGGTAGCACATCTTTGAAGGGTAGTTTGGCAGTTTTCAGAAATTTAAACGCATACACTTTGAACTTGGTGATTCTGCATGTGGGAATTGATCCTACAGACATAGCTACACATGTTCCCAAAGATGTGGAGGAGAATATTTATGCCAGCATTGTTTACAGGAGCAAAAGACTAGAAGCCTCCATACAGAACTGGTTAGAGAAAGTGTGGTACATCCATAGGCTAGGATACAATACTACCACGAAAAAGCATGCGGAGGCTCTATCTGCTGAGTTGGGATCTTCTCTAAGTCAAAAATGTATGTCCCAGAATAGTATGAATGCTATGTGTCCATGTGTGTAGAAAAGGGACATTCTACACCTGTACTTGTTAGTATATGCACAGACTGTTGTTGGAAACCCAGACAAGAAAATGGTCGCCGTGCCTCTCTCTTGATTTGGGGGAAAGGGGGTCAGGGATGGGAGATTTTTATTGTATAATCTTTCCTTTGACTTACATTGTTCATAATAATGATTTTTTAAATCAAATAACAAAAATTATAAAAGAAAAACAGCATATATCATAAAAATGACAGGAGCCACTGTAGAGGAGGGAGAGTCTGGCCTCCCATCGCTCTACTGTAGGCCAGACGTTATGATGTGCCATAAAGACAGTGAGGTTCCCATAAAATCCTGCAAGGGCCCGGTACTCGGTAAGCGTCCCGTAGTGCTTGTTCAGATGAGTCTGGTTCACGCATGTGTTAATGGCCGTGGGAGGAGGAAGACAAGAATCGAAGGCAGGAACACTTCGCAGTGGAGGGGGCATCAGAGGGCAGGCAGGATTTGGGGGTGGTGCAGAGGGCGTGCTGGTCAGAGGCGTGGTAGGTATTAAAATAGGAAGATGAAGCAGGATGCTCCCAGAAGGGAGGGGGGAGGTGAAGCCAGACCCCAAAAGGCCTTGAAGCCAAGCTGAGAGCTTGGCCATTTTCCTGAGGGTAGTGGGGAGCCACAGAAGGACGCAGTCACATTTATGGGTTTGGGAGACATTACACTGACAGCGGTGGGAGGAAGGGGCATCGAGGCCATCAGGATTGTTTTCACTCACTGCTCTCCCTCTGCTCCTGCCAGGGTGACACCTCTGGAGACTTCCTCAAGGCCCTGCTGGCTGTCTGTGGAGGCGAGGACTAGGGCCACCGGCGTTGGCCAGCACCTCTGCCGAGAAATGGTCATCAGCACCAGCCGCCATGACCAAGCCTGACTGCTCCAGCTCTAGAGACTAAGGAAGGGAGGGGGGAGGGGGGAGGGGGTGGGCTCTTGTCTTCATTTGGGGTTTAGGGAAGGCTTCCACTCCCACAGGCCACCGAAGGCCCAGCACGGTCACCCCTGCTCCCGTGTGAGCAGCTGAAGAACCGTAGCCACAAATGCCGTCCATCTCCACTCCCCGGCTTCCTCCTCAGCCCTTCTCGGCTTCCGTCCCTCGCTGCAGCCACTGCCCTGGTTTGGGCTTTGTCAAATCCAGAAATACTGAGCCTCTGTCTGTGAAACGAGTGGAGTGTGTGCTTTGAATGGGTGGTGTGTGGTGGCCGGTACCAGCTGAGTGTTCGAGGGGAGGGGAGGGACGGTCAGTGTCTTCCTGCCAATTGCCAGGCCTCCCACCGTTTTACTGCCCACCCCCATCCAGGTTTTTGCGCGAGAGATGGAACCAGGAGTCTGGATACCTAGGTTCAGATTTGCATCCGCACGCACGTGCTTTCCAGCTTCTGGCCAATCTCCTTCCCTCCCTGAGTCTATATTTTTCTTATCTACAGAATGAGAGAGTTGGACAAAAGGATGTTGACTTTCTCTTCTAACATTGACATTGTAGGATGTGCCCCCAAATCATCCCCTTTCCACCTCCCTCTTGAAATAAAAACAGACCTACAGACACACGAACACATTTCCAGGGGGGATCTGTGTTTTTGACTTAGACCTGCAGCCCGAGGTATTCACCCACCCAGGAGTAAGTCCTCGCCCCCTCCTGTCACCTGAGAATCCCAAGAGAGAGCCCGAGCGAAGGCTGGCCCAGCCCCCTCCAGGGCTCCGCTTCCCTGGCATCCCTCTGCTGCCGGGATGTTTCTCTGCATTCTTCATCCATTACAACCCAACCCAAACTTCCTCTTTTGAGCTCTTCAGGGGCATCAGATGCGATCGTGATCTGGGGAGGCCTGTGGAAAGTTTCCCCTTTGTGAAGATCACTGATAAACAGCAGGCTCAACTGCAGCTTCTCGGTGTCCCTTCCGTGAGCTGTGTTTCTGCTCTGACACTTGGGTGTGAAGCTGTCCCCCGAGTGCCGTGAGGGTGCGGGCTGGCTGGAGGGCCCTTCTCCCTGGCCTGACTGGCCTCACCTCTGCTGGCAACTCAGAGCGTGTCTACGGTAGTAGCTGCCCGGGGAACACGGGGTTTGGGCCAGCCGCTGACCTCCCTGGGCATCTGGACAGCGGGGGTTGGGCCCACCAGTTTTAAAGAGCCCCATCTTCATCTCTGCCATAATGAGGCTGAAAGCAAGAAGGTTACCTTGTTCTTCCCTCCACCAGGCTGTGAGCCCGAACACCAGGAGGGTCCGCTGAAAGCTTTTTGGGGGGATTTGCCCGACTTCACGCAGCTGTTACCAAAAGATAAATTAACAAAGCGGTTAAGAGCTGCGGAGTCAGACCTTTGCCACAGCCAACTGGCCGTGAGCATGGCATTTCTGAGTCTCCAGTTCCACCCGTCCCCTAGCCTTTGAGGAGGGAATGAGGTGACGCCTGCAAGCACTCAGCGGGGGACTACCCTGCCTGGACTCGGCTGTCAGCACCACCAGCCCGGGGGCAGGCCCCATTGTAGGAGCTGGTAAGTGGATCCCGAGATGATTTCTGAGCTCTCTTGTCCAGAAGTCAGCTGCACATCACAGAGACTTCCAAAGACAAACACGAAAGTGCCTTAAAATTTTGTGCCAAGGAGAAAATAGCTCTAGAGTCGAAAGGAAAGAGCAATGGAATCTGAGGGAATAGAAGCGGAGGCCCCCTGAGGCCAAGGGGAACACAAGCAGAGCAGGAGTTTGTAGAATGCCCAGAAACCAGGAATGAGAGCTCACACTGAGCGCTTGCAATGTACAAGACCGCTCTAATTCCTCACTGTGCAGTTTTCACTTACTTTTCAGTTAAGGTGGGCTGTAGTCTGGGATCGGTCTCTGGTAGGAGGGAGACCCTCGGGGTTTGTGGGGCGAGGCAGATGAGATTGGAAATGGGAGTTTGCTCCCTCCAATTACAGAGGCCGTCAGGATTTTCTCTTAGAACGCAGAGGGGGCCTTCGGAGGTTCTTGAGAGGAAAAGTATGTGGCTAGCCACCCACTTGAGAAAAACGTGTGAAGGAGGGCTGGCCAGTTGGGAGGCTGTTGTTAACAATCCCACTTGGGGTAAGACCCAGGTGCCTGCAGAACAAGCCACATTTTCCCCCTTGGAGTTGTGGCAGAGGGCGGAGCGGCCGCTATTCTGAATCCCGGGCACCTCCTTTGGTCATTCATGCAGACAGCTTATACTGACCGAATGCCCCGCCTGTTGCTAAAGCTGTAACACCAGAGACTGTTGTGTCCTGATCCCCAAGAGCTGACACACGAGCGTCCCTCCCACCCAGCCTTCTCCAGAACGCGGTGTTGAGTGACACCAGAGATGGTTTCTGTGGCCAAAGTTCAACGGAGACAAGTGGCAGGGACTAAATTAAAACTAAAAGGAAAGAGAAAGCAGAAGCCCAGACCGCTGCTGTCTCAAAGAGGGAGAAAAGGAGGATGGTGGTGGTGATCTCAGTGTGGAAGGGGCCCTCGGAAAGTCTCACCTCCCTCTCGCACCTACAGACAACTGTCACTTCCACAGAGGAAGCGACTGGCCCTGGGGCACTTGGCGTTTCAGCGGAAGAATGAGCTGGAGCCCTGCAGTCTTGCCCGGCCCGACCTCCCACTGCCTTCCCTCTTGCCCTGGACCCCGGCTTCTCCCTCCCGCAGTGGCACCCCGCCCCGCCTCTAGCTCCTCTCTCCACCCGCTGCCTCCACTCCTGCCTCCACTCCTGCATTTTCCCTAACGAGGGAGCAATTCTCAGAAGCTCTAGACCGGGGTGCTCCGACTTCGGTCTTTGGGGCCACAAGGAAATGTCCCAAGTGACCAGCTGGGAGGGGGTTGCCG
Source organism: Eumetopias jubatus (assembly GCF_037043125.1). NCBI lineage: Eukaryota > Metazoa > Chordata > Mammalia > Carnivora > Otariidae > Eumetopias > Eumetopias jubatus. The sequence goes on from NW_028274811.1 coordinate 111,613,617, forward strand.
GGAACCGCCGTGGCCACATTTCCAGCCGTCGGAGAGCAGCGTGGGAACAGCTGGCTGTCCGAAACCCTCTGACTGTCCGGTGCTCCGGTTTTGCTGAGTGACCAGTAATCCCGTAATCCCGCGGGAGGACCTTCTCCTCCACAGCCGAGACTTCAGTTGCGGTAGTGCCAGGGTGATCCCCTTATTCTCCTAATGAGGAATCCAAGGGACCAAGCAGTGAAGCAAACTGCCAGAAGGTACAGGCAAACACATCATGGATGGAGCCGGAAATGGGCCGAGAGCTCATCCAAACCAACGCTCTTGTTTCACGAGTTTGAAAATCAAGGCCCCGTGACCATGGTATTGCTAAAGCCTGGATCTGGGGTCAGCACCCGGGTCTCCTGATTTCCTGCTGGGCTCACTACTGATATGTCCCCCTCCTCCTCCTCTTGGTTAACGGAAGCCAGACCGCGCTGAGGATGGGAGGGAGAAGTGTCAAGTTGCCCAACCCGAATTTCAGAACCCCAAAGCAGCAGATCGGTGTTTCTAGCAGGCCTCTGAGACCTCAGATTTCCCCAGGCCGACTTCCCCACTTTACAGCTGAGTTAGGCAAGCAGGAAATTCTAGTTCCTAACTGAGCCCTCTACTCAGCAGTTAATCTATGGAGGCAGGCAGGCCGGCTGGATTGGAAACCCAGCCAACCATTTAGAAGTAGCTAAGTCACTTGGCCTCTATATGCCTTGATTTTCTCGTCTGTAGAATGGGAATCACAAAAGTTTCTATTTCACAAGATCTCGTGACGCATGGATACCTCTGAGCACACTCTCTGGGACATAATAAGGCGGCACCCATATTGGGTCTTTGGTATTAATACATAGGCTGGATTCCATGTCCTGGAGAAGGACTCGGAGGGGGAGTCTCTAGCAACAACCTCTGATGACCACTGAGTCCCTACACTGTGCCCCTTAACCCCTCGAGAGCTAAGTGGGGAAAGAAGAGAAAAATACAACCAAGACACACGGCAAGGGGTACCTCGTGCAGAGGCCACAGATAACCACAGAAGGACTGACACAGGATCCTTGGAAAAGGGGCATGTGAGAGGCACCTCAAAAGGTGCGAAGAGATGCCTTCAACAGGAAAGGATATCGAAGGAGAAAGGGAGTTCCAGGCAGAGGCCACAGTGGGAGCAAAGGCCCAGAGGTGGGAAGTGGAGGCCATGGGAAGTGCCCCTGGGGGCCTTGGACCCCACATCCAGGGCGTGAGGACACGGTCTGGGAGGGTCACAGAGAGTCCAGGCTAGAGTGTGGACCTTACCCTCCAGGCCCCGGCCAGCCCCGAAGGTGCCAGGGACAGGGGTAGCGTGAGTAGAGCTGTCCTTTAGAAAGAGGTCTCCGGGGCCAGCCTGGAGAAGGAAACCAGCCAGGAGACCAGTGGACAGGCTTGCAGTGTGTCTCAGAAATGGAGAGATGGGGACATGAGCCAGGATGGAAGAAGCAGATATGGAGAAAAGAGAAGACGTGGCGTTGTGAGAAACCAAGGAAGCTGCCCTATCTGCTGTGGGGAATTAGAGAGGGAAGCAGATACACAAAGCCAGATGTCATCACCTGGGAACCCAGAGGCAGGAAGTGCTTTTAAAAGCAGGATGTGATGCCAGAGGCCGCCAGTGCCTGCTTCTCAGGTAAGGACTGAAGAAGTCCTACACCAGAGCCATCTGGGAATGAGCCCTTCCCCCTGAGCCCAGCTGTTGTAGCAGTTTCCAGAACATTCATTTCCTTCTGTGGGATGGTCTCACCCTTCCCAGCTACCACCATCTGCCTATTGTGCTGCCAGCTGCAGTCAGAACCACCTAGCAGCCACCCCATTACCATCACCGTGGACCTTGACCTGGAGATAGCCATGGGTGTGGACAGGATGGCCTGACAGGCAGAGCCGGGAGGGTGGGGAATGGACCTAGAGGTCCCACGCCTGTGCCGGGCCAGTATTTTCCGTTCTCCCACACAGCTGGTATCCACTCAAAGCCCATAAATACTATCTATCACACACGCAGAATTCCAAATCACTGCCAGTCATACCCACAGGGACACACCGTGTGTATCCAGAATCAGAAAGGAGCACACTGCTGCTAACACACAGAAACACATTGCAGACCACGTGGGGAAAAATACAATGATTGCGCCCACAAACACACTGCTCAGAAGCACAGATATTGTCGTCCATACATGTACCACGGGCCACACGGGACTCTCTTCACACAGCTACCTAGACTTGCCTTTCACACGCACTCACTTAGGGCGTGTATGCACTCATACTTTGCTTGGCACACAGCCTTAGTGTGTAGTACACGACTCCAGAAATCAGTGACCTGCCTGCTCTCATGTACGTTCTTCCACAGGAGAGCCAACCACCGGAATCTATGGAGGGCAGACTTTGCACCCAACTGCTCTGACTTGAGCCCTGCTCCTACTTGCAGCCCTGCTCAGAGGAGGCAGGAGCAGCTCCTCGGAGAACCAGGCTGCAAGTGGGGTCAGCCTTCGGAAGGAACAAAATCCCTGGGGAGGTCTTCCCGGAGTAGTGAGGCTCAACATGAGTGAGATGGCAAGAGACAGGAGGGAGAGGTTTTTCCCTCAAAAGCCCCCATCCCATTCTGTTCCCTTTTCTAGGAATGTTCTAGAAGCTGGCAGTGAAAGGGTTAACAGTGCCCAGGCCACACACCCTACCCGTGGGCTTTGGAAAACCTGAGTGCAGGGATTTGCCCAAGGGAGGTCAGGGTCACTATCTCCCCATCTGCCTTTAAGCTGTCCGCAGGATAAAACTCCCCAGGTGAGTGAGATGGAAACCCAAAATGAAACTTTGCTGCAGTTCTCTGACTCTGGCCTTGTCACTGTCACTCTGGTCAGCAGCAGCAGCGGCAGCTCCAAATCCACCCTCCTCACGGCTCTCCCAGGCCAGCTCTCCCTTCGGGGTGGTACTGTGTTCTCTTAGGCAAATGTACCTTCCCCTCACCTGGCCTCAGGCTCCCAGCTCTCCTGGGCTGGGAGGCTGTTGCGGGAACAAAATGAGATGCAGCATACGAGGAGCCTGGCATAGGGCTCTGCCGTCAGGCTCTATCACTTGCCTTCCCCATTTCCCTGTCTCCCGGGCCTCTCTCCCCAGGCCCCTCTCCCATCCTGGGGTCCAGGTTAATTGGAGTGCATTATTTGCATAGACATGAGACCTCACCCCCGGGGAAATTCCCCTTGGTGACCAGGCTTCCTTTCTGAGGTCAGGCCACATCATCAGACGCAGCGCCTTCCTTTCCAGCTTGCCCCAGCCTCCCGCTGCCTTTGGCCCCTATTATCTGGCAGGTGGAGATCCAGGTTCACAGATTTAGTCCCGCCATGTGACCTGGGGGTGCTGTCCGAGAGAATGTGAGTGTAGAGGCTGGGCTGGGGGCCAGAGCAAAGTCAGAAATGATAGATGCTGGAGGACTAGAGGAAAGACTGTAGGCAGGAGGCCGTTGAGAAGCCTAGTAATACTAGCTCTTTCAGCAGCGCCCTGCCTGACCTTAGGCACATGCCTTCCCCTCCCCAGGCCTTAGTTTCCCTTTCTGTCCAGCTAAGGGAGTGGTCAAGATAATCTCTACGTTTTGTTCTAGATCGAATGAGCTAAAAAGCCACTTCCTTTAGCAGCACAATATTGCAACATTTGTCCTTGGATCTTCTTCCTTTGACAAGAACCTTGCAACATACTGCCTTGAATCCATTTCCTTTCCTCTCCTTGGAAAGCACAATTTTGCAAAATGCATTCCTGAATCCCATTTTTTTCAGATGCTGCCAGAATTACATGTACCTCCTCTCCTCATAGTGACTTGGTTTGAGGTTGAATATTTCCTTTCAAATCCACTATGTATACTGTCCTGTGGCCCACAAAACATGGAATAGAGCTCTCTTCTCTCCAGATTCTAAGATCTGTTGTCCTCTTAGTCTCTGATGCTGGTACTGAGAAGGCACTTTCCCTGGAACAAAAAGGGGAACAGTGAGGTCCTGGGACCACCTGTATCAAAAACAACTGTTAGAAAGGCAGCTTTGAGAGCAGGAGTCACAACTTTGAATCACCTGGGGAGGTTTTAAATGTCAATCCCAGGCCACATACCCCCCCCCCCCGATCCTGATATAATTCATTTGGGGTGGGGCCTGAGCATCTGTATTTTTACAAAGCTCCTCGGGTGATTCTAACATGCAGTCAGGATTGAGAACCTCTGATCTCAGGCCCCACCCCAGACTAAATGGGTCAGATTATTCTGGCAGACGCTCACATTGATGACCACCTGACCTATGATATTCTTTATGAAATGATCTCAACGGGCACTTCTAGGCACACAGGTATTCCCAGGATTACAGATGGGCAAAGAGAATCGCGACCCCCTTTCACAGATGAGGAAGGTGAGGGACGGAGAGAGGAATTGCTGCTCATGTCACACAGAGGGTTAGTAACAGTAGTGGGCCTGGCCCCTAGTGGAAACTTGTAGACTCTAAGCATTTTTGCAAAAGTCATGGATTTGATGCGTGGGTGACCCAGAGAAGTACCAGCACGCTAAGTATCTCCCACTGGTCCATGACAGTGAGTTCTTGGCTGCCTTTATATGAGCAGATAATGCTGACTTTGGAGCTGGAAGACCCAGTAAGGGAGCTTGGGCCTCTCCAACTACTAAGTACTAAGATAACCCCTGGGAGCTTGCTAAAAATGCTGCCTCTGGGGCCCTACTCCCCAGATAGTATGATTTCTTAGGTCTATGGTGAGATCCAGAAATCTGCCCAGAGTCCTGGACTAGGTCCCTGTGGCATAAGGAATTCCCATCCTTGGGAAGCATTCAGCAGATGGGGAATCAGAACACCCACAGAATCAAATCCATTCATTTGATAAATAAATATTGATTGACTATGATGAGACTGGCCCAGTTCTGTTCTCACAACATCAGCAGGATCAGAGATGTCAGGATGGGAGGGGGGGGCTGGGCAATTAGGTATCAAAGGAGTGAGCCTATGAGAGGTTCCCTGTGTGTATCCAAATTTCAGCCATCTTTTGAGGTCCAGCATGGATCATGTCTCCCACCAGGTGAGTTCTGCAGACATGACCTGAGTTTGAACTCCAGCTGTGCTATGTACTAGATGTGACTTAAGCCACATCATCCATAAAGCAGGGGTACCTATGTCATAGAGTTCTGATGAGAAAAGCATGAAACAGTTTAAGAGCCCTTAGTATCATGCCTAGTACACGTTAATCTTAAATATTAGCTATTAGTGGGCACCTGGGTGGCTCAATTGGTTAAGTGTCTGCCTTCGGCTCAGGTCATGATCCCAGGATGCTGGGATCGAGTCCAGCATGGCTCGCTTCTCAGCGAGGAGTCTGCTTCCCCGCTTCCTCTGCCCCTCCCCCTGCTCTCCCTCTCCCTCTCTTTCTCTCTCAAATAAATCTTTTTTTAAAAAATTAGCTATTAGCGTTATTATTTCCTAACCATCTCGACCTGCCCTGATTTCTCCTTTTTTTTCAACTTTTGGACTTCCTTACAGTGTCAAAATGGAAGGTCCCTTAGTGATTATCTAGTCTGATACCTTCACATTATAGAAGGGGAAGCTGAGGACCAGAGAGGGGAAGGGACTTGCCCAGGCCATACAGCAGAGCCAGGACTCAAACTCAGCTCCTCTGATGTGCAGTCCAAGGGCCCCTTCCTCCTTGATGTCCATCCCACGGCCTGAACAAGGAAGGCAACTTCAGGGAATCGATGGCTGAAAGAAGAAGAGGTGTGAGAGAAGGTGGGAGAAGCTAATTGTGCTCAGCATTTCAGCACGGAGAGCCCAGACACAATCATCCCCCAGGACGTGCAAGCCAAGTGTTCCTGCCTAGGGATTCTAGTTCGTGTGGGGCCAGCTCCTTGAGCCTCCTTAGCCCTTCAAGGTCATTCCACCATCTAAGATGCCGTGAGCAGGAACCAGTCCAAGCAAGGCCTTGTGAATTCACCGAGGATCTATGATTACCGTGGCCTGTGGAGAGAAAATGTCATGTTTAGAGGAAACATTGCAATTCAGGAACGTCAGGGCTGAATTACACACTATACTGATGAGGAATCTGAAACCCATTTTCCTCAAGGAAGGGACATTTCTCAATTTCACAGAAGGCCCTGGCTGACCCAGATGGCTGGTCACAGGCCACCGGGAGGCTTCCCAGAGGGAGCCAGGGACAAGAGCACTCTCCCTGATGCCGGGTCATGTCACCATCCTATTCCTGCCCAGTTGGGGATATGGGTGAGGAAGGCCCTGCAAGCTGGTATCAGGACAGAGAGGGGAGCATCTGATACTGTCAGTGTGCAGTGTAATTTACTCCCTGCAGAGAAAAGGGTCTATGTGCAGGGCAGGGTATCATCCTTTGCACCTGATCTAGCACAAGGATTGGTGCTGCTAGTCCTGTAGAACTTTCTGTGTTGATGGAAATACCTGCACAGTCCGGTGTGGCAGGCACTTGCCCATGGGGCTATTGAACATTGAAAAAGTGGCCAGTGCGACCAAGGGACTGAGTGCAGTGTGGGAAAGAGCACTGGACTAGGAGTCAGGAAGTCCCTTCATTTACTCACCTGGGAAGTCACTTCCCCTGTCTGGCCCTCACTTCCTCATCTGTTGGGCCAGGAGTTCTTTGCAGCATTCCCCATGGAATCCCAGTCTGGAGAACACAGAAGCAGCAGAGGATTGGATTCAGTGCACTCACCTCCTATCCTCCACCTCCCAACCCCCTGCTCAGGCTGAGCGTGGCCCCTGTGACTTGGCCTTGCTTATCTCTCCAGGCTCACCTCTTAACTTCCTCCTTGCTTCACACTCCATGTTCCACTCAAGAGTGAACAATTTTCAGTTCCCTGAATGTATTCTCTCTTTGCATATTCTATTCCCTTTGCTAAGAACACTCTTCCTTGTGCTCTTGCTTGGCAGCTTTCGGGTCTCAGCTGATGTGTCACTTCCTCCAGGAAGACTTCCCAGATCCCAAAATCCTGACTAGAGGCTCCTGTAGCTCCCTGTATTTCTCCTGTCATAACATATCTCTACCACCCTTTATTATAATTACCTATTAGTCTACAGCCCCCAGAGCAATGCTATCCAATAGAGCTCGCTGTGATGATGCAAATGTTCTATACATGTGCAGCCTATGGGATAGCCACATGTGGCTACTGAGCATTTGAATTATGGCGAGCTCTACTGAGGAACTAAGTTATTAACTCATTTAATTTTCACTAATTTCTATTTAAATAGCCACGGGTGGCTTGTGGCTACCGTACTGGGCAGGGCAGCCCCAGAGTCTGTGACCTCTGAGTGGGCAGGAAGTGGGTCTGATTTGTCCATTCCTGTATCCTCAGTGGTCTGTAATGTTGCTGTTAAGAACAAAGAAATTCCGGGGGCGCCTGGGTGGCTCAGTCCTTAAGCGTCTGCCTTTGGCTCTGGTCATGGCCGCAGGGTCCTGGGATTGAGCCCCGCATCGGGCTCCCTGCTCCTTGGGAAGTCTGCTTCTCCCTCTCCCACTCCCCCGCTGCTTGTGTTCCCTCTCTCACTGTTTCTCTCTCTGTCAAATAAATAAAATCTTAAAAAAAAAAAAAAAAAAAGAACAAACCAATTCCGGAACCTGAAATGATCAAGAAAGGCCAACTCATCCACAGCCAACCCATGGCCTCCCCAAGCATCTTTTCGGTGGATAATGAGCTAAGATCTTATGTTTGTAAAGTACTCAATCCTTTAGAAAGGATGTCTGCGAATCATTCTATTTTAATCACCCTCACAGGAGGCAGGCCCAGAAGGAATCATTATCTCCATTTTACAGCAGGGGATCACTGAGGCTCCCTCGGGATGGGGAAGTGAGGTGCAGGAGAATCACCCGGTTAGTGTAGAGCTGGGTTGCTCCTTGGTAGGTAGGTCGCTAAGGCCCACCGGACGTGGGAATGAGACCCAGCACAGAGGGAAGGAGTGGGCTTTTCCTTCCCTGTGGAGAATCCACAGACCCTAAATGGAAACAGATGGAATAGGGATGGGGGGGGAGGATGTGGGCCAGGCATCGGGCCATTTCCTGAAGGCCCTGGGTGCTGGAATCCCCCACCTCAGGCAAAGGAGGAATTAGCAGTCTTCGGGAGAAGCGGGGGTGGGGGGGTGGGGGGTGGGGTTGGGTGGGCAGACCAAGGCTGCCCCTGCGCCAGTTCCTGGTCCAGCCGCAGAACCGTCGGGCTTCCAGCGACTCCCCAGAACTCCCTCCCCTCCCGGAATGCTTGGCAAGTGATAGCCAGTCTGGGAAGTGACAGGTGGGGCACTGACAAAGAAGGGCCCTGTGCTCTGCCAGGGGGGCAGGATGGGGCCTCAGCTGGGCCTTGTGGGGCTGCCTGGCGGCTGGCTCCTCCATCTCGGGGAATTCCCCTCCTGCCTAAAAGTCAGCCCAGCCCAGCCCTCCTTCCTGCAGAAGCACAGTGAGCCGAGGAGCCTTCACAGGGTGGCAGCCCCCACTGCACCCGCCCTCGTCTTCTCCTGCCCCAGGTAAGTTGACCCAGCCCAGGGGCAGCGGGCCAGGACAGGGCTAGGGCTCACTGCACGAGGGAGGGTGCCGGGGCTGCCAGACCAGCCCCCAGCTCTGCGCCAAGAGCCACCGGACCTCCTACTTTCCTGCCAGCTGGGGTCGGCTGCTCCCCCGGCCAGCTCCCTCTTCCCCGCGCCGGGGCTTGGCTCTGGGCCTCTCTACCTCCATTTCTTATTCCCTCTTCCTACCCTCCTCGTCTTGCCCCCTCCTCAGCCACTGTGTTTCTTTCTCATCGCTGCTAGTTTTTCCCAAGGGAAGGAAAAGAGAAAAGTCTATTTTTGTCTTATCCTTCCCTGAAGGAAAGGCATGGGGTTCACAGGTGTGAACGTGGATTTGTGTTGGTGTGAGAATGTGTGTCTGTCTCTGTTGTGAGTACGTGTCAGATCTGTTGAGGTACACGTGTGAGCGCAGGTTCACAAGCATGTCTATCTTTGCATGTGTGTCTGGGAGTGTCTGGGTCATTACGTGAATGTGTGTGTGTCTCTGTGTGAATGTGTTTTGGAGGGTGGGGGTGCACCTGTATATTGGGCACCTTAGTGGCCTATATAGCTAGGTAGGAAGAGACCAGGTGGGAGCGTCGCCCTGCCTCCCTTGGGAACACGATGGAGGCCTGGGACCCTCCTCAGTGCTGGAGCAAATGGATCTCTGGAGGGCTCTCCCACCTGCTTTCCTCCTAGGGCTGGCCGGGCCCTTCGGTGGCTGAACCTTCAACACAGGGTCTGAGGCACTGGGAGGGGGTGATAGCTGGCAGACAGTGGTGATGTGGCCTCCTCTTTAATCACGAACAGTCCAGATTTTCCAGAGCTGGTCCGAGGCCCAGCCCAGGGAAGTCCCTGGCTAGGAGGGGCAAGGTGTAGAGACCAAGTCACTGTCACAGCGGCTTCTGGGCTAGAGAAGAATGGAGGGAGCAGTGGGGTGGGGGGACACTGGCAGGGGGAGTATGAGAAAGGACATGGGGTGAGGCTGTAGGAGGATCGCTCTCTGGGCCCTGTCAGGGCTTCCCAGGGTTAGGAAATGTCTGGTTCCCACGGGGCTGCCTCCCTCAGGGGCTGGGCTGGGCTGGGCTGACCTCTCCCCACTTCCAGGAGGATGACAAAAAGCAAGCTTGGATCCAAACTCAAATCTGGCTTGACACCGTGACCTGAAGGCAGGGAGGGCCAGAGGGAGAGGAGGTGGACTAGGGGAAGCCTGGGGCTCCTGGGAACTGTGGGAGGGGCCTGGCCACATATGCTCCGAGGCCGGGAATTTCCCCCCAAAGTCACTTGGCTCTTTCTTCTCCGTCCACCAGTGGCATCCTAGAAACCCGAGCGTAAATGGCAGGCCCAGGGCCGCAGTGGAAACAGCTGGGAGGGAGAAGGAGGAAAACAGGAAAGACCTTGGAGAAAAAGTTGGGGAGACACGCCTTCTAGGCCCGGTGCTTCTGAGAGCACTTTGTGAGGTCTAGGGCAAGTTCCTCCGCAGCTCTGGGCCCTGGGCTTTGCTGCCTTTAACTCATGCCAGGCCCTGTGGCACCTCATTCTTTCTCTACCCTATGCACTGGACTCTGCCCTTTGTGTTCCTGGTGAAGAAAGAGGCAGAGAGCAACCACAGGTGTAAGGGCGGGCAGGGCTGCGACCTAAACCCAGATCTGTCTGACTCCAGAGCTCATACCCTAACCCTTGCATGACCCACATGCTCTTGGAGGAGGGGCAAATAGTGAGTATGCTAGGGTTTGATTCACCTTCAGGTGCCTAATGAACGTGAAAACTTGGGGATCTCTCAGAGCCGTCTGTCCACCCCTCATGCGGTGATTTGGGAGGAAGATAGAATTAAAAATGCTTCTGAGGCCGAGGGTGGGAAACAGGGACCATAGGTTGTGCTCACTTCTTTATTTCTTACCGAAAAAATATGATTACCTACTACAATTTCAGTCAACATCATGGGCTTGACATGCATTTCTCATTTAACTATCACTCAAATCTCTCTCTCATGTGCCCACACCCAATACCAAAAAGCACCTAGAATCCACCATGGGTTTTATATTCCCCAGATTGCCTCCGGCTATAGAGCCGGGAGACTGGGTGGAAGGAAGGGACCCAGACCCAGGATCCCTCTCTTCCTAGTTCATTAGCCGCTCAGCTTGAGTTTCATTCCCCTGTAGCCAAGACCCCCAACTCACAAATTCACCTACTAGAGTAAGGCTGAGCTGCTTGGCTTTAGAAGCTCATCTTCCCAGCTGTGGGGTGTGTGGGAAATAGCACTGCTCTGGGAGAAGGTGCCTTGGGTTCTAGCCGTCAGTACTAATCACAAACTTGCTGTGAGACCTCTAGCAAGTCCCTACCCTTCTCAGGCCCTTTGGTGGCTTTATCCTTGTGAGAGAAAGCCTGGGTCTGATCCTTTCTAAACGAGCCTTTAAGGACTGGCATTTTGAGCTCTGTCTTACTGGCTGGCAAGACTCCATCGCCTAATGCTTAAGAGTGGAAAGAATTTAGGACTTGTTGCTGTATAAGACCTTGGGAAAGTCATCTAACACCTCAAAGCCCCAGTTTCATCTGTGAAATGGGGATGGCAGGGGTAATGACCTCAGGGCGGCTGGGAGATACCCTGTTATGTCAAACTGCAGACCCACGGCAAATACTCTGTAAATGTTACCTCTTAATGTTTTTAATACGCCACTGCCACTCCTTTTTAGGCATTTGATTTAAAGCTAAGTCAGTTATGGGTGAGTTTCTTGGTATGTGTTTTAATTCCCTCAAATGTGGACTTCGGTCTTTCTTTGGAGCATCCTTCGTGGAGGGGGTGCAGAGGGAGGGAGTGGTGGAAAGGAGACTGGGAAGTTGCATGCTTTAAAACAAAAACAAAATAAAACAAAACACAGGCCTTTGATTCTCTTCCCAGGTGAGGCTTTGTGCAGGTGCTTGTTGTCACTCTGGAAGAGCAAGAAGTTTCCAGCTGCCTGAGTCACTCAGCTCTTGGCTCGGACATCTCCTTCCAGATCTGGGGGTGGCAGAGGGGTGCCAGGCTAGGGGCCCTATTTCCACCCTGCCAGGGGTTCTCGGGGACCACTGAGGATGTGGATGGTGACATGGAACTTGGGGAGGGTGTATTCCTGGGTTTAACAGTGAAGTTCTGTCATGTCTGCAATCTGTGTCTCTACATCACTATCGTTTCTCGAATGCCTACTCTGTGCCAAGCTTTCCTCGCATTAACTCATTTATCCTCATGATCACCTGAGGGGTAAGATACAATTTCCTCCATTTTTCAGAGAGGAACTGAGGCTTAGGGAGACCACCCAGGTAGCAAGTGGTTGAGTAGGGGTTAGAACCCAGTTAGTTAAATTCATAGCCTGTGTTCCTAATGAGTGTTGAGTTTCTGTAGGAAATATCATGACACTGGAAAGACAACATGGTGCTGTGGAAAGAGCACATGTAACTGGAAAACCAAGGTCCTGGCTTCCAACAGGCATCACTCAATGGCTGCGGCCCTGAACAAGTCTTTTACTATACTGAGGCCTCAGTTTTCCTATCTGTCAAATAGGGGATAGTGAACAATGGTCTCCATGGCTTCTAACATGGTGGGAAGTTCTGAATTTAAATTCTAAATTCAATTTAAGACTTAAAAGGAGGGAAGGGGTGGGTGTGGTCATGACTTTGAAGAGGATTTTCTCAAACATTGTGTTAAGAAAAATTATGCCAAAATAGGGAATCAGTCCAAAAAAAAAAAAAAAAAGACCACGTGACCTTTTTATGTCATACCAGAGTACTGTCCAGCAAGTCCACTTAGGGGTCATCAGGCACTTTAAGGGATGAAGCTATTTGCCTAACTCTCGAAGGTCAGACATTTTACAAAAACAGCTGAAATAGTTTGGAAGCAAAATGCAAATAGGTGGAGACTCTTCATTTTTTAAAGTAAATTTCAGTGTTCATGAGAAGACTTGGGTTGAGATTAGGAAGAAAGCATTCCAGAAGGAGGCAAATTGGGAACTGCAGACAAAGAGCAGGAAGAAAGCCGGTTTGGGGAAGCCTAATGGGTAGGGGTGATTCCTGTGAACCAGCCCCAGATTCTAATCCTTCTGTACCCTCCCCTGTTGGTGACACTCAAAGGTGCTTTGCTTGGCCTTTGCATCCCCCTCTCCCCACCCTCTTTAAAATCAGAGTCTAGTTAAAATGAACAAAATTTAATACTGTTTTGAAAATGTGATAACACTTTTGAAGTAATTCAGGCATCCCAGAATTTGAAGACACCTTTGAATTAATTGAAGTCACAAGGCCTGAGAGGAGAATCCTCCAATTAGGTTTCTACTTGGATAGGGGTGCGTGTGTGTGTCTGTTCACAGTCGCAATTGATTGACAGATCTCTCCTTCTGTAAAACGAGGGCCTGTATGAAATAGCTTGCCAAGTCCTTTCTGAGGACCAGGGCCTGTCAATGACTAAGTTTTCATCAGTTCCGGGGAAATGAGTCTTTTGCAATAGGTTTTTCATAAAGCTATATTTACCCCCATTTAAAGAGCCGTCCTTTATTCCCAGTTTAGGTCCTTTTCTGAAATTAAAACTCTCTTAAATAAAATGATGGGCTTAAAGAGAAACCAAAGAAAGTGTTCCCACCGTTAAAACAAGCTGCTCCTTAAGGGTCTGGGAAATCCCACAGCTGTTTGGACGATCTGTCCCACAAATACGCAGACAAGGTGGGAGGCGGACTCTAGATTTGCCCACTGGGGTTTGAATCTTGGTTCAGCCACTTATTGTCAACTAACCTCTCGGTGCCTGTTATGTTAATTTATTTACCGTAAACAAGGGTGGCCCTGGGGAAAAAATAAAGTAATGCATGTAAAATGCTTACAATGTCTGGGGCAGTAAGTATGCCAAAAAAAAAAAAAAAAGAAAGAAAAGAAAGAAAGAAAGAAAAGAACAGAAAGAAAAGTTCTTTAGGGGGTCCTTTCAGCTTGAATTTCTGGGAACTCTGCGAAGTTGTTCGGGATCGCCCTATACCCAACTCTGGGGCCCTGAGCTCTAGCTCTGGCTCAGCTCCAGATGCTTACGTGCCTTTTGGCAAGTCCCCTCCCCGCTCTGGTCCACGAGCCCCTAGCAGCAAGTAAGGGATGCGGTGTCCTGCGGCTCGTCTCCGCTCTGAAATTCCGGCCTCATCCCGGACTCTGGGGCTTCCGGCGCGGGCAGTGCCACGAGGGGCTGCCCAGGCCCCGGAGGTCACCGCCCGAGGGGCTGGCCCGAGAGAGGAGATAACCGCGTCCGCTCAGCCGCTCTCGGCCCCGGACCTCCCCGGGCGGCTGCTGTTTACCTCGCTCCGTCCCACCCCCGCGGCCGCGGGCCCGCCCCGAGGGCGTAGCGCGATTGGGCAAGAGGCCTGTCAATCGCCGGGGACTTTCCCAGGGGTAGGGCGGCCCTGCCCCTGACACTTCCTCGTCCCCGGCGCGGTCCCCCGCCCCGTACCGGGAGCCCGCGGAGCGCTGGAGGGCCAGACCCTGGCCGCGGCCGATAACCCGTCCTTGGACCCGGGGCTGGACGCAGAGAGGGGGACGGTGTGCTCCAGGGCCCCTAACCTCAGGTAAGCCGGCCGGGCGGAGCGGGGCTGGGGCGGAAGGGAGTCCGCGACCCGGCCGTTCACAGCCTCGGCAGTGACCGGGCTGCGGAGGAAGGCGCTGGTCGGGCCCGGCCGGGTGGCCTGGGCTCCTCGGCTCCTGGGCCCCGGCGCGCGAGGTCCAGGCGGCGGGGGTCCGGCCGCGGCGACTCCCTGCCCCGCACTGAGGGCGGTGGGCGCGCCTGCGCACTGCGTGGGCGAGCGCGTCTGGGAACGGCGTGCAGGCAGTGTGCAGGGCGTGCGGACCAGCGGGGTGGGGGGAGTGGGGCGGCGCAGGTCTGGGTTAGTGTGCGAGACCAGCCTGGAAGCAGTGTGCGCGTGTAATGAAGAAGAAAATAATAATTTATTGGGTGCTTTCCAAGTGCTGATCTAAACCCTTTTCGTGCATTAGACTCTTGTAATTGTCACATCTTTCTTTAAAATGAATATTGTTGTTATCATCCCCATTTTACAGTTTAGGAAACCGAGGCACCTGGAGATTGGGGTCGCACAGCTAGGGAGTGGCAAAGTGAGGATTCGAAGCCTGGCATTTGGCTCCAGAGTTCCTGCTGTCCAGTTTCTTTTGAACATACTTGGCACACTGTTGGAGGCAACATTTGTGTGCATGTGCAGTGCAGGATATCTGTAGTGAGTTTCTGGGAGTGATTTTAGGTGTGGAGTTTTTAGGTATGGGTGAGTTTTCCACTGTAGAACATTTGTGTATGTTTGTGTGTGTGTGTGTGTGTGTGTGATGGTGCATATGGAGGTGATTACATTGTATGTTCATTAATTGTATGTATGGAGGTGGGCGTGAATTTTGTGGGACCGCGTGAGAGATTGTGTTTTGGTTGGGGGTGGTTTGTAGATGATGCAGAAGAATCAGCAACGTCCATCCCCACCTTCTTGCAGAATGACAGTACAGAGAAATCTGTGGATTCCTAATGCATCATTTTAATTGCGCAATATCATGAAAATAGAATTTAATCAGCACGTATTTTCCAAACAGCAGGGTATGGTAGAGGGGAATTCAGCATCGGATGAGAGGTCAGGAAACATGAATCTCAATTTTTTTTCTTTATTCCTGATCATAGATATTGCATTAGGAGGCGGAATATTTATTAGTACAAAGGCATAGGAATCTTGTGATGTTGTATTAATATCCTTACAGCAGACAGAACCGAGGTAGTGAAAAACCAAAAGCGGTAATGATGACAGCGTACATTTATGAACACTTACCTCTGCCAGGCACAGTGTTTTATATTCAGTATCTCATTTAATCTTTTCAACAACCCTGGGAGATAGTCACTAATAGTAGCCTCAATTTTCAAATGGGGAAATTGAGGCCCACAAAGGTTAAGACTTGGCCAAGACCAGTAAGCCTTGAATAGTATCACTCTGTTCATTTTCCACTGACCAAGCTTTCTGTCCTCTCTGTGTCCTGGGAAAATAGTGTAATAAGGAACTGGCCCTTCATGGAAGCACTTGATCATGGCCCCCTGGGGGCTGCAGTTGTGAGTGTCATATTCTACATACTTCTGTGATCCTGTTTTCCCCCACCAATGGGTGTCCTGGGGGTACAGTGAGGTTCTCATGCTGAGGGCTGGTACCCGCCCCTATGCCCACACCAGGTCTTTGGGGGCCCCAGGAAGCTGTGGGGTCTGACTCATACCCTTACCCCTAATGCTGCCTGTGAGTTCGGGCCCGGATGTCCTGGGGTGGGTCAGGCCGACCTGGTTTGAACACCTCACAATTGTAGGAGGTCGTCTGTCTGTCTGTCTCTCTGAGTACTCCTGGGTACGGAGTATTTATTTAGCCAGGACAGCCTGCTTTTTTTTTTTTCCCTCCAGTGTGCCAAGCTTGTTCGTGACTTGAGGGCTTTGTATGTGCTGTTCCTTCTGCCTGGAACGCCTTTCCCCATTTCTTTACATGGCTGGTTCTTATCTGTCAAGTCTCAGCGCAAATGTCACCTCCTTAGAGGGGCCTTCCCTGACCTTTCTATGCAAAGTGGCCCCTTTTTTCACTTTCTGTCATATTACTATTGTGTTTTTGTACGCTCATCATGCTCTGAAATAATCTTGTTTATTTGCCAATGAGAAAGCATATGTATGGAACTTAGTGTCTAGAATATAATAATGTTTAGAGTTTCCTTGTTTGTTGCCTTTCTCTTTTCCTGGAGCAGAAGGGGGAGAGCAGGAACATGTGCATCTGTGATCCCGGATCAGAGTGTCTGGGGGTAAGGCTCTGCTGGGTTTGTTCAGTGGATGAGTAGAATAGAAGAAACAAGAATAATGGTGCATTTCACAGATGAGGGAACTGAGGCCAGGAGATGGGAGGGCACTTATCCCAGAAAGGTAGTGGCAGCATCAGGATGAGAACCAGAACTTGCTCCCCAGGGGGATTTTTTTTCTTTCTTTCTTATAGTCAGCAAATTTTCCCCGACTGGCCTCGTGCCCAGTGCTTCTAGAGGAGCATGATGCTCAGGTGCATAAGGAACGAGCCTGGCCCTCCAGGAACTTGTAGTGGAATGGGGAGAAATGTGCTCTGAGTGTGGTCTGGAAGGCATTGAGTGCCAGCAGGTGCCCAGCATAAGTCTCACTGGAGTGCAGGGCAATTCGGGGGCACCAGGGGGCCAGGGGGCTTCTCGGGGAAGGTAGCTTCGAGGCCAGGCTCTAGTAAGATGATGAGTGCCGAGTGGGGCCTGAGTGCCTTCTGGAACGTAGTAGACTGGGTAGAGGGTTTGGGGTAAGGCGCTGTTGGGTTGGGGGAGCTGGCCAGCCAGACCAGGAAAAACCCTAAGGTCTTGACTACCGGGCAGAGAAGTTGTGGTTTCTCCCTGTGGCAGCATCGGGAAGTGATTAGAGTGGTTGGTTGGCAAACGTAAGCGTGCATGTGAAGCACCTGGGCGGCTTGTTAAACACATATCGGACCGTGTCCCCAGAGGGGCTGATCCAGAGGGCGGTGGCCGTGCTGCTGCGTGGCTGTGGTGCACTTTGGGAACCCCTGGTGGAGAGCATGTGCTTCGGAGTTTGGCACACCTGAGTGGGTGTGGCCCCTGATCCCTGGTCTGTAAGGTCCTCTCATGTCAGTGCTGTCTTCTCTGGTGCTGCGAATGAATGGGACAGCACAGGGCTGATCAGTGCTAGCTGCTGATCTTGTGAGTGAGGATAATCGTGAGCATGCTGATGGGATTTCAGTAGGAGATGGTGGGGATGGTCCGATTTTTCATGCTTTGGGATAACTCGCCTTTAACCCCTCTGCCACCTGTGGACCATGCTGTGTCCTCTCTGGATGGGTTGTCCTTTGCTCTGGGTCCGATGTCTTTCCACCTCTGTTTGGAAACGTGGACACTTATATGCAGGAGGGGCACAGAGGACATCTGGCCCCAATTCCCTCAACAGCATCCAGCCCCCCCGCAGGTGATCATCCAGCCTCGGATTGACCCCCACCCCCAGAATCAGGGAGTGCTGTACCTTATAGGCAGCGTCTTCCCATGTCATGGCTGGCTAGCTTTCGGTGAGCCCCTCTGGCTGCAGCTTCTTCCAGTCTCACCTCCCTTTTCCCTCCTTGCCCACCTGACCACTTGGAGGGAGGAAGGGCACGGTGCTGTGCGGCAGGAGAGTGCACGGCTGGCACCCGAAGGCCTAGGTTTGCCTCCCCTCTGTGTCACTGCCATCCTGTGCAGCCTCGGGCAGGTCTTCTTCCTTCACTGGCTTTGGTGTCCCAGCTGCAGCATGAAGAGATTGCACTGGCTGACGTCTTAGAATGTTCTCTTTCAGCTCTAAAAACTCTGTGGCCCAGTGACCGGGCTGCCCTCTCTCTGGCTCCATCCATTCCTGAGCTCTTCCCGCGGGGCCAGGCCTCTCTGGGCCCACCCTCTCTCCCCACTTCTCCTTGCTGCTGCACCCCTGCCGGCCCACAGTGCCTGCTCCTCTTTTCCCTGTCCCTGTTTGAAGGGAAGGTGTCCGGGGCCCTCTGGAGAGTTGCCAAAAGGGAGGCTCAGGGAAGCAGGGGGGTAGCTACTTTTGTTCTACGGAGCAGAGCTCCCCAACCTCCAGAAACAGACTTTGGCAGTCACCTCGGCCAGCCTGTTCATTGCAGGAAGTTTTTGATGTTTTTCCCCCCATGACTGGCCCAGCAGGACAGTCACTCTTCCAAAAGGAACAGATGACTGGCCTGAGGAGCAGCTAGCTGGCTCTTTGTCCCCAGGCAGGGCTGAGCTCTT
Source organism: Eumetopias jubatus (assembly GCF_037043125.1). Classification (NCBI taxonomy): domain Eukaryota; kingdom Metazoa; phylum Chordata; class Mammalia; order Carnivora; family Otariidae; genus Eumetopias; species Eumetopias jubatus. The sequence continues at coordinate 111,631,949 of NW_028274811.1, forward strand.
CTCTCCCCAGGGACCTCACCCTGAAGCTGTTCCCTGTGCCCTTGAACACCTACGGGGTGGACAAACCGGGTGGCCCAGCAGATGTATGTGTGTGGGGGGAGGGTGGGGGCGTGGTGGGAGTTGTGTCACCAAGGAGTCATACTCAGAGCCCAGAGCTGGTATTTTTAGGGCGGGTGTGGGGGGTGTCCCATGAGTCAGGGGCCTTTGGTTTGGTCTCCACCCACACTGGAGAGTGCTCGCTCCACTTTCCACTGTCTGGCAGGCCATCGTCCTGGCCTTCTCGTGGCCAGCTTCATCAGTGCTCTGGGGAACCCTGGTGCCTCCACATCCCCACTTCTGCCCCTGCCAGTGCTCTCCCCTCCCCCGGCCCAACCCTGGGGAAGAACAGGAGCCGAAGGAGAGCAACACTAACTTTTGGAAAATACAAAAGAATCTTTCAGACATAGAGGGTAACATGCACACACCGGGCACCCACCCATCTGGCTTCAGAAATAACACATTTTTGTACACCCGAAATTTCTCCTTGATCATCCCCTTTCCCTCCCATCTGGAAGTAGCAAGTGTTCTGAATTTAAAGTTTATTCTCTTATATTTCTCTATAGTTTTATTATAAGTATAGGCCTCCTTACACAATATGTAGTACAGTTTTGTATGTTTAAGAACGCTGTTTAAGTGCCATCATACTGTCCGTATTCTGCAGCTTCCTTGTTTTGCATAATATTATATTTGTGAGATTCAGGATGTTCATATCTCTAGCTGTAGTTCATTCACTTTCACGGCTGCATCATATTCTCTGGTATGAACTTGCCCCAATGTATCTATTTGTTTTCGTCTTCGTCAGGGAGTTTCTAGCCTTTGCTGCTAGAACAAGATATCTTTGGCTTTTATCTGAGTGGTCTTACCCCGTCCAGCTGTCCCCTTGCTGGCCATTATGGCTTCTGTTGGGGTGGCGCTTCTAGGTCTATAGAGAGCTCTGTGGTTCCTAATTGGTCCTCCCAGCATTTCCATAGGGAGGAACAAGGGAAGTGAGGCCAGCTCAGGGTCACGTGGCAAGGAGCAGAGCCAGGATTTGAACCCAATGAGCCCTCCTTCCACCATATGTAGAGAAGGGGAATTCTGAAAAGTTGTCCTTTTCCCCCACAGAGGGGGGAGTTACAGGGTTGGAGAAACCCTTCATTGGGTAAACCACCTTTGGGCATACTGGGGACGGGGAGACAGAAGGACAGCCAAGTCCTTCATCCCTTTTGTCTAAGGGTGGACCTAGTGCCCTTTGTCCCCCCAGCTGATAGTCGAGGCCGTCCTTCTGGGCTAAATGAGGTCGCAGCTGCTGGGAGGAAAACCGGCTTCTAGGCGTGCACTTTGTGTACCTGTGGATCCCAGAAGCTGAGAGGAGGCATGCATGGGATAGAAGGAAGGTGGGCTGGGGTTGCCGGGGCTGTCTTCCCAGGGAGCTTTTGGCGACAGGGAGTACAGGGTGGGACCAGTGAGTGATGTGATGATCACGTGTGGGTTCTGCTTCGTCCCTTGGGAATTGTGTGGCCTTGCGCCAAGCCCTGCACCTGTCTGGGCTCAGCTTCCTCTCCAGCAAAGCAGGTGTACCTGGTGTGAGGGCCCACAGGCAGTGGGCGGGGAGCTTTGTACTTGTTCCCAGTTGAGGGTGGTTATCCAAAGTCTGCTGCTTCTCTTCCCGTCTTTGTCACCTCAAGGCCAGCCCTCGCCTTCCTGAAGCCAGATCCAGGTACCAGGTTGAAACTCTCCTCTGTAGTTGCCAACTCTCCACCCACTGACTTTTCTGACTAGAAAACTTGTTTCTAGACTTTTCCTCCTTATTGATGATCAAATCCCTCCAGCCTTGTGTGTCCATATGAGGCAGGGACATAATGAGCGCTCACCCCATCCCCGTGGCCCTCCAGCCTCATTTGGTGCCAGAACAAGGGGCCTTCCCTATTATTCTGACCTTGTCAAGACACTTACATTTTTAAAACCTAATTTAAGATATCCCTTTTTAAAAAAGCTACAAAATAACATTCTCATTGGAGGAAACCCCCCCCAAACTCAAGCAATAAAAAAGTTATAAAGTAAAAAGTGAACGCTGTCTTCTCTCCTTCTTCTCCCCTGCCCCTGTTCCCGCTACATTTTTAAATTAATTTCTTTCAACAGAACAGGACTAGATTTCCCTTGTAAAGAGTTTAAATTTTGTAGGTAAAATAAATGTTTCTTTTGTTTCCAGTCCTTATCCCAGGTCCTCCTCTAGAGCTATCTACCCCTAGCAGTCTGGTGTGTATCTTTCCAAACCTTTTTCTATATACATTTAAGATTTTATACACGTATATGTATATATACACATATATGCACATACATACATATAGACATGTATGTAGTTGTATGTTTAAAGAAAAAAGTATCCTGGGGTGTGTGGCTGTCTCAGTTGGAAGAGCATACAATTCTTGGTCTCCAGGTCATAAGTTGGAGCTCCACACTGGATGTAGAGATTACTAAAAAAATTAATAAACTTAAAAAAATAGTATTCTATTATACTTTGCTTTTTATTCTTTTTTTTTTTTAAAGATTTTATTTATTTATTTGACCGAGAGAGATATAGCAAGAGAGGGAACACAAGCAGGAGGAGTGGGAGAGGGAGAAGCAGGCTTCCCGCGGAGCAGGGAGCCCAATGTGGGGCTCGATCCCAGGACCCTGGGACCATGACCTGAGCCGAAGGCAGACGCTTAACGACTGAGCCACCCAGGCGCCCCAACTTTGCTTTTTATTCTTAATGATGCTTTATGGACATCTCCTTGCAAAGCAGTGTGCCCCGTTCTTTTTGATGGCTGCATAGTATTCCAGTGAGTGTCCGCGCCGTGGTTATTAAACCAGTGCCTCCCTGGTGACATGTAGGACATTTTTGCTGTTACAAAGCTGTGGCAATGCAGATCTTTGTTCAGCCCGTGTGGGCAGTGACGAAGAGATTTCTAGAATCTTAGGTAGAGGATTACTGATTCAGGCAGTATCCCCTGGCCCTGTAGATAACTAAAACCTCAAAGCATACCTTTCTGTAAGAGAACTTTGTTCTCAGCTAATCAGGTGTGCAGGCAGGTGTTGACATCATTGAGAAAGGACATTCTTTGCTGTGGGTGGCCCAGCTATAACAAAAACAAGTGTACACGAGGCTACATCAAAAGAAACATAATACCTAAAAAGGTGGAGGTGAAAGTTCCTCTCTTTGGTCAGGTAAACCACACCTGGAGTGTTGTGTCCAGTTTCAGGACCCACTACAGATAGGGTAGAGGTAGAGGGTTGAGCGGGGTGGATAGGGAGGGGTCTGCAAGCCAGTCCTTCAAGGAACAGCACAGGGAACAGGGTCTGATTAGCTTTAAGAGAATGCTGCAGGTGCCACGTGTCTTCAGGGCTGAACTGATTCCAGACTCCTGATTGCAGAACCCCAGAGGGCAGAGTGAGGGCTGGCGGAAGGAGAGCTGGGAGTCGTCTGACTACAGCCAGTGTTGGCTTCCCCGGGGAGGGCCCTTAGGGAGGAAGTTGGGTCACCAAAGATGGTCCCTTGGCTCCCCTGGGGACTGGATAAGCACAGGACTGCATTTCCCCTGAGCTTCCTTGCAGCCTGAGCTTCTAAGCCCCGGTGACTGCAGGTGATCAGGGGCAGACTGGGACCTGACTGGACACAAAATTAGAGATACGTAGAGGCAGGGGCTGCGAACTTGGGAGTCTGTTCCGGATAGCCAGGTGGCAGGACAGGTTTCCTCCCACTGAGCTTCAGCCTGTTGTCTCTCAGGCTGTGCAGGGAGCGGGGGGCGGGGGGGGGGGCGCAGCAGGGCTGGGGCCTTGCACTTTGAGCCCAAATTATTTGTTCTGCCGCTCACCAGCTGTGTGTTCTTAGGCAAGTGACTTCACCTCTCTGAGTCCGCTTCCTTATCTGAAAAATAGAGATACCACTGTCTAGCTGGGAGGAGGTTTCCTTGCTGGAAAACCGGAATAATTTTCCTCTCTATGCAGTGAGAAAAAAATGAGGTCAAGTGCCTCATGATGCAGCCCAGCGCTGGGCCTCTGGTGGCCCTTAACTGCTGGCCGCTCTCCCCGCGGAGCAGAGGCTCCTTGTGCTTCTTTCCCAGTGGTCCCAGCTGGCTCCTGGCTCTGGTCCACACCCTTGTCCCCAGGCTGTGGTATGGAGCCTGGGTGTTGGAGGTCGAGTGGAGGCAGTGGGCCTCCCTCGGAGGGTGAGTCAGTGCAGGGGAGGGAAGGAAGGAGGACACAGAGAAGATGCATGCTGTGCAGGAGGGACACAGTCCTCGAGCAGGGCTGGAGCCAGGGTGCATGCTAGGGAGCGGGGGGGGTGGAGCACCCAGCGAAGAGCTGCAGACATCATCTGTGGGTTTCTGACTGCCCTTGGGGGAGGTGAAGGCACCCCGATAGTACTTGTAGGAGGACTCTTGGTTCAGGGAAATCCGCTTGGGCGTTAGGAGGGATTGGAGCTGAGCAGAGCAGCCTTCTCAAGGTCAGAAGGTTATAGAAGGGGGTGATAATAAATTGCAGGTTCCAGAATGTCAGAACTAGAAGGGGCCTTAAAGGTTGTCTAGTCAGTCCCTTATGTTATTGCTAGTGTTGCAAATACAAACCCCTTCTTTAGGGAAACTGAGGCCCAGTGAGGGGCAGATGTTTACTCTGGTGGTCCTTGCCTAGATCCCACAGCTTCTGGGCCCAGTTCCTTGCATTACATGCTATACCTGCAGCCTCTTTATTACTGAATTGTTGTAAAGACTGAGTAAGCCCTGGGCTCGTGGCGAGGATGCCAAGGTGGGCTCTTTGATGGATGACCCTGGGTCCATAGTTCCCCTGATGGGGAAATGGGGCTGGGGGAGACCAGAGATCATCATGAAGTAAGAATATGGAGAGATTTTTGCTTTAGTTTGCAAGGTGCTTTCATGACTTCCTGTCATCCCTGGGAGGTATTGCAGGACATTCCCACCTACAGTTGAGGAAAAGGAGGCTCAGATGCTTCCCTGTCTTTCATGAGTGTGATTTCTCAGTCCATCGGCTTTTGGGAGCCGCATCTTCACTGGCTGTGGTTGGACCAGTGTCCCTGCTTAACGGCTTTTTGCAGTTACTAGAAATTAAGTGGGTGTCACAACCTAGCTTACTGAGCCGGCAGAGGAACCTAAAAACTCCATTAAAAGGGAGAGTAGATGGGAGTGGGGGACACGGCCCTAAATCAGTGGGGCAGAGTTATGGGGCTGCCCCAACCTTTTACTGAGAACCCATTGCGTGCTAGGCATTTAACTAGGTGCTATACACACATCATTATTACTTTGGAAATTTTATTATTATAAAATGAATGTGTTTCTTGTTGAGTAAATCAAGTAATCAGGAAGTACAAAGTAGAAAGTGAGAACTCCCTTCCCACCGTATACATATTGTTGCATTTAATTTCATTAATCTAGGTAGGTTCTCTCCTTACCCCCCCTTTTTTTAATATAAGATTATTTATCTGACAGAGAGAAAGACAGTGAGAGAGGGAACACAAGCAGGAGGAGTGGGAGAGGGAGAAGCAGACTCCCCACTGAGCAGGGAGCCCGATGTGGGGCTCAATCCCAGGACCCTGGGATCATGACCTGAGCCGAAGGCAGACGCTTAATGACTGAGCCCCCCAGGCGCCCTCCTTATCCCTGTTTTGCAGCAGACGCAGTGGAGGCTCAGAAAAGGCATGCAGCCTCCAGCGGTGGACAGGGGCAGACAGGGCTGGGATGAGGGAGGGGCAGACACCTGTGAGGCCCCCAGGAGCAGGGCTCCTGCCCCCCAGGACCCCTTTCAGTGTTGTGCTGCGTGCCTCACCTGCTTCACCCCACACCCCGCGTCATGTCGGGACCCTTTCCTCCGGACTCCATGGCTGTACCATCCTGAGTATGTCAGATCCCCTCTCTTTCCTTGCCTTGCTGCTCGCTCCCGAGGCTTGGGTCTCTGTGGATCCTTAGGCCAGCTTGACATCATCACCTGGTTTCTCTAGTCCAGGTTCCTCCCTTTGCACGTGAGGGAACTGACGTGCAGAGTGGACAGGCTTGCCCGTGGCCATGAAAGGCAGAGAGTAGATCTAGCACCTTCTGACTCTCTGTCCTAGAGACCGCTTCCCTTCAGCCCTCTGTTAGCCCCTCCCACTGGCATCCCGGGCAGCCCCTGCCTCTGCCTGGGAAGGTGGCCGTTGGTGACCTCCTGGGACCTCCTGGGACCTCCTGGCTCCGGTACCAGATATCTGCTTGGACTTTTCCCTCTGGGGCAGGGGGAACTTCATTTCCCCCCAGCGTGCAGCCAGTGCCTGACGGCCTTAGTTTGAGCTTATTAACATTCCCACGTGGGCCTCAGGTTCCTCATCTGTCAAACAGACACCAGCCTTGCCTTCTTCCCAAGACTGTTATGACAATCAGGTGGGAAAACAAAGCTTGGGAAAATACTAGGTATTTTGCAGATGTTACAGGCTATGCAAACTCATCTCCTCTGGAGGGCCTGGGAGCCCCCCTCCCGGCACCAGCATGTGGCTGATCACAAGACAGTCTGTGCTGGGCCAAAGCTCTTCAGTGCGGGATCTGAAACGGAGTGCGAGGGCAGTGGGCGGACCAGAGAGAGCGAGGACCTTCTAGTCCAGCTCCATCCTGACTTGTTGGGTGACCTTGGTCTTCATGTTCTGGGCCGACTCGTTGCCCTCACACCGTGAGGGAGAGTCAGGTGAGCTGATGCCCAGGATGCCTGGACACTGACCTCCGGTACTGCCCCGTGCAGGGGCTGGGGTCCGCACCTCCTCCCCCACCCCGCACACACACTGTGCCGTCTGTGACGAGCAGAGGCCAGCCGTCCGCCCAGGAGGCAGGAGAGCGACGCAGCCCCTCCCTCAGAGGGCCTCTGGATGCCTGCTAATGGTCATCCTGTTGCTCTTGGAGGTTCCCTTCCAGCTCTGTCATCCTGGGAATGATTCCCCTTTTCAGGAAACGTTCTAGAAACTACACTGACAGGAGGAGAGTGCCTGTCTGCCCGGAAGTCATCCTGGAACTGCCGCTGACCATCTGGGCATGAGGTCAGCAGGAGGTGGAAATTCCCCGTTCCTCTATTTGTGTTTCTTCCCTCCGGAAGCCCAGGCCCTTCCCCCGGGGTGGCTCCCCCTGAGCTCCAGAGAGGGTTTTCTCACATCGGGCTGCTTTGTGTGAGTTCTGTTGGCCTACTGGCTGCCATCCTGTTCCCGTGCCCTGCCCCCCAGCTCCGCCTGCAAGGCCTGAATCTGGGGGAGTGGCCCTGCTTGCTCCTTCCTTGGCTTCCCTGAGCCCCCTTCCATTTCAGCTCCCCAATGCTGAAGGAGAACCTGAGCATCACACAGTTTGGAGGACACAGAGATGGGGTTTCGATTCCTGTAGCCCACATCCTGCTCTGTCGCTTGGCCAAATGTCTGGGCATCTCTGAGGGAGCACGGTTGTGCTAGCCCTGGTTCCAGAAGTATATGGTTGTCCAGGGTACCACTGGTTGGTGGGTCACAGCCGGGCTCTCAGGATGCTTTCACATGGCCTTTTGTGACAGAGCCAGGTCACAGGCTCCTTTGGTCCTTCAGTCTCTCTGATTAGAGGCTTACTGAAGCTCTATTCTGGGCCACTTGGAACATACACTGGCGGACAAGGTGGACCCGGCCCTGCTCTTGGGGAGCTCCTGGTCTACTCGGCAAGCCAGATGTGGAGTGAAAACCATACCCACCTCATCACGTAATGTCAGCTGTGAGTTCTGTTCAGGGCGAGTGTAGAGAGGTGAGCAGGATCAGGACACGGGGGACCACTTATCACCGAAAGTGGCTACAAGCCTCTTCCAGCCCTCTGTCTCCCCGTTTGGGAACTCCGTTCGGTTCTCAGTCACGGCTCACCTTCCAAGCGCCAGACCTGTGCTGGTGACAGATGAGCAGAGCACGCTCCCCCCTCCAGGACCTTCTCCGTCAGATGCGCAGGTGCTTACACCAGTCACTTGCACTGCATCCTGGGCAGTAAGGGTTTTGCTGGAGAGGCACCTGAGGAGGAGTGGGGAGCACAGAGGAAGGACTCCCCGCCCCCCATGTCTACCAACATTCTGAGCACCTTGCTCTATGCCGGTCAATGTGCTAAGTGCCTTACCCCCACTGTCTCATACTTCAGTGAACACTTGGGTGCTTCACCTGCTCTGCTGTGTAACTTTGACCTTCTCAAGTTGAAAACAAGCCCCCCCTACACTAAGTGATGACTTTTGTGTTGGGCGTGTGGGCAGCTGTCCTTTGCTTCTGTGGGGCCCAGCCGGGCGTGGGTGCCTCTCGAAGTGTATATTCATCTTCTGCTTCTCAGTCTTTGGGGGAGGGGTCCCACTCATTAGAACTCTGTTTTTCTTTCTGGCCCACATCATTCCGTGCTAATATGGACCCTCGGGGCAAAATCCTTGTTACTTCTTGCGCAGCAAGTTAAGGGAAACAGCCCAGAGGGTACCTGATGGCTGGGCAGCTATTACCCCCCAGGCTGGAACTCGCTGGGGCCTGAGTCTTGTTGGGGATGTGGAGCCAGTGTAGCTGTGGGGGGGAGGGGGTGGTGGTGGTGGTTAATTTAACTCGCTTTCTGAGGCAGAACCGGATTTGCATCTTGACTCTCGAGTGCTGGCCACGTAATCCAGGCTGCATTACGTCACCTCACAGAGCCTCCCTCACACATTGAGGATAAGGCCTGTATCTTAGGGTTGTTAAATGGCTTAACAGAGATAATGCCCCTGAAACAGTGAGTGCGGCGCCTGGCAAGGGGGCCTGTCATGATTAGTCCCAGTTAATGAATGGGGCTGACATTATTAGTCCTTACTCTTTTCTTTCAGTGAGCCCTTCCTTTCACAAAGGAGCTCAGAGGGTCTTTGAGGATTCCTAACTGAAACAGTTTTTGCCCTGGGGGTGGTGACCTTGGGAGGGAGGTTTTGGGGCCCCAAGTCCTGAGGCCCCCAGTGGAGCCCTTTGGAGCTCTTTCCTCATTGGCCAGCTCTTTGCAGGGCTGGAAGCTGGATCAGTTTTTCAGCCTCGGGACCTTTGCACTTAACTCTTCTCTGCCTAGAATATTCTTCCTTCAGATGACTAGTTCCCTCAACCCCTCCTGGTCTTTGCTAAAATGCCCCCTTCTCTGCGAGGCCTTTCCTGACAGCTCCACTTAAAATTAAAGTTCCTGCGTCATACTTCCCTACGTAACTTTTATCCATAGATATTTTAATCATCCCTAATACTCTGTTTATCTTCCTCTCTAATCTGTCTGTCTTGGCCACTAGAACGTGAACTCCATGAGGGCTTTTTGTCTGTATTATTAGCTGATCATTTCCCAGCACCCGGACTGGTACCTAGTGCAGAGTAGATGCTCAATAAATAACTGCTGAATGAATGAATGGAAGAAGGACGTGTCTCTACTAAGTTACAGAACTGGGATTCTGAAATCACTTTGCACGGTGGTGTCAAATGAAAGAAAGCAGACGAAATCGAACGGATTGGTGCAAAACCCTGGCTGCATGAGTAGATAGTGGCTGGATGGAAAATTCATCTGTTCATTAGAACTGGAAGGGACAGACCGTACGCGAAACGGGACTGAAGGACGAGGGTGACAGTGTCAATTAGTATATTAAATATTAGTCAGGGTTTTTTCTTCTTCTTTCTTTTAGAGAAGAGAACATACCTATAAATGAAACTTGGGATTGGATTGACTTGCTTATCCCTTAGGGCCCAGGCGTGTTACTCTAAAGATCACTGATTCAGTGTAAGACTTTCATTTCCCCTCAGAGCGGGGAAGGGACTGCCCGTGATCCCGCAGTGAATTAATGGCGAGACCGTTGATTAATTCACTGTGTTCACTGGGCACTCACTTCCTAGCTTTACCGAGCTGGGCACTGAGGCTGCGGCGATGCAGGGTCCCTGTCCTTCTGGACCCCCACCGATAGGACGTGAACTCAGGTTGTTTGACTCCCAAGTCCGTTGCTCTTTCTTGCACCCCACTGGCACCTCAAGCAGGTTGCTGTTCCAGATGCACCAGCAGTGCAGTGAGGCTGCTGAAAGGAAATGCTGCCTCTCTGGGGTTGTCTCTTAATAGAGACACAGTGTCCAGCTCAAAGGAGGTGACCATGCCGCTCCGCCGTCCTGTGGCCAGACCAGCCTCAAGGGCTGTGCTCTCTCCTGGGTGATGGGGACCGCCTTCCGGGGGTACGGATGGACTAGGTTGCATCAATGGCCTGGCCAGCCCCCTCATCTACTGCTGTTGTCCTTACAGCCAGGTGGGCGCCACGGCAGGGGTTGAGCCACCCTCATGGAAGGGAGAGGACCATACCGGATCTACGACCCTGGGGGCAGCGTACCTCTGGGAGAGGCTTCTGCAGCTTTTGAGCGCCTAGTGGAGGAGAATTCCCGACTGAAGGAAAAAATGCAAGGGATAAAGATGTTAGGTAAAACAGAGCCTGCGCTCTCCCTGCAAGCCTCCTCCCTGCAGCCTGCCATGCTAGCTGGCATATGCCTCCACCCGAGTCATCCCTCTGCCCCTCCTGGCCCGGCGTTGGCTCCTGCCTCGCAGCTCTGTCTTTGTGCACTTCTGTAGCATGTTGGCAGCATCCCCAGCCCCGATTCTCAGCACCCGAGCACCAGGATGGCAGGACTCAGGATACCTGAGGGACCTAGAAGGAGGCGTGGGGTGGGGGAGGGAGGAGGGGCTGGAACGGCCATTTTGTGCATGTGGAAACAGAATGGTCTTGTCTTCTGGAAGCACCAGCAATGGGAGAGCTGGCCTGACAAAGGCAACAAGGGCACAGTCCCCAAGTGTTGGAGCAGGGAGCTGAGCTTGGCTTGAAGCAAAGCGGAGATAGGTCCCTTGGTTTCTCTTTTCCCGGCTTTTGCTCGAGCTGTCCCCATTGCCTGGAGCAGGTCCACTTACCTCCCCATGACTGAACCAACCCGGATGCCATCTCGTCCTCCGTGTGAAGGATTCACTGATACCCTGTCCAGAGGGGTCTCTTTGCTCTCCACACCCCTAAAACTCTTCCTTTGCTTTGCTGCTACCTTCTCTGGCCTTAGGCTTTGGGGGTGAGCATAGGTCCCTGATTTTCCAACTGCTTACTCCTTGCTTGGCAGATCTCTGCTTGGAATGGCAGATTAGGGAAGGAGGAATGGAGTTTCCCATTCTCCACTTGTAGAAGGAAAACAGGCCCAGAGGGGTGGTGGTATTGCCAAAAGTCTCCACCTCAGGCAGCCCCTGACTGGGGGGGGTGTAGGCTGTGGGTAGCCCCCAGGGGCCGTGATGGCTGGTCTTGGAGAGCCCCTGGCTTTCTGTAGAGTCCCTGGCCAGGTATGGCAGGAGCGGGGCAGGAGGACAGTGCCTGGAGGCCAGGAGTTTGTCCTCGGTTCCCCTCCACTCCGTTTTCCCTGATTGCAGGGCCCCTTCTTTCCCTGGCCCATCTCTGCTTGGGGGCTGGAATGATGTGTGTCGCACTCAGCCCACAGGGCAATGGTGGGGGCACAGCCAGGGCCCGCAGCATCAGGGAGCCACACAGGAGCAGGCTTAGGGGTGTGGGGCCGGGAGAACGGGTGCACTGAGCTGAGTAACTCCTTTGCTCCACGTCGTTTCCCCAGGGGAGCTTTTGGAAGAGTCCCAGATGGAGGCATCCAGATTGCGGCAGAAGGCAGAGGAGCTGGTCAAGGACAGCGAGCTGCTCCCGCCACCATCTCCCTCTTTGGCCTCCTTCGACCACCTGGCTGAGCTCATAGGTACGAGGGGGGCCCAGGTGGACCCCTGCCTTTCCCCAGACTCCTAACTCTCTAGACCCTGAACAGTGGTCTCCCTCCTCATTTGGAAACCCACATCTCCTCCATTGATCCTGAGGCCACAGAGCCTCCTCCTAGTCATGTTTTGTCTACAGCATCCCTCAGAAGGTCAGACGTGGAAGGGACCTCAGAATAATTCTGTCCAAAAATGGCTGGTGACTCAGCACTCCTGAGGCCGTGGCAGACATTAGTGATGGATCACAATCCCCTGCACCTAGGATGTGGCCTCAGGATCTGTAGCAGCATATTTATTCAGCAGATCTTTAATGAGCAGCTACTATGTGCCAGGCATAGAGTTCCAGGCAGCTGCTTTGGGTCACTCAGAGTTGGCGCATGGGTTGAAAGCTCTCTGGGCTGGCCCCCCTTTTTGCATTTTACCACAGGGGAAGCTGAGGCCCGTGGAAGAATCTGGATTTCCTCTTAGCCTGCTGCAGTGTATTTCGGGTGTAAGGTATACATACTACCTATTAAAGGAAAGCATTGACTATGAGGAAGGCTTGCAGTCCTGAGTGGGGTCACCGTGCATTCCTCAGTGTGTCTCCGAGTACAGGGCAAGGTCGGGGTCAAGGAAAGAAAAGATCCCCACACATGAGGCTCAGGTGCCTTCTGCTGCCGCCCTCCTCCAGTCTTTGCCCAGGCCGGTGTGGCGGCCTTCCACTGGCTGGTGGTTACATTTGCTGAATGGACAAGTGGAGGAAAGTGATGAGCCTAGAGTCCACTGTGCTGCAGTCAGTGCGTGCTTCCAACCTCCACTGGTCTGCTCAGTGGTGATTGCAGAGTCCCAGCTTGGCGCCGGGCCCACCCCCCCGAGGGAGAGCTGCAGCGCCCCTCCAGCGGCTCCAGGAGGTCAGAGGGAGGGCTGAGTCTGAGTCCTGGTTTTGCCGTGGCTGGCTGTGTGACTGTGGGCCGGTTGGTGACCTTTCCCTGCCTCCCATTTTCTTACTTGAAAATGGAGATACAGAGCTGACCCAGGAATTGGCTGAGATGATAAATATAAAAATACTTTGTTAATCGTAAAGTGTCCCCTTTGTCATCACCGAGGCAGGTCCAGGGTAGCAAGGAGCAGTGGCCACCTTGGGATTTTCCCAGCAACTCCAAAAAAGATGGTCTCTCTGCCCAGGCTCTGTCTCATCATTCCAGTCATTTTCCTAGGCTACCTGGCCCTGGTGGGACCACCTCCCATTTTCCAAGACTCATGTAGGGAACGCTGAGAACCCTTCTGGCCCAGGCTGTCCTCAAGGGCATGGTATGTGGGCTCTCCCCCCTTTTCCTGCCGCTTATCCATGTGTTCTCAATTTTCCAGGAAAGGATGCAGGTGGCCCAGCACCGCCTGCTGACCCTGCACACCCCAGCAACAAACCAGAGCCGGTCCAAAAACCTCCATCCAGCGTAAGTTACGTTTGGCGTCATGGCTAAAAGTTGCCTGGACCTCAAGGGCCCATTCGCAGATACGAGAACTTGGAGAGAGAGGGTTGAGGTCAAAAAACTTGTGTTTTGACTTGCTAGGTGATACTGGACAAGTTGATCTCTGTCTCCCTGGGGCCTCAGTTTCCCTGTTTTCAAATGAAGGTCATAGTTAACACTTACCAGGAAGACCCCGGGATGCACAAGGCATTCTTCCCATCTGCTGAGTTGCATAATGCCAAGCCTGTGTTGACCATGCACAGTGCTGGGAAAAAGGATAGATGTGACCTGGAACTCTCATTCTCCAAGGGGGCTCAGAAAGTGTCTTCTCCACATATGCCTTGAGAATTTCTTCTTGGTATCCTAGGACTGGAAGGGACCCTAGTGGCCATATTGTGTAGGGTCTTCATCCTACAGACGAGGTCCAGAGAGGGAAGAGCATTTTGTCGTGAGGTCGCACAGACCACTGGGAAGTGGAGGTGAAAGGAAGACTTTCTCGGGCAGGGCTGAGATCCAGAGCTGGGCTCTTGGCCGGGAGGCTCAGCCGAAGCTGAGTGCAGTGATCCTTCTATGCATCTGCCCATTCCTGGGACAAGGGAAGGCTGGGATAGTCCTTGGAGATCAGGTTTAATAGCAATCCCAGAGCCAGTTCCTGGTTGAGGGGAATCATTGGCCTATCCGCTGGTTGCACAACCAGTGCATTCCACTTGGTATGGCTGAGAGGTGTGAGTCGTCTGAAGCCCTTGAGCACCCTGCTTTTGGGTGAATCCTGAAGGTCTTTCCAAATTTGTTGGTGTACCCTTAGGACTCATTGCAGATCGGTCCACTCCTCTGGAATCTCTGGCACTGGGTTGGCAAGGCTGGCACGGGACTATCTTGTGGTGGCCATATTAACTGCTCTCAGTGTTGCCTGCTTTTGCATGAACTAATGACATGCCCTCGGTTTCCGCATCTGTCCGAAGGGGACATAACCCTCTGACCTCTCTGTAGGTTGCTTTGAGAAATAATGGAATTTGTGAAAACATTTAAAAAGTGCAAGGTCTTTAAAAGAGAATACAACTGTAAAGTGCTAGCGGTTCAAGGTCACTAGTCCAATATCCCTGTTCTACAGATGAGGAAACTGGCCGCGGAGGGGAAGGTGACCTCAGATCACACAGTGGGGTGCGGGAATCCTGCTCTGTGGTCTCACAGGAAGTGATATAGAATTGCCCCGTGAGCTCAGCCTCCACGTGGAGGGGCTGCCCGGATGAGTTGCTGCTCTGTCACGAGGCCCCAGATGAGGGGCGAGGTGTTTTCCTCTCAGGCAGTCCCTAACTCCCTTTCTGTACAGGGCACCTCCTCTGAATTTGAAGTGGTCCCCACTGAGGAGCAGACTTCTTCGCCAGCAAGCGGCGGCCAACCCAGAAACACCGTGGTGAGTAGATGGCGGGTCCCTGGCTCATCCCACGTCTCCTCTCTCTGTTTCAGTCACCTGGCCCTGGAGGAGAGGCACAGGATCCACTCGAATCCCTTGGGCACTCTGGAGTCACTTGGGGATACACAAGGGGCCGGGGCAGGGGGTGCTTCTCGCTCACATATGCAAATTCCTGGCCGGTGACTTCCCCTACTGGGGCCATACAGGCACCGGACTATTGAGAAAGCCTGGGCACATTGCCAGCTCTGCTGGTCTCGGCCTTGTGCTGGGCACCTCCACACACTATGACTCAGCTTTTGGGCTTGCCGCCTTCTAGCCTGGGTGGAGTAGAAAGGGCCAGAGAAGCCCAGAACAATTTAAGGCAGGTGATTTACCCTTTTGTGCAAGCTCTCTGTTCCTCCCAGGCCCCCCTTCAGGGCATTTATGCACACTCACACACTCTCTCTCTCTCTCACACACACACTCACACTCACACACTCACACACACTCCTTCAGCTCTGGAGGTGTCTATCCAGCATCCTCTTTCCATATCTTAACCTACTTGTTGCCTTTATTCCAACTGTGTCCCCCTCTGCTCTCTCTTAAAATGGCAGACTTAGTGGAGAACCATTGCAAAAGGTCTAGAACATCCTTTTTCTTTTTATAAAGATTTTTATTTATCTATTTGAGAGAGAGAGCATGGGGGCGGGGTCAGAGGATGAAGCAGACTCCCTGCTGAGCAGGGAGCCCGATGTGGGACTCGATCCCAGGACTCCAGGATCATGACCTGAGCCAAAGGCAGTCGCTCAACGAGCTGAGCCACCCAGGCGCCCCCTGGTCTAGAACATTCTTGAAAAGTCTTAAAGTACCATCCTCTCCTCCTTCTTCCTCCGTGTCTACTTTGAGATTTTTTGGTGGTGGTTATAAGGCAGTAAGTGGCCTGACTCTTCCCCGTGGTCTCTGTTTCCTCCTCCCACCAAGAACTGGGGGGCAGATGTTGCTCCTTAGTTCACTGGTGGCATGTTGTATCTGTTAGTTCCCCCTCCCCCCCAGTGCAAGGTCCCCATCAAGTGGTCATCCGGCTTACACTAGCGTGCCCTCAGTGACAAGCGGCTCCTCACCGTATCGGGTAGGTTCTCCTGCTCTATCCCTGAAGGTTCTGAGATGCTGGTTGAGGAGGAAAGACACCGCCCCCCTGCCCCTGCTCAGAGAGTATTTCACTCTATCACTTGGACCAGTAGTTAACCATTTTGTTAATAAGTTCCTTCTTAGCCCCACCATGTGCCTAGTCTGTGCCAAGCAAAGGCAAGACAGCCTCCTTGCCCCTTGGGAGCTTGCAGGCTGGTGGGAGAAATCGTAGGGATGAAGCAGTTCATGAGCCTTAAATAGAGCAGCATTCACCACCTCAGATCCTTTGTGGGAAGAGGCAGTGGGGGAATGAATGCCCACCTGAAGCAGCAGCTTTACCTCCTGTTAGGATAAGGTGCTAACAATACTACGGAGGCATTCACTGAACACCACGCTGTGGCCGTAGGGCATTTCCAGGCTGCAGAGTACAGAGACAAGGGAGCTCAGTGTGGCAGGGCACTGAACTGGATCAAGAGTCAGAAGCCTACATTCCAGTCCTGGCTCTGCCACTGAATCACTGGGCAACTTCGGGCAAGTTCCTTCTGCCCGTACTGTGGTTTCTCAGCCTGAGCCCTGAGGCTCTCCATGGCACTGACGTCTGTGACTTCCATAAATGTTTCGGGGAGGCTGCTAGAGTAGCTGAAACGTGGGCAGGGCTGGGAAGGATGGGCAGAGGGGACACTGCGGGAATGAAGACTGAGGCGGCACGGGACCTGGTGTGTAGAGACTCAGGCAGGGGAAGGTGGGGACTCATACCCGGCAGGGGAGCGGGGCTCCATGCGGTGAGCTGTAAGGTGCCAGTGAGGATCCTTGGGCATGGTGTTGGCATAACTAAGGCACCATTGTCTTTGGTAAGAATGTTCTAGACAGAGGAGAGGTGGCTAAAGAGAGAGAGGGAGAGAGAGGCCGATTGATTACTGAGATTGGACTCCCACAGTTTGCTTCATTTCATTTTTTTTTTTTAAAGATTTTATTTATTTATTTGACACACAGAGAGAGAGAACAAGTAGGCAGAGAGGCAGGCAGAGGGAGAGGGAGAAGCAGTCTCCCCGCTGAGCAGGGAGCCCGATGCGGGACTCGATCCCAGGACCCTGGGACCATGACCTGAGCCGAAGGCAGACGCTTAACCAGCTGAGCCCACCCAGGTGCCCCTGCTTCATTTCTTGTATACTCTACTAGATTGGGACTCTTTGAACCCTCTAAAGCAATGGTTCCTGACCCGTTTTGACTCTGGGGTTCTCCGATGAGTTGGTAAATGCTTGGACCGTTCCCCAGAAGACACACGTGTAGACATAAAAGTCAGACAGTTTTGGTCTCTGCATGGCTCCCTGCTCAAGGGTCCCTGAACCGAAGAAGCAGTGCTGTTTATAGAGTGACACCCCTCTCCTGGGCTTGCAGCTTTCACATGTCATTCACCCTCATAAGAACCCTATGAGGTAGAAGGGAAGGGAGGAGTGTGTGTACATTTAGTAGAGGAGGATTTAGAGGCCTGGTGGACGAGTGGTTTACCCACAGGCACTCGGTGAGGCCCAGAGTGTGGGAGGAAGGTGGCCCTGCTGCTGGTAAGCCAGCCTGTGGCCTGGGAGTCCCAGGTCCTGCCCCATGAGTCAGCCCTAGACAGGGAACCTGTGTAACTAGAGAATTTCCCTGGGCTGAGCGAAGCTCAGAGGGGAAACTGAGTCATGAGGCATGGGGAAGCCAAAGGAGAATGGCCAGTGATGAGTGGTCGGTGTGCCTTCCCTCCCGCCAGGCGTTGGGCCCCCTGCCCCACGAGGACAGCAACCTGATGCTGCATCTGCAGCGCCTGGAGACCACGCTGAGCGTGTGCGCCGAGGAGCCGGACCGCACCCAGCTCTTCACGCACCTGGGCCGTATGGCCCTCGAGTTCAACCGGCTGGCCTCCAAAGTGCACAAGAATGAGCAGCGCACCTCCATCCTGCAGGTGAGGCCGGCTGGGAGGGGGACCACGGACGGCAGGTGTGCCCCCCCCCACCTGCTCCCATTCTTCCTGGGAAGCCAGGGGTACCACTGGCACCTCTGAGGGTGACGTTGGGGGCTGACTCCAGGCTTACCTTTCAGGGTGGTGAGCAAGGTCAGGAAGGCGTGGGAAGGCACGAGGAAGAGGAAGGAAATTGGAAAATGTGGGTGGGCAATGCAAATTTCATGGCTGGGGATACCACCGGGGCGTGGATGCGGGCAGGTCGGCAGCAGTCCTACCTCTAGTAGGTGGAAGAGTTGGGATTCAGACCTCAGCCTGTCATGCTCTGGATCCCATGCTCGAAGCGTCATCCTCACCTGCCTCCCAACCCTCCCTGCACTGTGGGAGTGAAGTCAGATGCCTTCCTAGGCCAGGCCAGACCTTGGAATAGAATGGTCCTTGGTTCTAGTAGTGACTTTTGGGGGGTTTTTTTGCTGTATGACGGTAGACAGGTCACTTATCCTCTCTGTCCCGCACTGTCCCTTTCAGTAACATGGAGTTGGGAATGCCTACCTCCTGGGATTCCTGTATTAATGAAGCACCCAGGGCAGCCTCAAACACAGCAAGTGGTCACTGGTAGGGTTTCGTGGGGATCAGTCATCTGTACTGGGCAGGGGATCTTAGCCTCAAGGGCCTTGGGTAGGAAAGGATTCCCAGATAGCGATACTGAGGCTCTAAGAGGACCTGAGTGCCTGTCACCTTAGTGACAAGGCATAATTTGAAGTCTCCTTCCTCCCTCTGTGCCAGTCACTGTTCGGTCACGGATCTGTGGTCTCACTCATGTCAGCAGACATTCAAGATGGTCCAGTTGATGGGGGGCAGCGATGAGGGGGCTAGTCTGCTGTGTGTGACCTCGGGAAGGGCTGGGCTGACAAGAGCAAGCGGGGCGTCCAGGCTGGAGACAGGTGTGAGGAGAGAGGTGAGGGGCAGAGGACTCCAGGGAGAACGCAGGACTCCCATCCCACCTTGAGGGAAGGGTATGTTGAGGGGAGTGAGTGGAGGACACTGTGAGGGTCTGGGGGTTCCAGGCCGAGGGAGAAGTCTTTCTGCTATCACAGAGGCTTAGAGGTGTCCAAGGCGAGCTCTGGGGAAGTGAAGATGGTGCACTGCATGCAGTGAGATCACTTTGAGTGTCAACTTTTTGGCTTTGAAATGGCGATTGATACCAGGCCTCATAAAAGAGGGTCCTGCCAAACTCCAGTATCTTTTATATCTCCAGCTCCCGTGTGTGTTGCCTTCTTGGCTCTTACCATAGTTTGTTAATAATTTTATCTTCTTGGATCATTTATCTACTTTGTGCTTGATTTTTTTTCCCTTGCGCTCCCCGCTTAAATATAGGGCTCACAAGGCGGGGCACGTACCTTATTGGTCATATTCACCACTGTATCCCAGTGCCCAGCCTAGCAGGTGTTTCATGCACATTTTTGAGCGTGTGAGTGAGTGAATGATCAAAGGACCTCACAGGTAAGCTCTCTTGGCCCCTCTGGTGGAAGGTGATGACCTTGGTGACATCCTTCCTCCATCGGCTGTTGTGTTTCTGGGGCATTTGCCCAGAGCCTCGGAGGAAACAGCTCTCTGGACTGGCCGGTCGACAGCACACGGGTTCTCGTCCCGGCCTTCCCTTAGTGACTGGGAGCAGGACATTCTGTTCCCGCCCAGGGCCGTGGCATCCTGGCTATTTGTCTAGCCTCTGGGTGGAGGCACATTAATCTGGTTCCTCCTCATCTGTTCATTGATTTGTTTCTTGGTTCACTCAGCAAACACTGTCAAAGGCACGTATGGTGCAAGGTCTCTGCCAGACGCTGAAACCAGTCACGGGAGTGTTCGGTCCTCTCGGCCTCGGATCCCTCGTGTCCTGCCAGCCTGTTTCCAGGCTGTCTCCTCCACGCAGCCTTCCCGGGTCTCCCCTGTGTTAGCCAGGAAGGGCTGGGTTTTGCTGTGGAAACAGACAACTCTGAAATCTCCCTGGCTACCGTGCAGTATTCCCTCAGATTCCGTGTGGCTGGGGCTTGTTTCTGCTCCTCAGTTACTGAGCGGCGCAGGCTGACAGACAGCCTGGCATCTCATGCCCTTTGGCACGAGAGAGAGAGACCAGAGAATTGTGCCCGGGCCAGCCCAGAAGTGGACCCATGTCGCCGCTGCGCACTTTCATGGGCCAGGAGTAGTCAGCTGATGGCAGAGAGCCCAGGGCTTGGAACCGGAAGGGAGCCATGAAAGGCAGTGATTGCCACGGGCTACAGGCCTTCCTGCCCCTCTCTGCGCCTGCGGCACGGTGGGCAGGGGACGGGGGGGGGGGGCACCCCGGTTTCCATCTGCCACATGGAGTGCAATCCCAGTGGTGATTCTTAGCAGCTGTGCAACCTCATGCACGTCACATCACCTGCACTGGCTGCTTTTAAAACAGTGATGAGTTAAGTAGCTTTGGGGAAGCCGTGCAGCTCCCACGAGCAGCGAGCAGAAGAGCACCTGGCTGTGGACGTGACGTGTACTAGGTGCTCACTGAGTATTTGTCGGAAGAGGGAGTAACTTCGTACCGACACCTGCAGCACATTCCTAGTCGGCACCCCTGCCCTCCCTGGGCCTGGCCGTCCATCTTCCATGCCCCCCCCCATCGCCGTGCTCCCAGCAGGAGTCCTCAGATAGCATCAGGGGACCGGCAGGCCACAGGGCACTTGCATCCCGGGGGTCTTGTCTGTAAAGGAGGCGGAGGAGGAACGTTGTCCCCATGCGGAGAGGGGGGAATCTGTGTCTCCGATGTGAAGCAAGCCCAAGCTGCACCTGAGAACTTGCTGAGGTCTTGACCGAATGCCCTGTCTTTCCATCTGGCCACACCAGAAGCCTCTGACATTCTCCAGATTGACTAGCTCACAGGCCTCCTAGGACTCCGCTCCTCGCTTGTTGGTTACTTCACTGGACCCCTTGGTCATGTGGTCGGGCATTCCTTCAACAGAGTTGAGCCTTGGCTGCGCTAGGTCCTGAGCTGGGCTGGGGATCTGGCAGTGGACAGGAGAGCCGGGGAGGGGGTCCTGGGCCTCCGGGCACTCACAGACTGGTGGTTCTTCAGCTGTACTTGTCACAGGTCCTGAGCAGGGTGAGAACGGGGTCTGTGAGCAAGGATAATGGCAGTGACCTCACTCACCTGAGGTGTGGGAGTCGGGGAGGATTTCTCTACGAAGTGATGTTTAGGCTAAGACCTGAAGCAGGAGTAGAAGTCAGCTGGGGGAGGCTGGTGAGGAAGAGTGTTCTACACTGTGGGAACAGCAGTGGAGGAGGAGGAGGGATGGAGTCCTCTGCCTAGCAAGACCAGAAGGCCCTGTGGCTGATTCTTGGTCAGGTATCCTCACGGCTGGCTCCTGAGGGAGAGGATGCATAGAGGAGCCTGCATGGGCCTAGCACCTGGATTCCCAGCTGTCCTGAGAGGGCCTGGGTGAGGCCACGCGAAGGGGATAATGTGTTGGGACCTGGTGTGTCTATGGCCCCTCCCCTGTCCTCCATCCTCAGCCTGCATTTGGGATGCACCCCTTCCCTCACCTTGGCCCCTGTCTACCCCTCTGCCTTGCAGACCCTGTGTGAGCAGCTTCGGAAGGAGAATGAGGCCCTGAAGGCCAAGCTGGACAAGGGCCTGGAACAGCGGGATCAGGCTGCTGAGAGGCTGCGGTAAGTCCAGGCTCCTCAGGAGCAAGGCGTCAGACGGGCAGGAGGAGACGGGTAGTGCCTGGCACCGATTTCTGGGCTGAGGGTTGAGGGTTCTGAGGCTTTGGATGTCAGGTCTCTTGGTCCTTCTCCTTGGGCACCTTCTCTGGCCCTTTTAATACTGTTCTAGAGCGCCTTGAGAGCTTCAGAAGAAGGTCCGCATAAATTGTGCTCCTTCCTGGGGAACTTGGACCCTTAGCCTGGCAACAGCAGCCTGCCTGCTGTTGGGCAAGGGCTCAGCGCTTTGCTGCCCTCTGCTGGTCACCATCGTGTCCTGCCGTTTTCCTGCTGACCGGCAGGGGTCCCTCATTTGCCTCCTGGCTCTCGGATTTCATCGTGCCTCAGGATCACTGAGGGTCAGGGAAGGCGTTATACGTTCACACTCCCACCCCTCCCTCCTCTGCTGAGATCCTGATTCAGTGGATGAGGCAGGCCTAGGCATTTTCCCGAGGGCCTCTGATTCCAGTGTAGGTAGACCCAAGATCACACTTGAGAAACACTGCTCTTGACTGTCAGAGTTTGAAGGGCCCCTCGAGGTTAGGCAGGTCAGACCCTGCATTGTGCAGAGGGGAGACTGAGGCCCAGAGAGCGCAATGTGTAACTACTGATTCACTGCGCCATTTGGAGGCAGCATATATTTATTTACTTCGGCATGGCCTAACGGTTGGGGGTATTAGAGCCATAATGACTCCATCCATGGGTCTAAGACCGCAGGCTAGAGGAAGAACTCGTGACTAGAAGGCAAGAGTGCAAGTCCCTGCTGTGTGACCTTTGGAAAGCCACTTTACTTCTCTGTTTTTCTGTTATTACATGGAAACTTAGCTGGCAGATACAACGTAAATATTTTCCCTATTTCAGTCATACCTGAACCCACATCAACACTTTTTACTATGTCCTATGTCACCTACCTTATTGATTTAAGAATTTGCCTTGATTTGAATCATGTTTTTACGTAAAGTTATGATAAAGAAAACTTGCCCTGGAGTTAATGGAAAACAGCATTACCTGCAATGAATAGAAGACAACCCCACCAATAAATAAAATGAACATGGAGGGGTGTTACTAAGTTCTGGCCAAGTGCCGTGACCCACAGGAGGCTCTGAGCCTGAAGCCTGCCCTCTCCCTGTGAACAACACAGACCAGCACATCCTGGAAGAGAGCTCCAGACCTGTTAGCCTCAGCTAAGACTGTTCCCCTGCTCCACACAGGAAGTTTGAAGCTGATTGGAAAGGGTGTACCTTTCTCTCTGGAGCACGATCAGGGTTGTTTAATGCAGGTTTGGATGCATCCTGGAGATCTCATGTACGCAGACCTCACACAATTGGGAAACCCTGCTATTGATGACCAGAGACTTCTAGAGAAGCCCAGATTGCCAGCAAAGGGGCCTAGGGATGCCTTCTTTTGTTCTCCCCAAGGGCAGGTTTCAGGGTCCTGCTTCTTCTCCAGGATGCAGCTACACTTCAGATGAGTAGTAGGTCCGAGGACCCCAGCCTCCTTAACGCAGGGCCAGCAATGTGACCTCTCTGTTTGCCTCTGACCCAGGGAGGAAAACATGGAGCTCAAGAAGTTGTTGATGAGCTGTGGCAAAGAGGATGCCTGTGGGCAGCCAGGCTCACCAAAGATAGAAGGCGCAGGCAAGAAGGGAGTGGCCGGACAGCAGCAGGTACGTGGCCAGAAACTCCTTCCACGGCATCCTCGATCACCAGGGGCCAGGCCTCTGCTGCTGCCTCCCGTGGCAGTGAGCCCACCACCTCATGCTGCAGCCAGCATCCCTGTTAACAAGGTCCTCGTTAGATGGTGTCTCCTTAGCTTAGCCTGACAGCCCATGCCCCTGGAGCTTCTACTCCTCAGCCCTCATTCCGCATCCCATCCCCTGGCATACACACTTGGGCCACTGGCCATGACCATGGCTCCGTGGCCCCCACAGGCCTTCTCCTCTCCAGGCTGAGTAGCTCCAGTTCATTCGGCCACTGCTCATAGAAAGCGGTGTCGAGTCCTTCGCTCAGTCTGAGCACATTCCCTAAACGTGTTCCCGTTTGTGAAGATCTCTGTTGGGTGGGTCTCAAAAGTCAGTTTAACATCTCAGATATTCCTGGCAGAATTAGGGTGTTGGGTGGAGAAAGCCCCTCAGGGGACTCTGGTAAGCTCCTGGGATTGCCTCCTGGGGCCTCTGACCTGGAGAGAAGTGGGGGTTAGCTGACATTGCCATGGCCTGGCCCCTCTTCCCACAGCCGCTCCCAGCTGTGGCTCACATCCGGTTCCCACGCACGAGCTGGCTCTCCTCCCTTGCCCAGTCTGTGCCTTTCCCCTTCCTGCAGAGCTGAGTCCCAGCTTTTTCCTGACGCGTTTTCCCCTTTTAATGGCTGCACAGCAGGACTCAACATCTTTAACAAACCCCACACCTATGTAATAGCAGCAATTACCTTAATAACTTAATTCCTCGGTACTGTGTGGCAATGTGTAAGGTACCTGGGACTTGCAAATCTGTCATCCTATTTGGATCTCCGCTCTACACGTATGCTAAGCAGGGCCGGGACAATTACTCCATGACACAGCCGTGGCAGGAGGTGTGGAGAGGTCATGTGACTTCCTGTCCTCAAGATCCCTGCATCACCTGCCAGCAGGCGACCGACCAGCAGTGCGGCAGAGACCCATGCTGTTAAATGACTGTCTGCACTCCAGCCCGTGAAGCCCCTCCCTTCCTCCATTTACCGCTCAGGGCAGAGCCTGCCTTGGCCGTCCTCTTGTGGAAGTGCCTGGTGGAGCCCGCCGTCTCCCGTGGGTTCCCTGAGCCACCACGGGTGTGGGATTCAGTGGGCAGGCCTCTTCACTTTCCCAAGCGCTTTGGTGTCCACTCATGCCGCTCGACGCCCCGGAGGTCCAGCTCATCCTAGCACCCTGCCGGGGAGGAAGGGCCCGCGGGGAGGCATCCGTTTTGGGTGGTGGCGGAACTGGCCCCCTGGAGCCACATGTGGCTTGAATGCTGGCTCCACCTCTGGCCAGCACGGATGAGTTACGTAAACCAACTGTGTGGCTTCAGTTTCTTCTTCTGTAAAATGGAAGCCGTAACACTGGCCTCAAAGGATGGTGGGAGGGCTCAATGACATGATACCCGTGAAGTAGGTTTAGCGCTGGGCGCGTGGTAGCCCATGAACGTTAGCTGTTGCTTTTAATGGCCGCTTTGGTGCCAGCAGCCGGGTGGGCTGACTCCTTTCTTTGTGGAGGTTAAGGGTGTACCCCCCAGGAGCCCCCATCCCCTCTTCCTCCTTGCCCTGTAAGGAGGCAGTAGGCTTCTAGGGGGCAGGCCCGTCTCTTGCCTTCCGAAAAGGCGAGCGTCCCTGGAGGGCTCCCCCAGCCCGCTCCCCTTCCTCCCTGGTTCTGTGGTGTGCTGACGCACCTTAGCCTGCAGGGGGCACTGGAGCCTCACGAGTTCTGCCCTCAGGGCCTGCCCCAGCTTCTGCTCCCACCCCAGCCCTGGGGGAGTGCAGAGGGGGCAGGAAGGCAGGGGATAGAGGGAATGTGGGCAGTGACCCCAGGACAGATGCTGACAAGCCCACAGAATATCAGAGGTGGGGGCCTTTGGAGCCCATCTTGTCTGATCTCCTGGTACCAAGGCGCAGAAGGGATGTGGGTCTTGGGCTCATGGCGGCCTCGGAGTGTGAACCAGCACTCCACTGCTGGCCTCCTGAGCTTGTTCTGCCCTGTCACCTCAGCATTTCCTAGTCCAAAAAGATTTTTTTCTAAACTTTATTTTGAAATAACTTTAGATTTACAGAAGAGTTGCAAAAGTAGTCCAGAGAATTCCCATGCCCCCTCGACAAGTTACATAACTGCGGTTCAATGATCAAAACTAGAAAATAAACAATACTATTAACTAAACTATAGACTTTGTTCAGATTTCACCAGTTTCTCCCTCGCACCCTCCTCCTGCACTTTCTGGGTGGGCGCCGCCAGCCCAGGACCCCACGTTTCCTTAGCTTCCTCCAGTCTGTGACTGTCCCCCACCACGCCTTGTCTTTCACGAACTTGACACTTGGGAGTTCTACGGGCCCGTGATTTTGTAGCACGTCCCTCAACGTGGGCTTAACTGTGATTAGATGAAGGGTGTGCACTTGGAGGAGAACCCCGCAGGAGTGACGCTGTGCACTTCCCGGTGCGTCCCCCACAAGGGCACGTCAGACGTCAGTGTGTCTTATCACTGTCCGCCTGATTACGTGGCTGAGGGGGTGTGTGTCAGTTTCTCCATACGAAAGGGACAGTTCTCCCCTTGTAGTTAATAAATACTTATTTTTGAGGAGAAACTTTAGGTCTGCAAATACCCTGTTTCTCCTTATACTTCCCACTAATTTTAGTATCCATGGTGGCTCTCACCCGCAGAGATCATCATTACCGTCGTAGATTTTGAATTTCCCTCGCTCCTTCTATATACAGTAATTGGACTTCTTCTGTAGGGGAGAGTCATCCCTTCTCCCCCACTTACTTATTTTTTCAGCTATTCCTTTCCACCAGTTGTGGACCCAAGGATATTTATTTTATTCTTTGGGTTATAATCCAATACAACCATGATTTATATTTTTGTTCAAATTGTTCCAGCTTTGGCCATGGGAAGCTCTTTCAAGTTGTCTCCTGTACCCATGAGACATGGCTTTCTTCTTCTTCATATTATTATTGAGCACTTCCTTTTTTTTTTTAAATAAGATTGATTTATTTTAGAGAGGTGGGGGAGGGGCAGAGGGAAAGAATCTCAAGCAAGCTTCACCCCCAGCACAGAGCCCGACACGGGGCTCGATCTCACAACCCCGAGATTATGCCCTGAGCCGAAACCAAGAGTTGCGTGCCTAATCGACTGAGCCACCCAGGTGTCCAGGCACTTTCTTACTTTCTGGTACAAGATACTCCAAACTCTTGCTTATGTTTTCCCTGCCCCTGGAATCAACCACTTCTCTAAGGAACCCTATGTCTTTTTGTTGGAGAATAACATTTAGAAACCAAGATCTGGGCACTAGGTGTGCCCACTGCTACTGGAGTGTCACTGCGTTAGGCTCTCGCAAAGGACAGAGCTAGGAAACATACATACATATACTGATCACACATACACATCTTTATTGCATGTCTTTCTAAAAAGCTTTATAAGTAAACATTTTAGAAAATGTTAAAAAAAAATCTATAACTCTTGCCTTTTAGGTCAGAGGATTTTTGGTTGATGCTGGGTGGGGGACGGTGGCAGTACCTTAGAGATAAGAGTCTGAGCAGGGGAAGAAGAGGCCCTGGGAAGGGGAGCGAGCAGAGGGTAGGAGGGCAGGGGAGGAGGCATGATGATCTGGGTAGACTTTCCAAAGTAGGCTTAGTCACGGCTGGGGTGTGTAGTGGTGTCCTGGCTGGTGGGCAGATTAGAGAAGTGGGAGACCGAGGGCTGGGTCCCTGGATATAGGCCTTCGAGGAGCACCGAGTGGGCGACAGAACTGTTCTTTGAGGCTTTGCTGAGGGCCCTTCTCTGGTGCTCCCCAGGCTTGTGTGGCAGCAGGGAAGAGCCCAGAGGTAGGGGCCTTGGGTGCGGCTGAGAAGAAGGTGAAGATGCTGGAACAACAACGCACTGAGGTAGGTGGCTAGAGAGGGTGGTGGTGGTGGTGGTCAGGGAAGACTCTCCTTCCCTCCCGGGCCTGGCAAGACAAAGGCCCTCCTGGGCCCCCCCCCCCCCCCCCCCCCCCCCCCCCCCCGTCTCATCCCAGGTCACCATGGTGAGTTGCCATGGTGACCATGGAACCATTTGATGGTGGGAGAGACCTGCTGCCTTGTCCTGGGCTCTTGTTTCTTAATCAGTTCCCCTGCCTACAAGGGTCACTCAGAAGAGGTGGCGTTTGGGGCCTGGCCTAAAACTGTTGGCAGGGGGATAGTTTAGGAAGGCTCCCATGGTATAGCTTGGATGGTGGAAGGAGGCTGTGATGAGGTAGGCAGGTGGCAGCATCAGGGATGGGGAGCCTGGGGCTCCTCTGTCACCGAGCAGCTGGGTCAGGGCAGGGGGAGGACTGTCACAGAAGGAGAGGATCTGATGCCTTCTAGTAGCACTGCTTCTCACCAGCTGGAAGTCTCCAGAACTGAGGCCGTGCCCCTGTGCCTCCTCCATCTCCCATCCAGGGCCAGTATTTCCAGACTGGAGGTGGAAGCCCAATCCCGCCCTGTTGTCTTAGCCACTCCTCCCCTCACAGCTCAGCTTCTCCTCCGGATTCCTGGGCCGTGCTGCCCTCCCTGGGCCTCCAGCACATGTGCATGTCAGGCCTCCACCAGTCTTTTGCTTATGTGTGCATATCAGTTCTAGTTTTCTTTTTGTATTGCTGTAAGGTCTTTGTTCTGATGACAGAAGTAACATAATGCTCATTAGAAACATACTGAGAACCTCACCACCTAGAGATGCCCACAAGTTGGCAACAGTCCTAAGTTTTATTATGTACTTACTGATGTATAATCATTTTTTTTAAGATTTTATTTATTTATTTGACAGAGAGAGAGAGACAGCGAGAGAAGGAACACAAGCAGGGGGAGTGGGAGAGGGAGAAGCAGGCTTCCCGCTAAGGAGGGAGCCCGATGCGGGGCTCGATCCCAGGACCCTGGGATCATGACCTGAGCTGAAGGCAGACGCTGAGCGACTGAGCCACCCAGGCACCCTATAATCCTTTTTTTAAAATAAGCAGAAAAATTTATATCCTCGATACTGCATGATTGCAGATTACTGTTTTTCTTTTCTCCTCCAAAATTAGCTATATCTTTACGGGTAGTTATTTATGTATCAAGCATACACTGTATTTCTTCACTTCTGAGTACTCTTTATCATATGTTAACATGTCTGAAATGGGGATAGCTTTTCCCATTGTTTTATGTATTTAATGGTATGGGATTATTTTTCTTCCCTGAGGAAGTGCTGTGTCACGTATGGCAAATACTTTGGGTCATCTTAGAAATGCAGCAGTGTATTGGGGCCTGATTTTCTTAATAACTGCACAGCACCTCGTTTTCAGTTTGTAGTACAATTTTCTTAACCCACCTCCTACGTGTTGGTAGTCGTCTTGATTTTGCCGTCACACAGACGTTGCTGAGACAGCCAGCCTGGTACACGTGTACTTACACACAACTTGTGCAAGTGCTTCTTTAGGTTTCATTTTCGGAGACAAACGCCAAGTTAAGGAAAGTGAGAATGGGAAGCTTTCATACGCCATCCCAGGTTGCACGTGTGTTGTGTAATGTACACCAAAATTACTTGTCTTGCTTCCCTGGCGAGGATAAAATATAGTACTTGATGAAGCTTCCTCCTTGGGGATCACTGAGTCTTCAAGGAGGGAGCGTTTGAGGCAAAGCGTCCGTGGCCACCATTCCACACATGCCGCGCGTACCGTGGGCAGCTAGTCTGTGTGGACTTGTCCCTCTTTGTCCCTTAGCCGCTTATCTCCTGCTAACCCGTCTCTCCCCACAGCTGCTCGAAGTGAACAAGCAGTGGGACCAGCATTTCCGGTCTATGAAGCAACAGTACGAGCAGAAGGTAGTGTGGGGTGATGGGGACTCGAGGCTGAGCCCCAGGCTCCTGGCTGTGCTCTCGGGGCCTCCCCAGTCTCCGGCCTGTTGCTTCCTTCTCAGGAGCTTTGAACCTTGGAGGTTCACCCCTTCCCTCACGCACTCCCCCTCTCTGCCTTTGAACCCAGATCACTGAGCTTCGCCAGAAGCTGGCTGACCTACAGAAGCAGGTGACTGACCTGGAGGCTGAGCGGGAGCAGAAGCAGCGTGACTTTGACCGGAAGCTCCTCCTGGCCAAGTCCAAGATCGAAATGGAGGAGGCAAGTTGGCTGCTGGTCCCTGCTGGCTCCGCTTGGGAGGCCTGGGGGCTCCAGCTCTGGCTCAAGCACTAAGGGCTGTGTGGCCACAGGCGAAAGCACTTTCCTTCCCTGTACCTCAGTTTCCCATCTGAACACTGAGAGATTGGATCAGCTCTCGCTTTCCATATTTTCGTGTTTGCATGCAGAAGAGCTTTTTGTTCACCTAAAATGGTGCGGACCAGGGGACAGTACAGGGAAGCACAGAGTATAAAGGAGACACACGCAGGCTGCCCGGGTGCTTGATGGGAGTGGGCTGCTGCTGAATGTTTAGAGTAGTGATGGCTGTTTGGGGAGGGGGGGGGGGCTCAAATATTAGAGCTCCCTTTCTTCACTCGTCTAGCCACTGTTCAACAGAGCGTGCACTTGGCGCCGTGCTGGGCATAGAGACTCAGCGGGGAACAGATCAGCGGGTGGGGAAGAAACGGGAAACAAGTCACTGCAGAAACAAATATGAACAGGTGTGTTCAAGTATCACAGGAGAAGTTCCAGGGAGCAGGGGGAGGGCGTAAAGGGGAACCAGGTCAGTGTGAGGGGGGCCAGGAGCAGGTGTCCTGAAGAAATTGCATCTGATCCGTCAGTGTGTGACTGATAGCAGCCAAGGCCTCCAGGATCCTGGGCCAGCTTAATGAGGAAAGGCCATGGGGCCCCCAGACTTGGAAGATTGTATGTATGTCATAGTGTCTTCCCCTTCGTGGGAACTGGGCACAGGCTGCTTTGGCCTAGCTTAAAAATGGACATTTTCAACACGGATTGCATTTCAGAGTTCCCTCTGTCAGCATGTGACGCCCCGGGGCTTTATCCGAGGGGTCAGCTTGCCTCAGTGACCACCCCTTGCCTTGAACGTGTGTGTGTGTTAGGGAGGACCCTGCCTGTCTTTTCTCCGAGTGCAGTCACATCTACGACTGTCCACCGGACCCCTGGCTCTTTTGTCCCTTCCCCCAGCTTGCATCTGTGGGTGAGATAAGTCCCCGGGATGGGACAGTCCTCCCTGTTAGCTGGGGGGGAGGTGGCCCTGTGTTAAGGACACATGGTGATAGAGGCCATGCTAATCCTGGAGCCTCTCAAGTGGGAGTCCAGAACACCTCCCACAAGGTCTTCCCAAGGCTGCTCTCCCCGATCTCTGGCTGACCTCCCCTATTTGAAACACTTCCTTTGACTCGCAAGGGGAGAGGGAGCGCCAGAATTAGGAGACCTGGCTTATAGCCCCAGCTCACCGTGTGGCCTTAGGTAAGTCACGTCTCCTCTCTGGACATTCATCTGCCATCACATCAGGGATTAGGATTTGATGCTCTCTTAAGGGCCAGTCCAGCTGTGGCCCTCTGCAGTGAAGGATCCCTGGCTGTTCCATAGTGGGCGTGGGAGCGGGGCTTCCACCCGGAAGCCCTCCCTGGTTTCTTCTCAGCTGTGGCGCTCTTTCTTTTCACCTCGCGGTACCTTGTTCCTCTGCGGAGGAACGCTCTCTACCTTTTATGCTGCATTTATTTAAGTGTCTTCTCTCCTAGGCTTAGAGGCTGTAAGAGCTAAAAGGTCCTTTCAGTGTCCTCAGTGGTCGGTCACTTCTGTGCATCACAGAAGACCCCGTGCAAATCTCGTGGACACTGTGGCTCTTCCCCTTAGAAAATTGCACAGGCAAATTTTGCATCCCGTTTTGGGGCGCACAGACCTCCTGACGCCCATCCGTGACTCCTGTTAAGAGCCCCCAACCCATGGCAGATAGGGGAACATAGACCAGAGAGTACTGTGATGGTGGCCAAGGTCCCAGCTTGTTGGCAGAGTTGCTGGTATCAGAACCCAGAGTCTTTCACTGAACCGAGCTGCCTTTTCCTTGAGGACAGGACGGTGTGGGCATTGCGGCCCTGACGCCCTGCACGCTGTCTTCACGTGAGCACTGGGGCCTGCTGAGGGAGAGGCGGAGAGGAGGCACGGCTGATGCCCCCATCAGACGGTGCGGGCCTTTCAGGCCTCCCGGAGGGGCTCTCTGCTGACCGGTGCTGTGTCCCCTGCAGGCCGACAAGGAGCAGCTGACGGCAGAGGCCAAGGAGCTGCGCCAGAAGGTCAAGTACCTGCAGGACCAGCTGAGCCCGCTCACCCGGCAGCGGGATTACCAGGAAAAGGAGATCCAGAGGCTCAACAAGGTGCGCGCCTTGCAGCTCCTCCGACGGCCCGTTTGACGGTTTGCCCTCCCCCCCGCCCCCGGGGGTGGGCGGAGGGCCTCCTCTTCACCAGCCCGTGGGCCCCCAGCACCTGGCACAGTGCCTGGCACCAAACGCACGGTCAGGAAACACCTGCTGGAGGGAGTGGAGGAGCAGAGGCCCGAGGCTTCCTGCCCTTGAGAACCGGGACCCAGGGAGACGGGGCATCCGGGTGGAGGCTGGGTTTTAAAGCAGAGGCCCACTGCTCTGAGCCAGGGCCAGTGGGTGGGGGTGAGGCCGGCTCTGGGGGCTGGTTCTAATCCCAGCTTAGCCACTCCAGCCTCTCCAAGCCTCGGTTTTGCCATCTGAGCCCCTGGTTGGACACCTTCCGGCCCGGGGGTTAAAGGAGCGAGCTAACAAGAGGAAGCTTTGAAAGGAAACGTTCTCCGCAAGCCTGGAGGAGTTGTCTGTGGTTCATCTTTGCCTCCTTTCCTGTCTGTCTGCCTCCCCCGCCCCCTGGCCTTGCCCGCAGTAGGCTTCGGCATGAGTTTGGCATATTCACTGGGCCCCAGCCCTGCTAGGGGAACCCTTTCTGTTTGGTTTTGGGGTTTGATAAGCATTGATTTTGCTGAGTCTTGGGAACCTTGGGACCTGTTCTCAGAAAAAAGAATGACCTGTCCTGAGCTGGGGGACTTGGGGGGCCTAAATCCAGGCACGGGATTGCGCATGGTGCCAGATGCTAGAGGTCACTCAGGCTGGATCACTGCCCTCCGGGTTTCCCTGGCATTGCGGGGGACAGAGACACACGTGTGGGTGACTGCTTTGCTTGTGACCTCAGGCAAGTGTCTCTCGGTCCCTGGACCTCAGTCTTCTCATCTAAAAAATAGGCACATAAGCAGGAGGATAAAATAGAGCCATGACTTCCCCTTGCAGCGTCCAGGGCGTACTCTCGGCTCAGCAGTCTCCATGGGTTTCCGGGAGAGTCAAGGAGACTAAGTGGGGGCCCAAGTCCAAGCTGGGGGAGGTTTTCTTTATCCCCCACTGTCTAGGGAGGCACTGTGGGCACTGCTAATGCGTGGCAAGCAGAAGCCCCACTGCGCCAGGGGCTAAAGTCCAGGCGGCGATGAGCGTGGTGGGTCCTGAGCAGGGTTCCAGAGTTCTCAAATACCACGCTCACCGAGCTAAAGGGAAAACCGGTTAATAGAGACCTCTTAAGTTCTGAGCATGCTGCTTCCATAAAGGGAAGGATTTTGTGAGCACGGTAGAAGGGTGTTTTTCTTTTCTGTTTTCAAAATGTTGTTTGGTGATGTTTCAGCCCATTTTCGGGCTTAGGCAAAATATTAAATAAGTCAAAATTAAATTCCAGTGTAATCTAACTAGAGAAGAGCTGGGGACAGAAAAGTTGGCTTGGTAACCATGGGTTTGGAAAGCTCAAGAATCCGAGGGCAAGGCAGTGGTTGAGGACATGGAAGCTTCCCCGAAGGGCTTAATATTCTCTCTAGGTCTGGGTGCTAGGAATTGAGCTGCACCTGCTCAGGGAAGGGGAGATTCTCCCTTCTATGTGAGGACCCCCCCCCCCCAGTTAGCCTGCTTAGAAGCTGTGTGACTTTGGACACATCATGGTTTTCTGAACCTCAGTTTTCACGTCTGTCAAATGGGGGTGACGATCATAATCTTTCTTCATAGGACCATGGAGAGGATCCAATGAAATGATGTGTGTATAGTGTAAATAAGTACGGTAGCACTTATTAAGTAGTCCTGGTGGTGGCAGTTATTATTGTCACTCATGTCAGGAAGGGGGTCACTGAAGATGACCTTTCCGACGCGGCCGGACTTCCAGGATTTCTGCTAATGGGCCTGTCTCCCTTCTTCTCGATCCCAGGCCCTGGAGGAAGCACTGAGCATCCAGGCCTCCCCCTCCTCTCCACCAGCAGC
This sequence comes from Eumetopias jubatus, assembly GCF_037043125.1. Classification (NCBI taxonomy): domain Eukaryota; kingdom Metazoa; phylum Chordata; class Mammalia; order Carnivora; family Otariidae; genus Eumetopias; species Eumetopias jubatus. The sequence continues at coordinate 111,665,298 of NW_028274811.1, forward strand.
ATTTGGGGGCCCAGAAGGAGCTGGTGGCCTCCTAAGGAAACAGGAGCTGATCACGCAGAACGAATTGCTGAAACAGCAGGTGAGCCCGAGAGGTAGGAGGTCAGGTAGGTGCTGAGTGGGGAGCTGGAGCATTCCTGAGGACCCACGATGGGCTTGGCGTCATGTGGAAGCTCTAATTAGTAGTCCACATTCTGGCTGCTGGCCTGGACCCCTGTCTGGTTATAGGTTTATCCTTTCTAGCACTGGGTCCCTAACTAGGTCATTCCTCTGCCACCTTTTTGAGTTAACCATCTCTCTACCCCAGTTGTGCTATTATTTACCTAATATTTTAAAAATAAATTTTAGGGGCGCCTGGGTGGCTCAGTCGGTTGAGCATCTGCCTTTGGCTCAGGTCATGGTCCCGGGGTCCTGGGATCGAGCCCTGTGTCAGGTTCTTGCTCAGCGGAGAGCCTGCTTCTCCCTCTTCCTCTGCCATTGCCCCTGCTTGTGCTCTCTCTCTCTCTCTCTCTCTCTCTCTGTCAAATAAATAAAAATCTTTTTAAAAATAATAAAAAAATAAATTTTAAATAAGTTACTTTCTTTTTTTATTTGTTTTTTTATTATTATTATTTTTAATGACTATTTATTTATTTGACCGAGACACAGCGAGAGAGGGAACACAAGCAGGGGGAGTGGCAGAGGGAGAAGCAGGCTTCCCGCGGAGCAGGGAGCCCGATGCGGGGCTCGATCCCAGGACCCCGGGACCATGACCCGAGCCGAAGGCAGACGCTGAGCGACTGAGCCACCCAGGCGCCCCCTAAATAAGTTACTTTCAATAAATGTATTTAAAAAGGAGCTTTATATCACTACTATAAATGGAAAACACTGTTTATAATTTGCCACAAGTGGAAAGTAACTATAAGCAATAAATACAGCAAAAGAAAAACAGTATTATTAAACTCTCACTAGATACTATTGCCTGATGAAGACTCTGAACTTGAGTCCTCTTTGAGGGAAAGGGAAGGGAAATTAATAAGTACTGGAAAGATGTTAAAGACAGGAGAGCATAAATGGAGACTTTCTCCTTGAGGGGCACGGAAGGACTGAAAGGAAACTGGAAAGGCTAGGGCTCGCCCACGTGTTTCTATTTGATGTCATGCTTTGGAGCCTCGTAAACCATCTCTGACCCGGCCAGTGTCTCACTGGTCTGCAGCGGGATGTGAAAGTGCAGGCTCAGAGGCAGGGAGCCGCGAGGCACCCTCGAAGCCTTGGGAGAGTTCTGTAGGTCCTCTGGGAGCCAGGAGACAAGCTCCAGTCTTGCACCCACACTCTGGGCCTGTGGCCTCGCCTCTCGTGGGGGCGTTAGCAGAATGAAAGGATTGGACTGGTTGGGGGCTTGTGACCCCCTTTTTTTTTTAAGCCACAGATACCTTGTTTAAATAAAGGCCTATGTTGAAGCCCAGAATATAAAATAGAGGGACCCAGATCTATTCTGTTTGCAGGTGGGGGTGGGGAGCCAGAGGTACACCCGTTCCCCTCTTCACAATGTCTGTGAGGATGGGGTGAAACCAGCAGGAGGCCAGAGCGGTCTGAGCCCCTCCTCCCTCATCTTCCCCACCCCTCCCCTCCACTCTGTTCCCCTCCAGGTGAAGATCTTTGAGGAGGACTTCCAGAGGGAGCGCAGTGATCGAGAACGAATGAATGAGGAGAAGGAAGAGCTGAAGAAGCAGGTGGAGAAACTGCAGGCCCAAGTCACCCTGTCCAATGCCCAGGTGAGAGCAGCTGGGCCCAGGAAGGAGCAACCAGCCTGTCCTCACAGGGTAGGGGTGTGGATCGGAGGGTCCCTGGTGAGACTGGAAGTCAGGACACGCACTGGTTCTTCCAGCTCTGCTACCAGATTTCTGCGTACCTCCGCAAGTCCCTTCCCCTCTCTGACCTCTGACTCCCGCCCCCACAGTCAGAGGCCCCCACTCTCTCACTGAATGGAACTAAAGGGTGTTAATGGGGATGCACAGCAATAGGAGGCTCGTGTGAACCCTCCTGACCTGTGTTCAGACCACCCACGGTGAGCAGGCCTCACCTGCAGCCACCAGCCGGGGCTGTGCTCTGCCCCATGGGGGCCTTCCTTCCCCGGGCTGGGCCAGGCGGGCCGCCGAGAGTGCTGGCCCCGTGCATCAGTCCGTCAGCCCTTGGGGCTGCTTACGGCCTGGGTCCAGGCCTGGCCAGGAAGCACGTGTGCCAACAGTCTTCTCTCCCTCCCTCCTTCTCTCAGCTAAAAGCGTTCAAAGATGAGGAGAAGACAAAAGAAGCCCTCAAACAGCAGAAGAGGAAAGCAAAGGTGAGGAGGTTTGAGGGAGGAAGCAGCACTTACCTCATCTTCCCTTATTCAGGGAGCTACCGTCTGAGGGGAGGGGCAGTGTCTGCTCAGCTGTCCAGCTAATTCAGGAGGTAATGCAAGTCGAGCACTTCAAACAGTACTTGGTACAGAGTAGGTGCTCGGCACACATGAGCTGTCATCGGTGGATATTCTGTGCCCCTGTACCGGCCACCTGTGCCCATCGACCGGCCACCTGTGCCCCTGTACTGGCCACCTGTGCCCCTGTACCGGCCACCTGTGCCCATCGACCGGCCACCTGTGCCCCTGTACTGGCCACCTGTGCCCATGTACCGGCCACCTGTGCCCATCGACCAGCCACCTGTACCCATCTACCAGCCACCTGTGCCCCTGTACCGGCCACCTGTGTCCCAGTACCCAGCCACCTGTGCCCATCTGCCAGCCTTCAGAGAACTAAGATACCAAGTAGAGAAAGGGAGAGGAGACGGGTGTCACTGGGGATGGCCTGTCACAGGCTAGAGCCCAATGTCAACATTTCTTGCAGGCCTCGGCGGAGCGCTACCACCTGGAGCCCCACCCAGAGCATCTGTGCGGGGCCTACCCCTATGCCTACACGCCCATGCCAGCCATGGTACCACACCACGGCTTTGAGGACTGGTCCCAGATCCGCTACCCTCCGCCCCCCATGGCCATGGAGCACCCACCCCCACTCCCAAACTCACGCCTCTTCCATCTGGTGAGTCTGTGTCCCCCCTTCAGAACACACAGAGAGGCCAGCCCACGCATTTTGCAGAGGGCGAGGTCAAGTGAGGGGGTCTGAGACTGCATCCTTGGCTCTTGGCTGAACAGCACTGTGGTGTGCAGGCAGATACCCAGAGCCAGGCAGGACCGTCCAGCCCAAAGCTGCTCAGGGTCTCCAGTATAGGACAGAAAAGGCTCAGAGGGAGGGCAGGAAGGACGGCTCCCTCCAACCAGGCAGGCCACGGGGATCAGAGTTTGGGTTTGACTTTTTCTTAGAACTTGCACTTGTAACCAGGTACCAGGCCCTCACCATGCATTCCCCCCTTTGCTTTCCTTCTCTTTTCCCCTTTCCCAGTTTCCCTTGCATTCCTGTCCCCTCCCCTCCCTTCTTTCTTTCCTTTTATTTGCTTATCATTCTTTCTCCAAAGAGCTCCTGGCCCCTGTCCCGTCCGCTCCATCTGCTTTGGTATCCCTGCTCCCACCCGGACAGTGGCAGTGCCTCCTGCCTGGCCTCTCTTCCAGCTTCTTCTGCTCTGCCCGGTCCTTACACACATCCGCTTGGCAATCTACACTGGAGTGGAGTGCGGGGCTTAGGAGAAGGGCTCTGGGGTTATAGAGACCTAGAACCAAAGCTTGGCTACCTTCTTAGCTAGATGACCTTCAGCAAGTTTCTTAACCCCTCTGAGCCTCAGTGTCCTTACCTGTAAAATGGGGATGGCCCCCTGGGTTTTCCTCAGGACTCAGTCGTACTGGATTAGCACGTGTTCAGTGCTGTGCTGGCGTGGTGGCCGCTACTGTCACTTTTGAGTGTGGTTATTGACTACTAAGCACCACTTTCGTTGCAGCCAGAATACACCTGGCGGCCGCCCTGTGGAGGCATGCGCAATCAGAGCTCCCAAGTGATGGACTCGCCCACAGCCAGGCCTGTGGAACCAGGTGAGCGCGGTCTAGTCCTGCGTCTTGCATTCTCCTTGGGGAGATACTCTTACCTGCCAGGAACGCCCCAGTCTGGGGATGATGTCACCACCTTCTGCTCTTGGTGGAAGAGAGACCTCACGTTCCACAACAGTGTTGAGAGGATGGGGAGGTGACTGCGGAGGGAGGGGGTTGAAGTCATTCATTCATTTATCTGAGTGTGGTGTCCAAATGCCAGGTGCTCTGCTGGGTGCCAGGGAAGCCACGTGAGTACAAACAGATAATGGTTCCTGCCCTTGCGGAGCTTACTGCCTAGTGAGGGAGGAAGAAATGAATAAAATACACACACAAAGTCACACAGACGGGCCTTTGATTGCACTTAGGTGCCCTGAAGGAAGGAGAGCAGGTTTCTATGAGAGCAGTTAGCAGGGTGGCCTGACCTGGGCCCGGGGGCAGCGACGTTGGAGTCGGGACCCTCAGAGCGCATGGCATTAACCAGGCAAAGGGGGAACAATGGAGGATGTACTTGCAGAGAAATGACAAATACAAAGGCCCTGGTGGGAGGGAGGGGAGAAGGGAAGCCAACTGGAGGATGGAGAGAAGGCCAGAGAAGACTGGAGAAGCCGAGGACAAGGTGGGGAAGGAGAGCTGGGTGAGGCAAGGTCAGGAAGGTAGGTGGGTCCAGGCTGAACAGGAACCTGCAGATGATGGACAGCGGGGCTAGTCTTTATCCTAGCGATGATGTGCCCCCCTTGGACATGTTTAAAGCAGAGTGGCATAAGAGATCAGATCTGCACTTTGAAAAGCTCCATCCGGTCATGGTGCCGACCAGCAGCAGCTGAGGACCAGAGGTTGGTTCACAGGTCACAGGAGGACTCCAGGGCCCCAGTGACTGCCTTTGCTTTCCGTGGGGCTCTACGGGGCCGAAGGCACTCCCTTGCCTCCTGGCAGGGAGCAGGGGAGCCGAGTCCTTCTCAGCATAAACAGGTGTTTTCCATGGGTTATGGCTTTGCCGAGCCAGAGCCTGCTCTGCCGGGAGGGAGAGGGCCCCTCACAAAAGGTATGCAAGCAGGGGCTGCAGGATGACATGGAGGCACTGCGGTTGGGAGGAGGCATCAGGCTGGTCAGCTGTTTTCTCATGGTTCCTGGCAGAGCCCTAGAGGTTGTGTGGAGCCCCTGGGATGCTGCTGGGATGAGGGGCGAATGGGCAGGGCTGTCCCCACCCCGAGATCTGCTCCACCTCTGGGATCTGGAGCCAGACGGGCTAAGCTCAAACACTTCCTAAATCTGGAACTTTAGGCAAATTCTTAAAAATCTCTCTGTGCCCTTACTCCCTCCTCCATAAAGGGAAAATAATCTGCCTGCTTCAGAGGGCAGGGCAAGGATTGAATGACAGATGTACCTAAGGTCCTAGCCCAGGGCCTGGCGCTCAGCAGCACTCAGCTCTGTGATTTCCATTGTTACTTGCTGGTTTCCGTAGGCCTTTGAAACCTCCTGTACCCCATCATTTTTAAAATCTTCAACGTTTTTCTTTATTTAGAGTCTACGAAAAATGACCGTGAGGGGCCTCAGTGAGACCAGATTATGTCACTTGGCTCCACCTTCGTTTTACAGAGCCACCTGATCTCAGACTGCTGAAAAACTAGAGGCCATGTTCTCTGTGTGGCCAGAGCCTTGGCTGGATGGGAGGCTGATGGGCCACTGGCTTGTGCCCCAGCCCGAAGTAAACTGTTTCCAGACTGGAGAGGCTCCACCCGGAAGGCTTCCATTTGGCCTCTCCTTCGGGGTGACCAGGAGAAACTCACTACCTTGCAACCAGGTGGCGAGAGGCCTCATCCGACTTTGACCTGCCATGCTTTGTGGAATCACTGGGGAACCTCAGTCTCAAGAGAGGGGTGCAGTGGAGACCTCTTCCTTTTGAAACTTCCCTGGAAGTGGTTCCAGCCCCTCTGTGGAACATGTCCCATTCATGTGTGTAATTTTTGCTTCAAGCTCTGTAGTAGCTGGACCCGCCCCGTGCCCAAGCCTTCCCCTCTGAGGAGCTGCGGGAAGAGCGGGTTTGCTCCCAGAAGCAGGAGAGAATGACAGGCGTCCTGTTGCAGGGCCACTTTCACCCACGGCAGCCTTGCCAGCGCCATGGCAGCTTGGGATGAAGGCCCCGCCAGCCACATGTGCTGGGCGGCCCACCGTGAAGCTGGAGGCTTGGGGTGCCAGAGGCCCAGATCAGGGTGGCTGGCTGTCCCTGGGCAGCTGTTTGCACGAATCTTGGACATAAATCCAAGTTGAAGATCAGTGTTCTATGATTTGTGTTCTTTTATGCCCTGGCTAGCGTCCCCCTCCCCGTCAATGAGGGTGCTGCTTTCTGGGCCCGTTCCCCTAGTCCCCTGAGAGCATCACCAGGGCTCTTGGCAGATAGCCCCGGGGCTCTGCTCTGAGCCTCTCCGAAGGTGAGGCACCCAGGGGCAGTGGAAGGAGTCTGGGCTGAGAGTCAGGTGACCTGGGTTTAAATTCCAGTCCTGCCCCTCACAGGTCAGGGGGCAGTGGGCAAGGCCGGCCCTTTGGTGAGGCTGTTTCCTCACCTGTCACATGGACGACCTCGTCTCAGCCCCAGCTGCCTGGAGAATTGTGGGAGGGAGTGAGTGTGGATGGGAACTGGTTTTGTAAAGTCCAAATGCCAAGTTAGAGAAGCAGAGTGGGTCTAGGTAGAAACCAAACAGCAGGGGCCCGAAGCACTCCCTCCATCTCTTTCTTCTTCCCCCAACTCCCCGCCCACCCCCCCGCCCTGCCCCACCACCCAACCCAGCGAGGGTGGCCCCATGGAGGAAGCACCACAGTAGGCTCAGCTGTTGCAGAAAGGCCTTTACTGGGCAGACCGGGGGTGGGGGTTGGGGTCTAATGCCAGGGACCAGGGTGAGGGGAGAGGGCACATCCTCCAGAAAAGCAGGGGTGGCATCCCTGCCCAGGGGCCTCAGCCTGAATGCACTAAGGGCTGGCCCTTCAGACAGGCTCGGGGGAGGTCCGCCCATAAGGGCTTCGGGCCCCTCCTTCATGGAGATGCCATTCCTGACACGGGGAACGTGGCCCTTGCTCTCACATCTGCCTTGGCTGCTCTCAGGGAGCACTATGGGGTGGGGTAGGGGGCTTGGGAGGGCCCTTCAGGAAGGAGAGGGGCTACATGGTGGAGAGTAGGGAGACTGGGCAGTGTGGTAGACCCAGAAACTTCTGGGCCCTTCAGTGGTGATACTTGGAGGCAATGGGAGATGCTGGCCCCAAAGCTGAGGTCTAGGTCAGAACAGAACAGTTGGATCTAGAGCTGGTTTTACCGTGGGCTCAGCTGAAAGTGAATGGTTATGGGGGTCAGAATTGGAGAGAAAGGGGAGGTATTTTCTCGCACTCTGTAGCGCACAGCTGTGCGTACACATATGGTACGCATTCCCCGTTTTCACGCAGGTAGACACAGGTGGCTGTTCACTCATGCATACACGTGGTCACACACACCTGTAGGCATGTGTGCAGACACCCACGTGCATAGCGGTACAGACGCAATTGTACGCACATGCTCGTGTCAGGTTGGGGCCTTGGTGTAATAGCAAGGGGTCTATGGTGGGAGTGTGGTGTGGTTGGAGAAATGGATTCCTTCCCGAACGGAGTCCCTCCCCAGCCCCTGCACGGTGGACACGGGGTGGGGCAGGTCTGATTTACTTCCCCTGGACCGCCAGAGCCGCCTGCCGCCTCATGTAGGCCAGGATGTCCATCTTGACGGCGTTGACCGTGGTCC